>NC_046155.1:87377300-87677300 GCF_011064425.1 Rattus rattus
CTGCCTCTGCCTACTGAGTGTTGGGATTAAAAGGCATGGGCCACCATGTCTGGAGCTAAAGTTAATTATAACTTCTTATCTTAGTTAGGGTTTTACTGCAATGACCAGACACCATGACCAAGGCAACTCTAACAAAGGAAAACATTTAACTGGGGCTGGCTTACAGTTCAGAGGTTTAGACCATTATCATCATGGTGAGAAGCATGGCAGTGTCCAGGCAACTTGGTGGTGGAGAAGTAGAGAGTTCTACACCTTGATCCGAAGGTAGCCAGGCGAATCCTCAAATCCCACACTGGGCGGAGTTTGAGTATTGGAGACCTCAAAGCCCAACCACACGTGATGTACTTCTCCGACAAGTACACACCTCTTACTAGTGCTACTCTCTATGGACCAAGCATAGAAATACATCAATCTCTGAGAGCTAAACTTATTCAAACCAGCACACTTATGCACAACATGAGCTAGGCCTGATTAAGGTCGATAATATAACATCCTTCCTCCCACCCCAAGAGACAGAGCCTCATATGTAGTCCAGCCTGGCCTGAACTCATGGTTCACCCCTTCATCCTTCAGAGTAGCTGATACTATGGTAAATACCAACTGCTACATCCTGAAATCGCTATGCCCCCATGGCCTTCCAACAACTAAAATACACGTTGCCTCTATGTAACTGTACTATAAATAAAACTTGGCTCCCTATAATGTCCAGTTTCTTAAGAAACTGAGCCAAGCAATCCCAAAAACTACATTTTGAGCTACTCGTGCCATAGGTTCTTTTGGGTGGCGTATGCCTCTAGTCTCAGCATGGAGGGACAGCGGGGGAGGGGGGGAGGGTAGAAGAATCACTGTGAGTTCTAGCCTGGACTATGTAGCAGGTTCAAGTCTTAAAACAAAATAATTGGACAGCAGTAAAATTCTGAGCTTGAATAACATCAGCCTCTACCAAGCAGCCGATGGTATGTGGTAGGCAACAGGTCCATACTAGTCCTTTAAGGTGATTTGCTGCACAACCCTGTGATGAAGGCTGATGGGAGAGGGGTTAGAGGATCAGACACATCCCAACAGGGGCTGACTCTTAAAGAAGATCCAAATGGGAGCTGGAGAAATGACTCAGTGGTTAAGAGCACTGGCTACTTCTCTAAAGGACCCTGGTTCAAATCTCATGCACCCACTTGGCAGCTCCCAATTGTCTGTAACTCTGGTTCCGGGGGATCCATGGCACCAGGAATGCACATGGTGCACATATATGTGCATCCACACAGAATACACACATAATAAATAAATCTTAAAAAATACGTAAATAGAAATGGACATGCCACACACATTAATCCACACACCTTATTCTACACACTTTATTCCACACACCTTGTTCCACCTTAGAAGGCTGAGGGGGAGGATCCCAGGTCGGAGGCCAATCTAGGCTGGGTGGGAGACTGTTTTAAAAAAATACAACTAGGTGGCCCGGAGGTGGTGGTGCACACCTTTAATCCCAGCACTTGGGAGGTAGAAGCAGGCAGATCTCTGAGTTTGATGCCAGCCTGATCTGCAGAGTGAGTTCTAGGACAGCCAGGGCTACTCACAGAGAAACCCTGTCTCAAATCCCAACCACCACCACCACCACCACCACCACCACCACCACCACCACCACTACCCATGCCTTTAATTCCAGCATGGAACAGGCAGAGAGAAGCAAGGCTCCATGAGTCCCTAACCGCCTGTTCTACATGGAGAGTTCCAGGCTAGCCCAGGCTACATACTATTTGACCCCACAATACTTACAATACTTCTAATTACTTATTCCTTTAATGTTTATGCAGCTGAGACTGAACCTGGGATCTTGTGTGTACTAAGCCCACACTTTATTACTCCCTACGTTACAGCTGTCAATCATTTATCTCAGTGCCTGAGACTTCCAATCTGGGGTCTGCCACAAACATGTGTAGATATGGCAAGTAGCTCCCATCTCCAGATATAAAACAAAGACCTAGATTCTTTAACCCCACCTCCTGCCTCTGGTTAAAGCTTGACTCTGTTAATCTGACTCTTTATCCTGTGGTTTTAGATTAGAAGCCAGTGACAATTGTGGATGGGAACCAAAGGTCACTTTTCTCAAGCAGCATTGCCTTGTGCCTTCCTGTCCTAAGACCTTCAGTACGGTTCCAGTTAGGTGGCCTCCTGGAATTTTCTATCTCCTAAATATTTTCAGTCCCAGGTTTTCTAGCATCTTTGAGCCTCGACTATTTCAAGGCACATGCTTTTTGCTTCAGATGTTCAAGGCCTTTCCCCTGGGAAACTGCCTCTGTCCTAGTTATTCTGCGCCCTGCCTAGCCCTTCCACAAGAGTTCTGTTGCATTTCTGGAATTGCAAAGAGCATATTTTTAAAATCTGCTGCCCTAAGAGAAAACTCTAGGAATGGAATTAAAGGGCAAAGTTACAAATAGTTTAAAGTTTCTTGACAATTATTGCCCAGTAGGGGAAATATTGTGTAAACTTACCTAGTCACAAGCATTGGGGAGTATTCTTCTACTCTTTGCTGGTCCAGCCCCCAGTAGTCACTATTGATATTTTAATTGAGCACATCTTGGAAACAAACAAAAAGAACAATACAACAATACTTTGTCTGGTGTTGGCCTATAGTTACATTGTAACTGACACAGCTGTTGAAGCCTTTTTTTTCTTTTGATAGGAATTTTGCATAACTTAGATGTTAGATCTCTGAATGCTTACTGCAAACATTTTTTCCCAGTCTATTTTTCTTTTTATTTTCTAACCCTTCTGTGCAGTGAGATCTGACCGCCTTTCCTTTGTGATCTCTCCTTTTGCTTCCATGTTCTCCAACATACCATCCCTCCCAAGATCTGATAGTGAATTTAATTTCCTGCCAGTTTCCCTGCGATTTAGCTCTTTACACAGTTAACTCTTTACTCTGGCTGCTCTCTGTGTGTGAGAGCAGCAGAAATATCTGAGTCTAAATTATTGCCCTGGTGTAGAGAGTCAGGTGAGGGTGTGAACACGCCAGGCTTCTGGGCATTTTGTTGCTTTGTTTTGCTTTGTTTTGGGTTTTGGTAAGAGGAGAATTTTTCAGGGAGCCCAAGCCTTATTGTTGAGGGAAATAATCGTAAAAACAAAGAAAGAACTTGACACAATTGAGATAGAAACGGGGTTGGGGGAGAAAGAGACTGAAACAGAGACAAAGAGACGGGAAGATGCCGGGAAGCAGCGCGATCCTGAAGGAAGGCCCTTTGTCCCTCTGTTTCCATCTGTTGCGGTTCAGCCCGACCCCAGGGGGACTGTACCAAATTCCCCCTCACACCCATTGTCTCCAGGTCTGTCTGATCTCAGGAGCAAAGAAGAACATCTTTCTTGTCGTTGGCAGCCCTTCTGGGAATGGTTCTGGTCATACAGTCCCTGAAGGAGGAGCCCGTGATTCTCTCTGAGGGGGGCTGCACAAAATGGGAAGCCTCAAACTTCCGGGCCCAAATCACCTCCAGTCTCAGCCTCTGGAGCTTCCTTACAGATCTTTTTCCAGTGCTGTTACCAGCACCCTTCTACTCTAGTGCCTGGTACCGTTTTTTTGGGGAACAGGGATTTGGTGTTTGAGAAGTGGAGAATCATTCATTGAATACCTCCGATAAGTAAGCCACTGGATAAGGTCCACAGTATAGTTAACTTTTGCTTAATCCTCACAATGGCCTTTTGAAATGTCCTGTTGTCCTTATCAAGGGGTTAAGTAACTGCCCCGAACAAAGGGCAGATATGGAATTAGAATCCTTGTCCTATCTAATTCCAATCTTACATTTCTTTTCTTTCTACCAAGATACTGGACTTAGGGCTGAGGGTGAGCTTGCTGGTAGACTGCCTACCCAGAATGCTTAGGGTTCTGCATCGCTAAAAAGGAGGGGGAGGACAGGGGGGAGGGGAGGAGGGGGGGAGGAGGGAGGGGAGGAGGAGGAGGAGGAGGGGAGGCTCTTTTTTTTTTTTTTTTTTTTTTTTTCACTGTTGCTTTTCTTTAAAAGTTCCAGGACATACTAACATGCCTTCAGAGGCATATTCATACCAACTTGTACATGAAAATTACCTTCCATGTCTTCTGAAACTTTGACAATGTTCTTCAATACTATGGTCTTCCCAATTGTAACCTAGAGCAGTGAGGTTCCTGTAGGTCTCCTGCATCACATCTTTGTAGAGACTCTTCTGTGAAGGATCCAGCAAAGCCCATTCTTCTCGAGTGAAGTTCACATGTACATCATCATAGGTCAATATGTCCATGTCGCAACTTTGGAGCTTGCCTGAGCATGCCTCACAGAATCCAACCGCGGGACACAGAGCACAGCAGCCAGGACCATTTAAGAAGGCTTGGCCACCGAGGGGGAGGCTCTTATATGCTTTTTCTGCTGTACCAAACTGCTTGGTCTTGGTCTTTTTTGGGGCAATAGGGTCTCGCTAAGTTACCTGGACACACCTTGGCTTGCAGTCTCCTGCCTCTACCTCCTAAGTAGCTGCAATTCCTGGCCTGCACAACCAGGCCCAGCCCAAACGGACATTTGGAACACCTTTTAAGGTTGGTGAGATAGTTCAGAGCATAAAGGTGATAGCCAAGCCTCATATCATTGTGTCTATTCCCAGGACACAATGTAAGGAAGAAGGGAACCAACCCCTGGAGGTTGTCCTCTGGCCTCCATATACCTTCTGTGGCACCTACACACATACACACTACTTCTGCTGCTGCTGCTGCTGCTACTATTACTACTACTACTACTACTACTATTACTACTACCACCACTACTACCACCACCAAAATAATAATAACAACGATAGTAATAATAATAATATAAACCACGTGTGTGCAGTGGTATAAGCCTACTCAGGTGAAGCAGAGGATTGCATGACCTCAGGAGTTTGAGCCCATCTTAAGCTACATAGCAAGACCTTATCTTAAAAATGAAGAAGGGCAGTGGTTAAGAGTTCATACTGCTGCTCCTACAGAGGACCTGAGTTTGGTTACTAGTACCCTTGTTGGGTGATTCAGGACTGCTTATAACTCCAGCTCCAGAGGAACAGGATGTCCTCTGGCCTCCTTGGATGACTGTATTCATGTGCGATTACTCACTTACACAGACACAGTTAGAAATAAAATGAGTCTGCCAGGCAGTGGTGGAGCACACCTTTAATCCAGGCAGAGGCAGAGGCAGAGGCAGAGGCAGAGGCAGAGGCAGAGGCAGAGGCAGAGGCAGAGGCAGAGGCAGAGGCAGAGGCAGAGGCAGAGGCAGAGGCAGAGGCAGAGGCAGAGGCAGAGGCAGAGGCAGAGGCAGAGGCAGAGGCAGAGGGATTTCTGTGAATCTGAGGCCAGCCTGGTCTACAGAGTGAGTTCCAGGACAGCCAGACTACAGACAGAAACCTTTTCTTGAAAATATAAAACCAAAAACTACAGTTAGGGGCACTTCAGCATCAGTCTGCCATTCTTTTCACAGTAGCTCCAGTGTGGTATCTATTCCTTGCTCACTTCTAGTTTTGATGGCTCCTGTGGGAGTGGCCCCACCTGCATCTCCAGGTGCTGCTAGAGAACTTTCCAGAATGCTGAGCTCATTCCCAACCAAAAGCACATCATAGCAGTTCTTGGTTCTGGCACCATGGGGCTCAGCTTGGCTGGTTAGAGCCAAGCAAATTCACGTCTAGTTTTGAGTGTTTGTATGTGTACTTGTTTTGTTGTTTTTCATTGTTTTCTGAGTAGTATGGGAGGGAACAGTTGAGAGAGGGGATCCCCCCTCGTGCTAGAAACTGTGAGTTTGGACAGAAATGTCAAGTTTTAGGTGTTAGTTATTCATAAATCTGAAACTCCAGGGGTAGAGCCCAGCAGGTGATCTGATTCATAGTGAAGGATGAGAAACAGCAGCTGAGGGGAGAGAATGGGAGTGGAGACATGTTATTTCAGACTACAGGCCTACACAGCACAAAGACCTGAGGATTAGAAAAAACAAAAAGCCTGTCCTATTTACTGCAGTACCTGTGTGAGCTAATGCTCTCTCTTTCTCTCTGTCTCTGTCTCTGTCTCTGTCTCTCTCTCTCTCTCTGTCTCTGTCTCTCTGTGCGTGTGTGTGTGTGTGTGTGTGTGTGTGTGTGTGTGTGTGTGTGTGTGTATCCCAGGCTAGTTGGCCCACAAGCTTCTGGTAATTCTCCTCTTTCTGTTTGTCATCCCTGTGTAGGAGTACTGGGTTCTAGTTGTCCATGCTATACGTCTTTTACTTGGGTTGTGAGGATTTGAACTCAGGTTCTCACAGTTGTACAGGTGTTTTCGCACACTGAGCCATCTCCTCAGCCTAAAAAAAAAAAAAAAAAAAAATCAAGAAATCAAACCTACATATTTATGCATGGAATTAAGTCTCACAAAACACGGGCCTCAAAGAAATCTCATCTTATAAGAAATACAGAAAGGAAAGGAACTTGGGGGGCTGGGAGAAGGAGATGCCTCGTGAGGAGGATGAGGATGGGTGATGATGTGTGGACAGAAAAGCTGTCTTGGTGTGCAGGTGTGCCCTCTGGCAAAAACACATCCGGGAGAGGAGTTCTCTGTTTTAAAGATCTGATTGATGTTCCTGTATGGGTGTTTTGCCTGTGTGTCTGTATTGTGCCATACATGTATGACCGGTGCTTGTAGAAGCCAGAAGACAGCTTCAGAGCTTCTGAAACTGAAGTTGTGCATGGTTGTGAGCCACCATGTGGGTGCCAGAAACTTATCCCTGGTCTTTTGCAAGAGCACACTAAGTACTCTTAATGGCTGACCCACCATCTCTCCAGCCCCAGGAGCTTTCTTCTTAATTCATATCCTTCCCTCAAGTAGATTTTCTTTCTAGATGCAAATTTCTTTTACAAAACAGACTTGAAAGCTTCTCCCATGCCTGCAGTTTCTCAGAATAACCAGCTTAAAATATGCCGATGGTGCACTATATTTGGGGATAGCATATTCTGGTCTCCTGCAGTCATCCTTTGGGGTGGCAAGCCCTGAGTCCCAGCACATTCTGTCACTCCAAATCCCTGCTCTCTCTCCAGTGATCCTGAGAGCTATTAGGAGCAAACCTTGTTTGTGCTTCATTGCCGTGGCACCTGCAGGAGGCTGACAGCCTATCCTAGGGCCCCTGGGACACAGGAGGGCCGATTTCTATCACAGAGCATTTCCTTTCAGTTCTGTCCTGAAATGGTGTCATTCTGTGGGGACAGAAGCCAATACATTACAAGAGCCTCCCAGGAACCTCCTACCTTACTGTGTTACCAGTTCGCGCCAGCTAATCTGAATCCAAACACCAGCTCCGGAGGGTCTGTCCTAGGCCCTGGAAGCTAGAGGTGTCAGCCTGTCATTGGAAAGAAGGAAGGACTTCCCTGGCCTTGATCTGGCTAGTTGCTCTTTTTTGAGTTTGCACATCTTTGAAGCAGTCATCCCTCACAGATTGTGAAAAGGTGAGGCTGAGAGCTATAAAACCTAAGCCCTGTTGTAGTCAGCTCAGCTTTCAGGGCTCAGTCCCCTAGGGCTGCAGACATGGCTCTCCAAAGAAATCTGTGACAAAAAGACAAAGGCATCAACACATTTCAGCCTCAGGGATGGAGGATCTAAGTTATATTCTGGGCCAGCAAGACAGCTCAGCCAGCTGAACATTTGCAGTGCAAGTCTGAGGATCTGAGTTCAATCCCTCAGGCGCACGTGAAGGTGGAGGAACAGAGAGAACAGAGACTAGAGTTGTCCTCTGACCTCCTCCGGAGTACTGTGGCAGGGATGTACCCTCCACCATACACACAGTTATACAGTAATAATAAATAAGATAAAGTGTTTTTCAATATCCCTCCCCACCCCAAAAAGCTGGACATAGTGATGTATGCCTTTAATCCCAGTTCTTGGGAGGTAAAGGCAGGAGGATCTCTGAGTTTGAGGCCAGCCTGGTCTACATAGTGAGCTCCAGGACAGCCAGGACTACGCAGAAAAACTGTCTTCAAAAAACAACATGGGGGTTGGGGATTTAGCTCAGTGGTAGAGCGCTTGCCTAGGAAGCACAAAGCCCTGGGTTCGGTCCCCAGCTCCAAAAAAGAAAAAAAAAAAAAACAAAAAAACAAACAAACAAAAAAACCCCAACATATGTTTTTCATATATTGAACTCTCTCTCTCTCTCTCTCTCTCTCTCTCTCTCTCTCTCTCTCTCTCTCTCTCTCTCTCACCTTTCCTAAAACGGTTCTTTCTCCTTCCTAGAATACCACTCGAGAGTTTTCAATGGCCAGTTGACTCTCTCTCAGTTGATAGATGCACAATTTGGCTCGATCTTTGGCTGCATTGTTAATCATTGTTTAGAAGCACAAGTGTTGTGAGTCTGCAGAAACACATATGCACACATCTGGGTCTCTTCCCAATGCCAGAATTTATTGGGTAACAGTACATTTACAAGCCACATTGTTACCAAGTAATCTGGATTCCCCCGGATAGCTGGCTGTTAGCAGTTACTGGTTCTTTTATTCCAATCTTAACTACGAATGGATCATATATGGGTGTGTGTGTGTGTGTGTGTGTGTGTGTGTGTGTGTGTGTGTGTGTGTGTGTGTAACAGAATGGTTGCAAAAGGATTAAAGAGGCCACAGAGTAGGAGGGGTCCTACTGAAGACAGAGGCAGAGATCAGGCAGTGGTTAGGTATAAGTGAACCCCTTTGCAGGACAGCTAGAGGTGCACAGAGCCAATTTGGAAGCTTGCACAGGCAAGTCAATGTGAAGGGCAGAGCCAGTTCCTGATAGAGTTCTATGACAAGGGGAATAAACCAAGTAGTGGGGACGGCACTGAGCCGAAGCTTTAGGGTCAGCGGGGAGTTTGCTGTCAGGCACCTGATGTGTACCTATCGTGATAAAATGACCGACTAGTGAGGCGGCCTCCAAACCATCGCCATCACAGTATTTCCCTCCTTTTATTGGATCCAAGTAAAGTTGTTGCATCCTTTGGTGTGGTGGGTTCAATTCAAGGGCCGGATTATCTGATATGACTTTAATATGTCTGTTAGCATTTTGTCTAAGCTCCGCCCCACAGTTACTCGGCAACAGCTAGGTGTGCCTGACTCACCTTTATAAAAGGGGCTGCTTGCCCACTCTGCTCTCTCTTGCTCTTGCCTTCTGGCTCCCGCTCTGTCCTCTTGCCCCGCCCACCTCTCCATTCCCCTCCCCCCCTCTCTCTCCACACGCTCATGGCCGGCTTCTACGCCACTCCCCACCCCCCCTCCTTTTTCCTTTCTCTGTCTCTACTACCCTCTTAACTCCCCTCCCCATGCCCTAAATAAACTCTATCCTATACTATACCGCCCGTTGTGTGGCTGGTACCTCAGGGGGAAGGGATGCCTCAGCATGGGCCCAAGGAGGCACCTCCTTACCCCGCACCTTACCACACATCCCCGTAAGTCCGTAAGAGGCTCCGTTGCACGAATAGGTTGTTTATCAGACTGTGTCTCATGGTTCACGCTGAGCAGTGGTGGTGTCTGTGTGCACAAACAGGATACAGACTCCTCCCATGTCTGCATCTATACCTAAGTCAGGGCTGAAGGCTGCTTTTTAAGGTGGAGTCACCAGGGCAAGGCACAGCCTGCGTGAAGCTACTGATCCACACACTAGTGAGTAACTTAGAGCGGAGCACAGCATGAACTCTACAATACATAGCATGCATGTGCGCGCGCGCACACACCCACACCCACACCCACACCCACACAGGTTGTTTATCTGAATCTCCCTGCCTCAACATCCCAAATGCTGAGCGTGCCACCCACAACCTGCACACAAACTTTGCACAATTTTATATCCAGTCTTAGTGACATTCATCTGTAATCCCAGTATTCTCAGGAGGCTGAGTAGCCTGGGCTATATAGCAAGACCCTGTCTCAAGGAGAAGATTAGACTTCATTAACATTAAAGGTGTGTGGGTCCAAGAGCATTATTGAGAAGAAAAGACAGACCCCAGGGTGGACCATGTTTATAAATGATGTAAGGGGTTGGGGATTTAGCTCAGTGGTAGCGCTTGCCTAGAGACATCCCTGGGTTCGGTCCCCAGCTCGGAAAAAAAGAACCAAAAAAAAAATAAATAAATAAATGATGTATGTGGTAAGGAGACATCCTGAGCATACGGAGAACAACTGCGGCTCACGAAACCTTACAGCCAGGGGCTGGGCTCAGAAGCTAGAAGCACTAGCTGCTCTCGCAGAGAACCCAGGTTTGATTCCCAGCACCTACATGGTGGCTTATAACCATCCGTGAAGTTCAGTTTCAGGGAATCTGATGCTCTCTTCTGACCTCAGTGGGCACCGGGGAAGCATATGGTACACATGCATAAACTTAGGCACACATACATGTATATAAAATAAAATACATTAAAAAAAGATTAATAATCAGGTATTGGAGAGATGGTTCAGTTCTCCACAGTGGGTAGTTCTACCCACACTGGGT
Source organism: Rattus rattus (assembly GCF_011064425.1). Taxonomy (NCBI): domain Eukaryota; kingdom Metazoa; phylum Chordata; class Mammalia; order Rodentia; family Muridae; genus Rattus; species Rattus rattus. The sequence continues at coordinate 87,387,754 of NC_046155.1, forward strand.
AACTCACAAGCACCTGCAATTCCACACCTTATTTTGTCCACTCTGGGCACCTGCATACACATAGTGTACATCACACACACACACACACACACACACACACACACACACACCCTTGTAGAACAGCACACACCTGTGATTCCATAATTGAGAGGTAGAAGCAGGAGGCTATCCTGAGCTCTATAGCAAGATCTAAACAAACAAAAACAGGCTGAAAGTAAAAGAACGGGAAGTTTTCCTTAGGAATTAAAATGATTAAATTAGATGAAGGCAGTTTTGTTGGTTTTCACACAGGGGATGAGGTTTGAACAGTTTTACGTAGCTCACAGGACTTAGAACTCTAAGTAGCCTAGGGCGCCCTTGGCCTTCCTTACCTCCTCCTAGGTGCTCTGGTTGTGCATGTGCACCTGGCTAAAGCAGATGCTGTTTAAAGCAGCTAGCACAGTGTGAGACCCATTCTCTCTAGCCTGGGCTAACTTGGAGCTCTCTGTGGAGAGGAGACTGGAGCGCGTGGGTCCTTCTACTCCAGTCCACTGTGTGCTGAGATAGATCACAGGTGTCTGCCATCCTGCCCAGCTCCACATCTGGCCCCATGGATGTAAGTTACTGCAAATTCCATTTGTGTTCTCCCTATCTGTGCATTCAGACTACTGTAACGAGAAGCCTTACATTTGGGATTTACAGATTGGGAAACCCAAGTTTAGGACTGCGCAGGGAGGGCTGTGCTTCTTAAGCTGTGACTCTGTGTCCTCCCACATGGAAGGGTCATCTAGGGTCAGGCTCCCTAGGGTCTTCACTAACCCCATTCAGGAGCCCAGCACGTCCCGTTCTGTGCTTCTGCTTCTTACCCAACTCGTGATGCAGCCCCTATCACTTCATCCCCTTCTAAAAGACCTTTAGCCAGGGCGCTAAGGGGTTAACATTTCCCCAGGAAATCTCACTTGCCAGAGGATGAACAGTCTCCCAGGAGGAGATGGATCTCATAGCTCTGATCATTTCTCTCACAGCTAAATCTCCTCCTGGCCTTTGTTCATCGTTTCTGTAAATTTTAACACTGCTACAGGCAAGGTGAGGGAAGCAGAGAATTTCTATCTTTCCAGTTCCGGGCAAAACTAGATACAACCTCATTTCCTTTTGCAAATTCTTGCCCCGGGTTTGTTTTTTGTTTTTTGGTAAGGTGTCGAATGGCACACCTCAGATTCCAGTGACAGATTAAGTTTACTGGGGATTAGATTTCAACCAAAAAATCTGGGGCGGATAGGTGCATTCAGATTGAGACGCTCACTCTCCATTTTTGTTTCGTTTCCCTTTATAAGTAGATCTCTGCCTCTGTCTGTGTCTCTGTCCTGTGTCTCTATGTATATGATGTATATGTATATGGTGTATGTGTATATGTATATTATGTATGTATGTATATGTTTATGATGTGTATATGTGTATGTGTGCATGTATAGTTATATGATATGTATATGTGTGTATATGCATATGTGTATATGTATATGATGTGTATATGTGCATGTGTGCATGTATAGGTATATGATATGTATAAGTGTATGTTTGTGTATATGTATATGATATGTATATGTTTATGATGTGTATGTGTATGTATATGTGTATATGGTGTATGCGTATATGTATATAATGTAAGTATATATATGTTTATGATGTGTATATGTGTATGTGCACATGTATAGTTATATGATATGTAATGTGTGTATATGTATATGATATGTATATGTGTATATGTATATGATGTGTATATGTGTGTATATGTATATGATATGTATATGTGTATATGTATATGATGTGTATATGTGTAAGTGTGTATGTATGTATATGTATATATGTATAAAGACAGGGTCTTGCTATGCTCAGACTACATTGAACTTCAGGATTAAGCTGTTCCCTACCAGTTTCCCAGGTAATGGTGACTACAGGCATACACACCAATCAGTAGAAACCTTTTCCTTCCTCTCTTCTTCCCTTACTCTCTGTCTGTCTTTCCTCTCTCTTTCCCCTTCCTTCCCCTCCTCCCTGTGTATGGGTGGTTTGCCTGCATGTATGTCTGTGCCTTGTACAGTCAGAAGAGTGTGTTGGGTCCCTGGAAGTGGAGTTGCAAATGGTTGTTGTTCGGTCTCAAGCCCAGGACAAAAGGCTGAGGTGCCTGTTTAACATATCAAGTGGCCCCTGGCCTCCCCGTTCTCCTAGCATCCCTCAGTCCCTTCCAGTCACAGGGTGCTCGGCGCTGGCACACTCCGACCCCTCCCTGGACTCTCAGGCCTGAGCGCTGGCCCGCCCTTCCCCAGCTGCTCTGTCCTTTGTCACCCAGCCGGTTTGGCTACCTGAGTCTTTTTACCCTCTTCACCCTTTTTGCCCTTTGCTCTCCTGGCTCTCCCCTCTCACACAGTCTGGCCACGCCGCTCTGGACACTTCCAGATGTCTCTGGCTGTGTTCCTCCTCATGTCTACGATAAACCGTCACCTCAACCTTTAGGAGCAGTCATAGCCTCCTTTTGTTTCCCTTTCTTCATTTGGTTGTGAGCCGCCGAGTGTGCTGAGAACTGAACCCAGGCCACTAGGCGATTGACCAGTGCTCTTAGCGGCTGAGCCATCTCTCCAGCCCCAGAATCTGTTTTTAATGGACATGGAACACTCTGTACGATGGTCACAATTTCACTATTCACCTCCCCTCCCTCTCCCCATCCCCTCTCCTCTTTGTTTTGAGAACGAAGCTCATTCTGCCCAGAGAGACCTGAAATTCCTAACAACCCTCCTCCTTCAGCTTTTTGGATACTGGGGTCACAGGTATGTGCCACTAAGCTTACCTTTGACCAAGCTTGTTATCGGACATCAAGTTTTCAACTTTCAAAAATAATTTCTCAGTGCTGCAAAAGTGGCTCAGAGGTTAAGAGCACTTAGCTGCTCTTCCAGAGGATCTGGGTTTAATTCCCAGAACCCATATGGCAGCACACAATCTTCTGTGGTTCCAGGTCCAGGGGGATCTGATACCCTAATTGGATTTATATGCAGGCAAAATGCCAATGTACATAAAATAAAAATACATAAATTAAAAAACAACGATTCTGCCAGTGCGGTTGGTTAGCATTTTCTAGGCATGAGGACGATGGTGGATGCTCTTTCTTAATCCTCCTGGTAGCCAAGTCCTAGAAGTCTGATGCCATGTTGGCCCTGGTCAGCCTTCTGAGCTGGTGGCTTCCGAGGCAGTGTGCTGGGGACGTGTGCTGGAGACTGAGAGACAGAAACCCGGAATCCAGAGTGTAGTGCTCCCCAGGCCAGGCTGGGCTTTGCCTTTCTGGATCTTTGTTAACAGACAAGCTCTAGAGAGAGTGATCTCTGGCTGATTTTCCTGCTTGGAGGTTCTGTGATTTCAGACCATCTTCTGCTAAGCCAGGGGTTCCTCCATCTGATCATTCCCTTCCTCAGAGGCGTGTGTGTGTGTGTGTGTGTGTGTGTGTGTGTGTGTGTGTGTGTGTGTGTGTGTGCGCACACGCCTGAGTGTGTGTTTCAGTTTCTATTCTTAGCAGGGTGATCTTTAAACAAGGAATAGATTTGTGCTTCTGTCTCATCTCCGGTGCATGCAGCTCCTGCTGGGCGGGTTCACGCTCAGCCATTCATTCACATAAAAAGCAATAACCCATTAAGGAAATGAGAGGACACCCTCCTTCTTCCATCCACAGTGATAGGAACTGCCAGCTCCCTGGCTCTCTCTTTGGTCACCAAGCCTGGGCTCTTTCCCACTCAGTGGTTGATGAGATCAGGGGAATCTTGGTGTCTGTGCTTCCCTGCCAGGCCCACCCTTAGATCACTTCTCTGGGATGGGGCAGGGCTGCTGTTTGGTCAGCAGTGGATTTCATGGTACTGAGTAATCGGCACTCCAAAGGAGAGGTCATTATTCATCCTGAAATAAAAACCGGGCACGGATGAGACTCTGCTGCTCCGAGAGTTCTCACCTGTGACAGCTCCTCAGAATAACTGGATATTTAAACAAACAAATTCCGATTCTGGGCTCCCAGCCTCAGACCTTCTCCCTTAGCAGGGCTGGAGATGGAGCCTAGTTTCTTCCTACTAAACATTCTAAAATGGGCTGAGTATGGTGGCATAGCCTTTAATCCCAGCACCTGGCCTGGTTTGTATAATGAGTTCTAGTCTCTCGAAGGCAACATAGTGAAACCCTAACTACAGCAACAACAAGCCCACTGAATTGGAGGCTGGAGAGATGGTGCAGCCATTAAAGCACAAACTACTCTTGTAAGGACTGGGATTGGGTCCCAGCACCGAAGCCAGGTAGCTCACAACTGCCTATAACTCCAGCACTAGGGAATCTGAGGCCTTCCTCTGGCCTCTGGATACTGCACTCACGAGTACACCTGCAGTGGCCTACCCCCTCCAACAGGCCCCTTCTCCAGAACTTTCTATACCACCTAATAAAGCCATCACATCATGAGCCCATCAGGGAGTTCACTCGTTTATTTGGTTGTAAGCTTTATGATACTACCAGCTGGAGATCCAGTCTTCAACAACACACCAGTCTTCATTTCTTTCTTTCTTTCTTCCTTCCTTCCTTCCTTTCTTTCTTTCTTTCTTTCTTTCTTTCTTTCTTTCTTTCTTTCTTTCTTTCTTTCTTCCTTTCTTTCTTTCTTTCTTGGCAGCTGAGGGGCAAGGCACTTCATAACGAAACATAAGAAATTTATTTATTTATTTACTTAATCATTTATTTATTTGAGTGTGTGCGTGTACATGTGCAGATGCATAGGCATTCATGTGTGCACATTCCACATGTGTACAGGTCCCCATAGAGGCTAGAAGAGAGCATTGACTCTCCTGGCATTACAAGCAATTGTGAACATGCAATATGATTGCTTGGGACAAAACTTGGGTCCTCTAGAAGAACAGCAAGACCTCCTAACTTCTAGACCATCTCTTCTCTCAACAAAGTTTACCACTTATTTAGAGCGGTTTAATTTTTTTTCATGGTACTGCGGATTAAAACCAGGGATTGCACATTCAAAGCACAGACTGCACGGCTGAGCTATATACTCTGGGCCCTAAGAGTCTCTTTAAAACTATTATGGGACGGAAGAGATAAAGCCATGTGACAAAAGACTCAATGGCAAGGCTTCATGTCATCTGTTTCCAGGTGTGTAAGTCCCAGGCCAGTCTCCACCCTACCTGGGCTATGTGAGATAACCAAGGAATACATAAGTCTTTATGGGGATGATGCAGAGGCCGGAGAGATGGCTTGGTGGTTAAGAGCACTGACTGCTCTTCCAGAGGTCCTGAGTTCATTTCCCAGCAATGGCATGGCTTTTAGAGGAGAGAGAGAGAGAGAGAGAGAGAGAGAGAGAGAGAGAGAGAGAGAGAGAGAGAGAGAAGCGCATATGACCCAGAACTTTGCAAAGCAGATAAATAACATAAAGGTCTCTCTCCTCAACCTCATACCTTGCAGAGAGAAATTCTGGGCCTAAAGAGGAAATTTCTTTCCCAGCATCTCTAAGCAAGTTGTTCCCAGGGGGCTGGAGAGATGGCTCAGCAATTAAGAGCACTGACTGCTCTTCCTAGAGGTCCTGAGTTCAAATCCCAGCAACCACATGGTGGCTTATAACCATCTGTAATGGGATCTGATGCCCTCTTCTGGTGTGTCTGAAGACAGCTACAGTGTACTTATATGTAATAAATAAATAAATCTTAAAAAAAAAGTGGTTCCCAGAGGTTTGGACATCCTAACTCAACTCCAAGCACTGCCCCCATGACTCATGTTGCCCAGAGCCCAAAGAACCCCACAGCACACAGACCGTGTGCTCCAATCTTGAGCAGGCTCTCATGGTGGCCATTTAGACGTCAACTGGATTGAATGGCCAATGAGTTGTTTGAGTGATATCAACATGCAGGTGCAGGATCCCATTTGCCAGTAGGTGTTCCTTGACCCACAGTTTATTAAATTAACTTTGATATTGTTTTTTTTTGGTTCTGCTTCCTTGGTACCAGCAGCTCATCTCAGCCCCAGAGCAATGGAGCCCGTGGACCATGGACTGAAACCTTTCAAACTGTAAGCCAAAATCAACATTGCCTACTTTATTTTTGCTAGGTATTTTTGTCACAGTGATATTAAATTGGCTAACATATGCAGTGTGTGGTTTTCAGTATACATGCAAAGTTGTGCAATCAATATCCCTATCTTATTTCAGAACAGTTTTATCACCCCTGAAAACACCCTTACCCCCCACCATATCACTTGCTGGTGCCTGGCAGCCACAGCCAAGTTTTGTCTCAACATTTGCCTATCCTGGATTTTTTTTTTTATAAAAATGAAATCTGACAGTGTGTGATCTTTTGTGTCTGTGTTCTTTCCCTCAGTAAGATTTTAAGGTTCAGTCATTGTAAACTACATCAGAATCAGATTTAATTCCCCTTTATTTTCAAATAATATTCTGCTGTATGAAAACACCACATTCGTTCATCTACTTATTAACTGAAGGAGAAGTGAGCTGTTTCCATTATTTTGGTTCTTACAAATGATGCTGTTGGAGGAAGTGTGTCACTGAGGGTGGGCTTTGAGGTTTCAGAAGTTTGAACCAGGCCCAGTGGCTTGTTCTTCTTGCTGTCTGACATTTCAGATGTAGAACTCTCAGCTACATGTCCAGCACCATGTCTGTCTGCACGATGCCATGCTTCCCACCCTGATGATAATGGACCAAATCTCTAAACTGTGAGTCAGCCATAGTTAAAGGTTTTCCTTTTTAGGAGTTGCCTTGGTCGTGGTGTCTCTTCACAGCAACAGAAACCTCGACTTAGACAGTGTGTGAGCACTGTGCCTGCGTGTGTGTCTGCACCACAGGCATGCAGTATCTGCCGAAACCAAAAGAGAGCATCAGATCCCTTGGAACTGGACTTACAGACAGTTGCGAGCTGCTTTTGTGGGTGTTGGGAACTGAACCCAGGTCCTCTGCAAGAGCAGAAAGTGTTCTTAACCACTCATCCATCTCTCTAGACCCCTCATTTTAATTTTCGTTTTGAGATAGGGTCGTGTAGTCTAAGTTGGGCTGGAACTTGCTATCTAGACCAGGCTGGCCTCAAACTCACAGAGCTCTGCCTGCCTCTGCCTCCCCAGTGCTGGACAACTATGCTACACACCAAGCTTGTTGTTTCGCTTTGTTTGTTTTTGAGATGCTGTCTCACACAACCCAGGCTGGGCTCAAATTCACTATGCAGCCAAAAATGACCTTAAACTGCTTGTGTCTCTATAGTGCTGGGACGACAGCTCTGTACCACAATACCTTGTCATCCTGTAGTTTGATTTTTGCAATGGATATCCTTTTTGGTTAGACTTTTGTCCCATAACTTTCCTTTAACTGATTTCTGAGGCCAAGTTGAGTATGGTAGTAATCTTGGCATTCAAAAAGCTGAGACAGGAGGATTGCTGTGAGTTTGAGGGCAGTTTGAGCTACAGAGTGGGACAAAGTTACAAAAAACAAAAACAGCAAAAACAGAAACAAAAGCAAAGCAACAATGTAAAAACTTTCCCTAGTCACAGTCGCTGGAGATTGGCAATTTTAAGTAAACTTGTTTTAATCCATGAAACTAGAAATAGGGTTAGGCTGCTCTCAGACTCTAGAGGTGAAATTGGCGACAATGACAATGTGTTTTCTAAGGTTTCATTTACGTCTTGTCTTCTGCAGCAGGAAAATATTAGATGGAAAACTCCCACTAATGGTGGGTGTGACTCACATCTTTACTCCCAGCAGAGGCAAGCAGATCCCTGTGAGTTCGAGACCAGCCTGGTTTGCAAAACTAGTTCCAGGACAGCCAGGACTGTTACACAGAGAAACCCTGTCTCAAAACACTAAGAAAGAAAGAAAAAAGGTCATAAGGCTTTTATTTTTATTAACTGAGCATGTGTAATATGTGTGAGGGTAGGCACATAAGTACTACAAATTTGGGAGTTGGCGCTCTCATTTTATGGCGATTTCTGAGGCTCGAACTCAGGCAGTCAGACTTTCACGATAAGGATTTTTAACCACTGAACTATCACGCTGGCCCGGTTCATACCTTTGTAGGCTTTTAATTGAATGCTGCTCTGGGTAGCATGATAAAATCTGTTGTCTGATTCTGCCCTATGCAGGAAGTGAATCACCCTTTGTCCGTTGTGTCTGTACCGTATATCCTATCTAATGCCTATCCTATTGGTCAATATAAATTTAAGTTATAAGATCAGCTGTCCTATAATGGAACTATTTGTGTTCCAGAAACTTTTATATATTTAATGGACCCCAGCACAACATAGCGAAACTTCGAACTTTATCACAGTATAGTATTTGGTTATTGATTATTAATGAGCTCTTATCATACTCAACTTATAATTAAACTTAGCCAAAGTTTGTATGTATATGATCAGTTTCTAGTTGCATTTTCCAGCATCCAGCGCGGTACTTGGATTCTCTTCCCCAGAATGCTGAAGCACTGTAGTATTTGAAAGGGGAAGAAGCTATGGGTGCCTGGGTGGCAGTCTATAGGTTTGCTGCCATGGCTTCCATATTGGATTTTAGCCATACACAGGGTGCACAGGGTGCACATGGGAAGCTTCAGGGCCAGGCACACATGAGAGGTATGGCTTTCAATCATAACAGACTCTTTCTCAGCCCCCCCACCGCTGGGCTTCTTCTTTTTATATTGGGAGTGATATCTTCTATGGAGGCATTTCTAGCTATTGCAGATGTAAAACACTTTTTAAAGATTCTGTGTGAGCCCTGTCTGGTGCTCTGCCCCTGTGATCTCAGTGTGGACTCCCTATCAGACCTATAAGTGGGGGTGGGTGTGGGGAAGCTGGGACTAAAGAAATGGCCAAGTTAAGAGTTAAGAACTCTTCTTGTTCATATAGAGGACCCGGGTTTGATTCCCAGTACCCACATACATGGCAGCTTACAATTGGTCATAGTTAGTTCCAGTTGCAGGGGAATCCAACACCTTCTCTTGGCTTCCGTGGGCACCAGGCATACACATGGTGTACAGAAATACATGCAAACAAACCATTCACACACTTAAAATAATCTGAAAAATTAAAAATAAACAGCTGTGTGGGCTGGGATATATATCAGTTATCAGTATCAGAGTACTTACAGTGTACAAGAGGCCCTGAAGTCTATGTCAAGCACCAACTCTCCCACCCTCTCTGTCTCTGTCTCTGTTTCACACACACAGAACACACAGGTCATAATTTTGTCTTTCTTGTGACTTTGTGGGTCAGGAGTTGAGGCAGGACTGGGCTGGGCCATTCTCTTCTGGAACTTCACAGAAGGAGCTGTGTTCTTCTGAAGCCTGCACTGGGGTGGCTGTCCTAGATGTGTCACGTAGATGACTGGTGATAATGCTGGTGACAGTCAGTGAGTGCTCAGGGCTAAGGATGCCCTGTATACTTTACTGTATGTCATTATTTTTTTTGTATTTTAAAATTATTTTTGTCTATGTGTATGCCATGTGCATGCAGGTGCCCGCGAAGGCTGGACGAGGGCATAGGACACAGGATCCCTTGGAACCGGAGTCATTGGCAGTTTATGAGCTGGGCGATGTGGGTGCTGGGAATCAAACTTGGGTCCTCTACAAGAGCAGCAACTGCTCTTAACCTCTGATCCCTGACCCCCTACCTCTTTTTATCTTTTGAGACAAGGTCTCACTATGCAGACCTGGCTGTCCAAGAACTCAAGATGTAGAGCAGGCTGACTTTAAATTCACAGAGACCATTCACCCCTGCCTCCTGAATGCTGGGATTAAAGGCATGTACCACCATACTCCGCATTGTTCTGTTTTAAAATTACATTTACAAGATGAGTAGAAGTAATAGGTAAATTTCACTATGGCATTCCACACATGCACTTCATTCAGATTTGCCCCTCTCCTTACTGCCTTCCCGGGACCCCACCTCCTTCTCCCTGGCTGGTTCTCTTCTGGATTCAGGAGCACTTTTATTTGGTAGACATGGCCATCTCATGGGAATCAGTGTTCACTTGACTCCCAAGAGAGAGTTAAAACCTGTGTGGTCTTTCATGCCGTGGCCTCAGAAAGCCATTCTGTATCTTCTCCACTGCACCCTACTGGCTTCATGCAGGGCCCTAATTGTGTTCAAGAACTGGAAGGCATGTTGTAAAACCACCATGCTTAGCCCACACTAGCAATGGTTTATGCACTGCGTTTCTCTGTGTATATTTGTGTGTCTGGGTGGGGTGTATGCACGGCAATGAAGGCATATGTGTGGAGGGCAGAGAACTAGTGTTAGGAGCTGCCTTTCTCCCTCCGTGGATCCCAGAGATCAGGTGGTTAGGCGTGTGTGTGCTGTTGTTCTCTGAGCCATCCACTGGCCCAGGGCCCTTATTTGAGGGAAGAGGAAGTGGAGGCACAGAGTTTAAGTTCCCATCATCATGCCATTAGCAAAGCAGGCAGGATTTGAACCAGTCTACCCTCTGAGACCACAACCTCAATCTTACCCTGCCTCTACAGAGAGATATCCCTGCCACATTCAACTAACACACAATGCGTTCTATTTATATCTGCTAGCGTGTAAGCTCCCCTCAGCACATTCAAAACCACACAACAGAATGTGTCCCTTTGTCATCTCTGGCTTCTGCGTCGCCCCTCATATCTGGTTTTCTTTTCTCTCTTTCATTCTTCCTTTCTTTTCAGCCCAGACCTCCCTGTGTGTGTAGCCCTGGCCTGGAACTCATTATGTAGATCAGGCTGGCCTTGAACTCTTTGAGCTCACAGAGATCTACCTGCTCCTGCTTCTAGAATACTGGGACTAAAGGCATGGGCTACCATATATAGCTTAGCTTGGTTTTCTTTCCCTGGAATACTTTTCTTCCAATCACTCATCTGTTTACAAGATTATTCCTTCGGTCTTTTGGAAAACCCTCTCTGACTGGCCAGCTCCGGGGTAAGTGCACCTTGGACCTCAGTGCTGAGCAGCTGTTGTCCTTATCATTATGTCTCACAAGGTGCCTATTGTCCTGGCTGCCTCCTCCTCTGGACTCTAAGGGCAAGGGCTTGATCATGTGTGTAGAAGCTGTGCTAGCAACGAAACACTCTCCTGGTAGGAAACATGTCACTAACCTGCCAATTTCTCACGACCCTCAGACGCAATTACCACACAGTTTTTCCACACATAGACATACAAACAGATGCTGCACCCCACATCTGTCCACATGCACTGTGGCCCCATGCAAACTCAATCACTACCCACCTAACTCTCGCACTGCCACTAGCCTATCATACATTCAGGTACTGCTACAAGTCTCGTTTCCTCAATCGCTGCTTTATACTTTCTTTTTTTTTAAATACAGTCACCATCTGCATTTCGAAAACAGGGTACAGAGTTGAGTGAATATGACAACAGTTCTATTTTTCATCCATGCCGTCACAGGCTGTTTCTTTCATGAACACGATCCCTGACTTATGCAGTTACTGTCACCGCCGTCCATTTTCCCGTTTTCTTCCTCCTGGAGCTCTAAGGGCAGGTCTGCAGGGTCTGCTGCCTAGGGCGCTCCAGAGTCTCCGCCTGGGCGGGCGAGGCCTAGCCCCGCCCCCTCATGCATATGTAGTACCCCAGCCCGGCGGCCCGGCCCCCAGACGGCCATTTGTAGCGGTGCTAGAGGCTGCGTTCGGCTGCGCTGCAGAGCCGCGAAGAGGATCGCGCTCCCTGGCCGCTGTGTCCTCTGCCCTGGAGCCTTCTCGGCTCTCCTGCATCTCGGGCAACTCCCAACCAGTCCCGGGGATAGCGCTCCGCGGCCCTCCAGGCCACTCGCGGGCCCCGCGCGCTCTACCGCCTGTAACCCAGCCGGCCGCACTCGTCCCCGGAGCCGGGCCTAGGGCGCGCGGCGGCCGGGCTGGGCTCCGGGTGTCCCGATGGCCGCAGCGGGCTGGCGCGACTGCTCGGGCCGGGGAGAAGTACCGGCTAGTGGTGGTCGGCAGTGGCGCCGTGGGCAAGTCGGCGCTCACCATCCAGTTCATCCAGGTGCTTGAGACGGCCTGCGGGTGGCGGCGGCGGGGTGGCGCCCTGTGGCCGCGGCGACCCGCCCGGGCGCGCGGTGCGGGGCTCCGGCGCGTGCGGTGCGCGCGGTGCGGTTGCGCGGGGCCAGGGCGCGCGGCTGCGAGGGCAAGAATAGTGTGGAGTAGGCGCTGCGCTCCTGCCCTGCGGCCACGGCGCCGCGCTGCTGCCCGCCAGGCGCCCGGCGCGGCGTCCGAGGACTCCGGCTTCTCAGGAATGTGGCCCAGAGGGCGGAGCTGGCCGGGTGGGAAGCGCAGTTCCACCTTATCGCTGCGGTCAGGGCGGGAGCCCGCGGGTTGCAGCCGCGCCGCGGTGCCGGGTTTCCTGCCCCGAGGGCCGGAGTGGGGACCTCGCGCTTGCCTTGGTGGCAGCGATGGCCCGGGCTACTTGGAGGCTTCGCGCCGCCGGCTCCCAATAGTGTTTTCTCTTTGTGTGTGTTTGAGCTTCTCTTACTAGTAGTCTGTTAGGTGGTATGTCCGGGTGGGAGTGTTTGATCGTGCCCTAGGGAAATAATGGCTTCGAGGAAGTTAAAAATGTGCTTTGATAGGGGCGAGACCATTTCCTTGGAATTCCCGGTGCCTGCCTGCTTCGCGCTTAGGTGAAGTTTGGGATGAGCCCCACTAGGAGGGGACGAGTATGAGTTTTGTATTGCAGCCCCCACCCCCACCCCCTCCCGGTTGCTGGAGGAGGAAAGTCGGGTTGTGTCAAAGAAAAGGGAGGTAAAATGTCTTTAGACTTTATTCTTGGTTAAGACGCCCGATTGATTTTTCTTTCTCTTTTCTTTTTGATTTTTAAAAAGCAAAGGCAGCTCTCCTTGCTTTTGTCACCCTGAAAGGCGTGGCATATGTTGGAAAGAGCGCAGGTACCCTAAGTAACAAAGGTATTTTTTTACTGTATTAAAGGGAACGGGTGGCGAAGTGGTTTTTGTTTGTTTCACCCATTTGTTGAATGGACAGACTTATAATAGCTTATTTTGTTTCGCTATAACTGTGGTGTTTATAGTGTTAAGACGCACAGTTCCATAACCTAACTGATAGTCAGTTTCACACCAAGTGAATGAACAGTAATTGCTCCTGTAATATTTCATGGAATTAAAAAGTGCTGCTCAACCTTTGTATTCGGAGAGGATGTTTATGTCATGAGCGTTGACAGCATGTTCGGTGGTGGTGGTGGTGGTGGTGGTGGTGGCGGCTGCGGTGGTGGGGGTGTGGGTTTAAGTTTACCAGACTTCAGCCTGGCTTTTTGGCAGTTGTTATTTGCTTGGGGCCAAAAGAGACTTTTAAGTGGCTGACAGCAAAACAAGTCACAGATAACTCTCCCTGATGGCTGGTTTTGGAGGGAACCAAGAAGACAGAGGACAGTCCTGGGTTCCAGAACTGGTGGATAATATTTGTTTAGGAGATTTAAATCGGAAACATTTAAGTTTTTGAGGGAAGACCATCCGAACATGATTGCTTCCATCAGGTAAGGTATTTGAGAAATAGTTTTAAAAATCCTTAACACTCCCAGCAATGACTGTCTTCCTCAAGACCTTCTAGAATTCATTTGTTGAATACTTTGTGAGTAGTCTGGTATCTAGAGGCTCTAAAATGAGGTCAAGTGAAGACACGCATGGCAATGATTTATACCGATAAGAACTGTGCCTTTTGTTTATTGGCTATGAAAACAGCACCCAAATAGCCTTTCTGAACCTCCAATTTTCTTGTTAGTGAAATAGCTCTCAGTACATGTCCTTTATAACTTTCACATTATGAGAAAGATCTTAGCGTTGCGTTGAGCCTGTGTGCTGTGTTGATAATGTAGTCGCTTCAGTATGTGTGTGAGATGAGACCTTTAGATGGAAAGGGAATTCTGATTTGAAGGGTCAGTGTGGGAAGGCTCTAAACAAGCTCTGTGGGGCTGGGGGGTGTAGCGCATCGTAGAGTGGTTTGCCTGCTGTGTGGGAAGCTCTGCGTTGGAGCACTAGTACCAAAAAGAGAGCACTGTGTCTTCTGGGGGTTGTGCGAGCATGGGGAGTCACAGGCCAGATTGGAAAGAGGAGGCCCGTGTGTGGGGAGCTGGGAGCAGGAGAGGCGTGTGTGACTTGGGGCTTTGGGGCTGGCGAAACAGGAACATAGCTCTGAGGTTGACTTGGTGAGGAGGAAGGAGGCACAGCACCTGTGCGGAGCCCATTCCCCTGAGCGTGGTGTTGGGTAAGTTACTGAACCTGTCTGTGCTATGGCTTTCAGTCATCTGGAAGCTAGGGTAATATAGTTATACAGCTGTGGACATCAAATGGATTAGCCTCAAGGTCTTGGGACAAAGGTGTGGGTCTACAAAGGCCACCTCCATTACTCTGTTCATCTTAGATTATGTAACTAAAGCCACAGTCTATCAGCTACATCTGCACGCATATATAAACACTCAACACCGGACGTGAAAACATACATGCCACACTCACAATCTCCCCTCCCCATAAAAGGGGCGTGTGCATTTAGATCACATTTCAGTTTCTGTTCTCCCTCCCAACCCTGACCGTGCTCCACCACCTCACCAGGCGCTAGGGATCAAACCCAGGACTTTGGCGGGGTAACCTCGGCATACCCCTTTAAAACTAAGGTTCTTAGTCTTGAGTTCTGTGGCCCAGGCTAGCCTTGAACGACTAGTGCTCCTGCTTCAGCATCTCAGGTAGATTACGGTCTGTACTTAGCCTGGCTGCTCATACTTTAAAAAATAAAAGCACATTCTATTGGTGAATGGAACGCCTAAGTGGTGAGTAGCCTCTGGTTAGGGCATGATTGTGACATAGAGTGGGAGACAGAGTTGGGAGTCTCAGCTTCTTCCAGTCCAGATAACTGGAGGGTCTCTGCTTCTCCCACTTTTTATTTAGGGCTTTGAGTTCTTTTCTGTGAAACACTGAGTTTCATTCAGCAGATCTCTGGCTCTTTGTAAATCTACGGATCTTCTGTGTCCTGACTGGCTGGTATCTTTGGTCTAGTTTCTTAGGTTTTCTAGGTCTCAATTTCCCATCTGAAAAAGGGAGAATAACAGAGTGCTTAGGGTTTTCTTTGAGTAAATAAAACGCCAGCAAATCAAACCACCGGGCACAGCCGAGACTGAGTAAGTCTGTGATCACCTTATTTGTGGCTATTTGGTGTCTTGATGTTCTTCCAAAACAAAATTTGTAATTTTTCCTCAATCCATAATGTAGACCATTATTTTCAGTCTTCTCTCTTTCCACCAAGAGGATGAGTGTTGGGAAAACATTATTAATTTGGGATTGATTTTTTTTTTTCTTTTTTAAAGAAATGATGGGACTGAGGCATGGCTTATGGTAGTTCTGTTACCGTGTCTTTAGGGTCAAAGCCTAGGCTGGGACATCCCAAACAAGCTAGGCTCTGACAGTTGTCCCTAACACACCAGTTAAAGAGACGTGCAATGGTGAGAAGCAGGAAAGTACATTTACTGAATATGTCCTTGGGACGAGGAACAAACAAAGGGGGCTGGCGATCCCTAAGTCCATCTTTGGGGTACAGCCATGGCGTTTGGGTTTAAATAGAAGGGAAGAGGCATGCATAGCTAAGCAGGCCGGGTGAAGATGTGATCGTTTCCATTATAACTTCAGTTTCAACTTTAAGGTGATCTGGTAAGTTGTGAGAATTGTGTGAAGTCTTGGATTCAAGCTCCTCTTCTGGCTGATACCAGGGCTTCATCAGACTTTCTCTTCCTCTAGCATGAGATTCCTGGAGGAAGTTTTAATTCTTTGTGGTCTGTTGTTTCAATAGTTGATGGCACAGAAGTTAACCTCTCTGCTCTCCTGCCCACATAGTTTTAGCACATGTGTTTAGCATTTTTCCAGGCCCTGGGTTCAGTTCTCAGTTACAGAACACAAAGACACGAATAACAACAAAAAAAGTAATCATTAAGTTTGGGGGGGGGGTTAATGGTTCTTTGGCAGCTCTGAGAAAAGACTGTACGTGTCTCCACAGATTTAAAGGCATAAATTACCCCATTGCTGTCCTTTTAGCATCCTAACTTTTTACTTAATCTGTTTGTCAGATTTTTGAGCTGTTTAGGGGTTAGGTGGCCTTGGGTCGTAGCCCAGGCTGGCTTGGAACTCGGTTCTCTTGCCTCAGCCTCCTGAGTGTTTTGATTACAGGCGTGCTCAGCCCGTGTGTCTTACTCGTGAGCAGTCATCTTCGCTCTTGTTAGTTTGAACAGCCGCCTCAAACATTGTTTCCGCCTAGACGATACCTGTTGAGGAAGGCATTTATTTCCATGTCCTGTACTAGATCACATATCCTAGATTTGGAGTCCTGTGTTTTTGTCAGTCGTTACTTGATCCATGTGCCAAGGCCGCGCCTTTAACATCAGTGCTGTTCCATTGCTGCATCTTGGAGACACATGCTGTAGTTAGAAGTTAGTTACCTAAGAGCAGGCGAGATGACTCAGTGGGCAAAGGCCTGCCTACTTGAGTTTGGTCTCTCGGACCCACATAATGGAAGGAGAGAGCCAACCCTTGAACATTGTCCTCTCACCTGTGTGTGCTAATTTGATTTTTCTTTTCTAAAGACAAGGTTTCTTTGTATTAGCCCTGGCTGTCCTGGAACTCACTATCTAGACCAGGCTGGCTTTGAACTCACTGAGATCAATCAGCCTGCTTCTGCCTCCCAAGTGCTGGGATTAAAGATGTGCACCATTACACCCAGCCAACTTCTAAGACTTTGAATTTTATTTAATTAACTATTTTGAGATAGGCTCTTATAGCCTAGGCTGGTCTCGAACTTGCTGGGTGTCAGAGGGTGACTTTGAAGTCCTACTGCATTCCCCTCCAGTGTGCACCAGCATGACAGAGTGTTCTTCTCAGCGAGTGCATTGTATTAGGTGGTTAGAGGACAGTCGATGCCTGTTTATTTGATTATTTATATATTTACCTTTAGGCTCAACAACCCTAAATCTAGAAACTTACAGATCCATTTTGAGCATCATGGAAATGCACAAGTACAAGGCTGTGATAGTACAACTGTACAAATTGGAAGCCACCTACACAGAAGAACAGTGGAGTAACAATGGTGTGTGTCCCAGTGAGCTGTGCAGTGTTTGCTCAGGATGGATGAAGAGGCAGTGCGTCGGAAGACACTGTCATTACTAGCATTTGAGAGGCAGAGCCATAGGCAGTTAGATCTCTGTGAGTTTGAGGTTAGTCTGGTCTGTAGAGTGAGTTCTAGGCCAGCTAGGGCCTACTACATAAGGAGACCATATCTCCCTGCTGCCCTTCCCCCACCCACATGACATGGAACTAGGAATGGCTCAGTGGTTAAGAGCATTGGCTCTCTTACATAAACCTAGATTTGAGTACTGGAACCCACATGGTGGCTCCTAACTATCTGTAACTCTAGTCCCAGGAGATCTGATTGCCTTTTCCTGGCCTTTCCAAGCACCAGGTCCATAATGGCACACAGATGTACGCACAGGAAGACACTGATCCACATAAAGAATTAAAAAAGATATCAAAAGTAATTGCTGGGGGCAGAGGGGAAGGCTCAGTAGGTAAAGTGCTTGTCGTGCAAGTGTGTGGACTGGAGTTTAGATGCCCAGAACCCACTAACATGTTGGGTGGGTGTGGTGGCCCACCTGTCTAGCATTCAGGAGCAAGCTGCCTAGTGAGTAGCTGAATCCCTGAGCTCTGGGCTGGAGGAAAAGACCCTGCCTCAAAGTATAAGGTGGAGAATGATTAAGGAAGTCACTTAACATCAGCTTCTGGCCTCCACATGTGCTATGCACAGTTCTGCACTCCTGTGCGCCTCCATGCATAGACATATATTACCTACGCATAAAAAAAAAAGTCCTGTCACAGTGTGTGAAGGAAGGGAAAACGCAGAAAATAAGTTTGTATTTGCTCATGGGGACAAAACCGAAACAGAACACAGGAATGCTTGAAGAGGCTGATGGGGTTAGTGACCCACAGAGGGAGGAGGGATGAACTGGAAATGGTGGTGGGAACACAGCCAGGGACCCTTCTCAGAACTATTTCCTGACCTTCGGGATCATGTTAATGTTTTACCCACTCAGTAGCAAACAGTAGTACAATTGAGCAGTGAAGGAAAAGGGACATCTTAAGGTACAGCCAGGCATGGGTCATATACACCGGTGATCCCAGCGCTTGGGAGGTAGACCTAGGAGGGTCTGCTGCCTAAGACCAGTGTGGTCTCTGTGAGATCTTGTTCCAAGAAACAAAGAGGATGGGGCTACAGATCAATGAATGAGCCAACCGGTCAGCCTAAGGACAAACCATTGAAAAGACCAGGGAAGTGTTTCAGGTAACTTTTCAACCCAGTGTTTGGACTGTATCCTCAGGATCAAGAGGGACCTGAAGCAAACATTGGACTCTGGTTGCTAGGCTCTGCCCCTCCCCCGCCCTCCGTCCCTCCCTCCTTTTCTTTCTCACGTAGGCATTGGTTTACAGTGTGTGGCACTTTTGTGTACTAATATTAGCAAATAAGAAAGTGTAGTTTGGAAGATAGGGGCCATTGTCTCATTGCTGGGGGGAGGCTGCAGAATGGGCAGGGGCAAAGGTTAGCATGAACGCTGGTGTTTGATTGACGTTGACCATATTGGCCTGAACTCACCATTTAAAAAGTTGATGGGCACAGAAATGCGTGTGCATGACTCCCTTGCTGAGCACCTTTTCAGCTCCAGCGAGAGCTGTAGAAACGGTGGACCACTAACATCCAGAGTGTCAGACGGAGCTTTAGGGAGACATCTGATGTCAGGGCTGGGGTTAGAGAGTACAAGGTGAGCTTGGGTTGTCTTGCAGTCTAAGGAATTATTCAGAAAAAACCAAAACGATGGGAACTTGTCAGAGAAAGACAAGCCAGCCTGTAAGAATTCCTCTGTGCTGAGTTGGGCCAGTTTTATCATTAGAATAAACAACTGCTTATTGCCTATAAAGAATCTATGTGGTTAATCCCAGCACTGGGGATTGGGAGGATACAGGAGGATCATGAGTTTGAGGACAAATTGAACCACATAGCAAGACCTTGTCTCAACAAAGCACAGACTTGATCTATGGCTACACGATAAATAAACGGGCGGCACTTTGACTAATGAATGAACACACAGGAAATAGCAGAATCAGAGAAAACAATCATTGGACAATCCTAATGATTAAGCAAGAATCATAAATGAGTATTAAAACTAGTAAGAGAGGTGATGGGTGTGGCAGGGCGAGCTGTTGATCCCAGCTCTCCCGAGGCTGCAGCTGGAGGGTCCGGAGTTCCGGGATAGCATGGGCTATGCTGGAAAGGTAGCTGAGTCTTCTTATCCTCTAACAGAGGAGGTACCTGGCTGACCTCACTCTGATATACAAGTTTGCGGGGAACCCCAGTGAATCCCAGGGAGGTTTCCTGCCCCACAGATTACACTTCCACAGTTGTCCCAGGGCATCCTAGGGAGGTGCCCTGCCTCAGTCACGCTCCCCCAGCCAGCATCTTCAATGTTGCTGAGGTTAATGATAGTGAGCAGTTTGTTTCAGAGGCTTTAGCTTAACCGTGGATTGGCTATCCCGAGAAGCGTGTCACTGGGTAGTTTTGTCTTGTGAACATCATGGAGTAAGCTGGCACAAAGATGGCTAACACATGGCTGGATGCTGCCACCTCCCTGGGACTGATACTGTGTGGTTATGCCAGTGAAGTCTAGTTAAGGAGTAGCTGGGCATTGAACACAATTATGCCTAACGTAACCAGACCTGAGCGTCGAGGGAACCAACCTTTTCTCTGTGTAGAGACATCTTTCCTAAGTTTGCAGTTGCTGTCTCGGCATGATGGCACACAGGCAGAAGGATGCTGGAGAGTAGCTGAGAGCTGCCTACTGATCGGAAAGCAGCAGAAGGAGGTGAGGGAGAAACCGAGCCCACCCTTAGTGAAAGCTCTTCCTCCAGCAAGGCTACAACTAATCCTGATCAAACATTCCACAGCTAGGGACCAGACATCCAAGTATGTGAGCCTGTGTGGGCCATTCACAGTCAAGCCACCACACGTCCACTCAGCACGTCTTCATGAGTGTAGTGTGCTGAGGGCTGCAGAGATGATGACTCAGCGGTCATGAGCACGGGCTGCGCTTGCGAGGACCCTGGTTCTATTCCCAGAAGTCACACTAGGAGGCTCACAACTACCTGTAACTCCAGTTGTGGGGGAGGGGGGAAGTAGGGGATGTGGGGGTTGGGGGTTCAGGGGAGCATTGCACGAATGTGGTGGTGCATACACTCATAAGCATCAATAAAGGTAAAGAGTGTATAGCATATGTTACTGTACTAATTCTGCTTATCTTTTTGTTAGTTTTTTATTTTTTGTTTTACTTTTTTCCTCCTACCCCTATGCCGAGGCTAGAAACTCAGGGTCTCGGGTGTAATGAACAGTGAGCTGCATCTGTAGCTTTTCCTTGCCCTCTCAGCCACTCTTTGTCTTTTTTTTTTTTTTTTTTTTTTTTTTTGGCTGGGGTGGTTGTGGTGGTGCTGGTGCTGGTGCATTGAATAACTTTCTAATGAGAACAAATAGGTTTGTATTTTCTTTCCCATGATGACAGTGAGGGCAGACGTATGGAAACGGTGGAGATCTTGTTTTGCTTGCTTTTGTCTGGCTCCCTCTCGTTCTCCCCTGCAGAAGTAACTTTTCCCTGTGTGCCTGGCCCACTTATCATTGCAGTGGAAATGTTTCTCAGGATGCCACTACAAGTTTTCCTTTGTTCCTAGCTTTGCCTGGGAAAGTGGTGAAGACACTCTGGGGGCTGGGAAGGTTCTCAGCCCTGTTTTTTGTATTTATCTTTTTCTGTTATCTTCTGAAGCGCCAGGCTATTCCTGCATTGGCTGCGGAATGTTTCTTCCGTCCTGTCCTAAGCAACTCCGTTCTAGGCAGTTCTGTAGATTGCCTTTGTCATGGTTGGCGTTTTCTGGACGTCTAGCATTATTATCTGAAGCAGGGTTAGTGAGTGTCTTTTGATAGCGCAGTCTGATTTAAATGGTGGCAGTGCTTTCTTAAGACCAAAAAATTGTTATTTTTCCAAATCTTGACACCATTTAATGAAACCATTTCTTTTTGGGTAATTATTATTTTTGCCTTTGTGGAGAAGAATACATATTTCTTTATTTATGAAGAAGCATTCTTGATGTTGGAAGTCAAGAACCAACCCGTGCTGAGAGACATGGCTGTAGGGTTCTGACCCTCCCATTGTTTTGATACAAAAGGGCTGATTGACCGCCAGGTTTTTCAAGACAGGGTTTCTCGGTGTAGCCCTGGCTGTCCTGGAACTCACTCTGTAGATCAGTCTTGCCTTTAACTCAGAGATCTCCCTGCCTCTGCCTCCCAGGTGTTGAGACTACAGGCGTGTGCCACCACCACCCAGCAGTCTTTTTATTTTCTGTTTTTTTTAGAATGTCAAGAAGATGATCTCAGCATGAGGAATTCAGTGTAGTTACCTAGCCTGGACTTTAGGCAGAGGGGTATGGTTTTAGAGAGGTTATAGGGCAGAATTTATTTTTTCATTGTTGGAATTGAACCTAGGGACTTGCCCGTGCTATGCAAATGTTCTACCACTGGGCTACAATGCTAGCCCAGCTTTCAAGTTTTTAAATTCTTCACTGTTCATCTTTCAGCACTGGAGCACAGGGAAAGAGGTTGGGGAGCGGTGTGTGTGTGTGTGTGTGTGTGTGTGTGTGTGTGTGTGTGTGTGCCACAATATTAAACATTGGTATCTTTTTCATGATTTCATCTATAGACTTTTGGTTTTCCTTACTCCAAAATCAGGTAAATGTCTACCTGCTTCTCACTATACAGTGCTTTTCCACTAACCAAAATTTTTCTTAGCATTTAGTACTTACTGTTAGAACGTTTCACTTTGGGTATTCTCCTTATTCTTTAGGATTTCTTTATTGCTTATTTTTTATATTATGTGTGTGCGTGTGCATGTGTGTGTGTGTGCAGCTGTGCACAGGTGAGCGCAGGTACCTGTGGAGGCTGGCTGAGGGTGTTGGAGCCTCTGGAGCTGGAGTTAGAGATGGTTATGTGCTGGGAACTCAGCTTGGGTTCTCTCTAAGAACAGCAGGCGTTCTTAATTGCTGAGCTGTTCCCATCTTAAGTTTTTTGTAATTTGTGTTTGGAGAAAAGTTGAGTGGGTCCCTTTGGTTGTGGATCAAAGGTCAAAGAAAAGGACCTGTACATTTTCTGTGTCTTAGAACAGTAAGGACATTTTTTACATTTTGGTGGTGTTGGGGACTAAGCTAACTAAGAGCTTTGTCCTGTAATAACTTGCTTTGCCGCTGGGCTACATCCTCTGAGCCAGCACTAATGATGGATTCTTGTTCTGTCAGCCCAGGTCTCCCAGTTGTCCCCCAGTCTGACCTCTAGCTTGTGATAACTCCTGACTTAAGCCTCAGTAGCCAAGAGCACAGAGGCACGTGCTGCTGTTCTAGCAGGATGAAGAGTTTCATTAGCTTCGTCTGTATTTTGAGATGGAGCTGTACTCTGTACTCTAGCCCGAACCCCTGTTTTATTTCTCTGGCACCGAGGATGTCGGCGTAGAGACGGTTTCAGAAGTCGAGGCTGATACTGAGAACTGACCCCTCTCAGCCTTAGTTGTTATCCTAGGTGGTCTCGGAGAGCACCGAGCTGCTTGTGAATCACGTTTAGATGCTGGTTCAGCAGGGTAGGATTGGATGGCTGTGGACAAGTCTGTCCATCCCCACGGTACTTTAGACTAGACATCGGTTTCAGCCCCACTCACCGCCACACGCTTTTAGACCCTGTGTGCTGGCACAGAAGCAAGCGTGTTAGTGACTAATTTGTGTCTTTAACTTTAGGTTGTTTGACATCATACTTGGATTTGCTTGTGCCTTTAATTCTTCATAATTCAATTATAAGAATCACAGGCCAGGGACACCTTTGTTATACACAGCTAAGCGGACTGTCAAATACTGGTTGATGTTTATTAATTGTTAGCATTTGGTGTTGAATAAAACTTAATTGGAAATCAAAGAGCCCTTAGGAGCAGGCATGATGGCCCCACTTGTACTCTCCTGGGGAGATGGAGGCCGGAGGATCACAGTTCAAGGTCGCTCTTGGCTGTACAGTGAGTTTGAGTCCAGCCTGCACTGAATGAAACTGTTTCAAAACAAGGTCTTAGGAAGAAATGAGTTGTGTCTATTTATGTCCCCATAGCAGCTGATGCCGAAGACGGCGAAGAGCCAGCTTTCTGTTGGATTTTGTTGTTTCTCTGTAATGAGGAGATGGTTTGTGATACATGTGGATCTGAATCTCAAGGTTTCATTTCAGCAGGGCTGGGGAAGATGGCGTAGTGGGTAAAGTGTATGCACGAACTTTGGATCCCCAGAACGTATAGAAACCAGACATAATAGTGTGCACTTTTAACCCAGCTGGTGAGCAGAGACAGACAGATCCCAGGGGCTTGCTGGCTAGCTCTGTAGCCAAAAGGACATGCTTCAGCTTCAGAGAGATAAAAAAATGTGTTGACAAGATGGCTCCAGGGCAAATGTGCCTGCTGCCCAGGCTGATGAGACTTGACTTCTATTGGAGACCCATATGGCAGGCAGAGGACCACGTGTCCTCCAGCCAGACTCTGCATGTGTGCATGCATGCACACACATGCACACGTCATGGTAATGGATCTGCACAAACTCTTCTGTAGCCCAAATGGTGTTTGGATAAGATAAGTCTTATTTTAATTTCTCTGGGGATTCTGATTTGAGCAATGTGAAAGAGCCTTGAGAGAAAGGGGTTGAAAAGTTGCTACTTTTGTCTTATTTCCTGGTGGGTTTTTCTCCTAATGTCTTATTTTTGGTTACGTCATGGCATGCGCGCCTGAGATTAGAACAGCCAGCAGTTAGCTGGAAGGACAGGATCAGTAAGTTGGCAGTCATGTCTGACTATAAGGAGGCTTGTGATAGGGAAGAGTGTTGATGGTTCAGAAATGACGTGAGAAAGATGTGACTGTGAAATTTGTGACTTTTCTGAAATTAAGAGTGGCAGCTAGCTGAGGTAGGGGTTTGCCTTAAGCTTTGTGTGTGCATTTTTGTGCATGTGCACACAGGCTTGTCTTCAACTCAAGTGAGTTTAACCTTAGAGAGGGTGCCTGTCATCATGGCACTTGTCTGTGTGTCCTCAGCTGAGGCAGAAGGATCACCAGGAGTTTGAGGCTGGCTTGGGCCACAGATGAGACTCTTAAGAGAGAGAGAAGTTCGTGGGGTTTGAAATAAAGGAAATAGAAACAAAATTTAAAGCAGAGGTTGGGGGTTTTGTTTGTCTATTTTGTGACAGGGTTTCTCTGTGGAACCTTGGCTGTCCTGGAACTTGCTCACTGTATAAGGCTGGCCTCGAACTCAGAACTGACAGCCTCTGCCTCCCAAGTGCTGTGCTTAAAGACGTGTGCCGTCATGACCCGGGTAAAGCAAAGGTTTAAGTCTGTAATTGCCTAATGAATTTCCATTTCTAGATAGATTTATAATAATGTATTGAAACTCTGTATTAATTATTTGAGGAAATATGCTGGCGTGTATATGCCAACAATTCGATTTTAATGAACTGTTTAATTATCAAATCATTTAATATGAAAATATTTTTTCTTGTAACCCCTGTGTTTTATGGACAAGCCCTTTCCCTTCACTCTGATGTTAAGAACAGGGTGGGTATGGTGGGGGTGTGTTTGAGTATTTCAGAGTTCACCACATCTTGAGTCTCCGGGCTCCTTACCATTGTGAAGTCTGGGAGGTTCTGTGGTCGTTAATTCACTAATCAAAACCTTTAGTTTGTGTGTAAGATTGGCTCTCCCTACGCTGGTTGCCTCAGCTGCTTTTGGACCACAGACCCCAGCTGTCCTGCCTCAGCCCGCCGAGCACCGGGCTAGATGCAGATGGCCCATAGGCACACACTGCTTGAGTGGGTATGAAAATAGGGCAGAAACCTTTACCGACCGTGAGTTGCTGCGAATCTCCGTTTTCAGTTTTAACCTGTGGAGGCTTACCCATGCTCTGCTTACTGTATATGATGTACCCACTGCAGGCTTCTCTGTGGCCGGCAGGGTTTCAGGAAGCAGCATTAGTCAGATGAGGCTGTCTGACACGGGTTACTTGAGTTTGTGGTTTTGGATGAACAGTGCGTGGTGCACAGCTGCTGCTCCAGCGGCTTTGTCCCAGCTGCCCTCCTTGCCTGTCACAAAATACCCCACATTCCTTTTCCTAACCTCCTGTGGTTCTCCAGACCATTACTTAAGCGGATCCCCGTGATCCTTACGTCGAATGACTTCTCCACCACTAATCACTGTTTGCCTACACCGATCCCAGCGTGCGTTGTGTAACAGATTTAAGCCCGGCGGGTCGTGGTGATTTGGGGGTTGTGAGTTAATGTTACCGCTGTGGGGATATTGATGTACAACAGTTAAGTGACAGCCATTGGAAAGGGTAACAAATGTGATGCTATCCCGGCAAGTAGCTGGCCTCTGGGTAGGAACCTGCATCCTCTCGTTTCTTAACTCACCTGTAGGTTTCAGTAAGTGTAAAAGGAAAATCATGTAATAAACACCCTGTTATATGGCTAATGCGTTCCTTACTGGGTAGCCCTGCTTGTCCTGTAACTTGGCTATGTAGACTAGGCTGGTCTTGTAAAACGCCTGCCTTCCTCTGCCTCCCCAGCGCCGGGATCGAAGATGTGTGTCACCAAGCCTGTCTGCATGTGTGATTCTCTGTCAGACATCATACTGAAAGTTACAGGAGTTGCCTTACTTGATCTCTAATTACTTTAGTGTTTCTGTTTCACAGGTGCGGAAACCCAGACTCAGTTGTTTAGTACTTGCTCAAAAACCCTCAGTGGCAACAGAGATTTGATTCGAATTCACTTTTCTGATGATAAAGTCAGTGTAGAATGGGCCAATCCTGATAGGTCAGTGTCACTGTGCACGCATTTCTGTCTTTACAGAAGGGGCCGTTTACTTGATCGCAGAGCTGGGGTTGAATGGGGAGCACAGTGGTCGTTCCAGCACCCCTTCTCCCGTCCTTTAGTCCGTGGTCCGCTCTTAGGCTGCTGTGTACAGTCATCAAAACTAGCCTCTCATAAGCCCCTGCCTCATTCCTGAGTGAGTGACTGCTCCTAGGGGTCTTTATTGCCTGCCTCTGTGTCGGTCCTCCTTTCTCCCAGCCCTTCTCTTGTGCTTATTAAACTCTTATTCTTTTTTATTTTTATTGATTGATTGATTGATTGATTCAGGACCTCTATTATGAAGCCCCACCTGTCTGGAACCCACTTTGTAGACCAGACTGGCCTTGCACTCACCCAGATCCACCCGTTTGAGCTTCCCAAGAGCTGGGATTAAATGTGTGTGCTATCACGCCGGGCCTTAAACTCTCATTTTGAGAAAAAGTCTCACCCATCACAGTCATATACAAGACTCTAATGAAGCTGGAGTCTTCGTTGTTGTTTTGTTTTGCTTTTTTTCTGAGATGGTTTCTTTGTGTATCCTTGGCTGTACTGGAACTCTGTAGACCAGGGTAGCCTCAGATTCACGGAGCTCCACCTGCCTCTGCCTCCTAAGTGCTGAGATTAGCGCTGTGTTCCTCTGTCACCCGGCTCACAGCTGGACTCTTACCGGATGTCTTCACTTGTCCTGTTGTTTCTTAATCAATTCTTAGTCATCTTTCTGGCTCAGCTTCTCTTCTTAGAAAGCCTTTCTTGAGGGCATATTCACGTGGTCCCCTGGTCCCTTCCAGCTGCTCCTGTAGTATCTTGGGGACTTTTGTTTGTTTGTTTGGTTTTAGTCTCCCCCCCTCCCTGACTTTGTTGTGCTGAGAAACAACCCAGAGCTTTGCCTGCATTGCAAGCACTTGCTGGTGCTGTGCCCCCTGCCCTTCGAGCTGGAGCCCCTTCAGTATGTGCCAGCCGAGGTCTTGCTCACATACTGCCCTGTCGCCATAAGAGCCAGGAAAGCGTAGTCACACTTAATTTAATTTACCTGGTTCTGACGTCCTCTGCAGGGAAAAGAAAATGATTCCGGCCCAGGATTTCGCCAGGCCTGGATGTTGCTTTTACCTTGCCCTGTATTTTTAGTCTTCCGGTTGTTTGCAGGAGATCCCCACATTTCGGGTCTGTATGACACACCATCAGAGGTAAATGGTGCTGTTGTATCGTTCTCTAGCACATCATTGTGAAGGGGCTTGCGTTGTCTGTCTCATTATCAATGGCAGGAGACCTCAATGCTTAATTAGCTCAGCACTGAGAGAGTACTGTTGTTGCCTTTGTATAAGTAGACAACTGTGTGGCTAGGGGGTCACACAGTTAACGGTGACCAGTTAAACGGCTAATGTTATTTGAGCCGTTGGGTTGTGTCTTTCCCTCTCTGTGTCTCTCCCGCCACCCCCAATAGCACTGCACCTCTACATTGCATTTTGTGTCATGATATTTTTCATGTCTTCAAAAGTTTCAGGCCAAAGTTATTATGTTTTAAAAATACACCTTTTATTGTTTTTAAATATGTCGTCTGTGGAGGGCGGAGGAGCTGGGGTTAAGACGGTTGTGAGTTAACTGACGGGAAAGGAGGGAACACTGGGAACCACACCCAGGTCCCTGCAAGAACAGTGTCTTCTTAACCCCGAACCCTCTCTGTAGTCCGAGGACCTGAGAGGCTTCTGGGGCAGAGGTGAGCATAGCTGAGGCCTCTCTGGAAGCACATGCTATCCCCATGTGTGGTCCCAGCTCTGGTAATGACGGTACCGATAAAGCTAGCGTAGGGCCAGCTCTGCTCTGAAATGCAGCCTCAGAGGACTGAGCCCTCCGTCCTGGCAATGCCAGAGCCGCGGAAATGCACAGGAGCCACCCGGCAGGTTCTGGATAGTCCTTAGCTCCCGGCTGGGTGGCGATGGTTACAGAGGAGACACCAGAGTCTTCAGTCGCTAGTGTTTGTGGGTAAGTGTACGTGCCCGTCTTGCTTTTCGCTCACAGGAGTCTCTGAGTTTTGGTCTTACTGGAGTTAGTTATCGCCAAGTAAGAACTGGGAATGTGAGTGCTCTGCCTAACTGTGCAGGCGGACGGAGACTTAGCTCCTGATTTGATGTTTGTTGACAAGACAGACATGTGTTCTTCTGGGGGTTTCCTTAAGGGTGGGAAATAATTTTCCCTCCATGTCTACTCAAACAGTAAATAAAACTTGGTTAAGGTTCTTTTTACGGTAAAAAGTTCCCATTTGCGGGTAAAATGTGTGTCCGCTCAAGTGCGTGCACACACACTTGCACAGAAAGATGTATGCTGTGATTTGCTTTTGAAATGGCTTTACATGGTTTCTAAAAATTACTCTAAATCTCTGTGTCTGATTTAATCTTGGTAGTTACTGGAACCGGTGATTAATTTGCCCCAAGTTTTCTGTATGAAGGAATGATGCCTTTGGCTTTTCACAGCATTACTTTCTGTATGCACAATGCATGCTCACAGAGTATGGCTTTAGGCAGGTGTGAGTAAAGACAAACTATCGTGTCCTGAGCCTGTGTTCTGAGCTATGCCCTTTACCAGCTCGGCCATGCAATTCACTCTTTTATGAAATGGATAACTTGGGTTAGGTGTGGACTTGTAGTCCCAGCACTCTGTTGCAAGACCAAGGCATGCAAGTTGGAGGCCAGCCATGGCCCAACAGTGAGACCATGTCTCAAAAAACCCCATGCTGGGGTGGTGGTGGTGGTGGTGGTGGTGGTGGTGTTGGTGGGAACTGGGGGATGTAGCTCAGTTGGTAAAGTACTGACCTAGCACACAAGTCCCTGGGTTGATGGCTAGCACCACATAAACTGGCACCATGGCACTCAGACCTCCACCATGTGGCAAATTGGCAGCTAGCCTGGGGTACAAGATCCTGTCTCCAAAAAGAGGTGGTGGTGGTTGGAGTGGAGAGTGAAAAGCAGAGGGAGGAAAACTTGAATGGGGAACATTTTCATCAGGAGTTAACAAATTCTCTGAGATTATAGGATTATTAATTTATTTAAGCACATGTGCTGCTGCCCTTGGGCAGCCTTGTGAATCGCTGAAATCCTTTTGCAGTTTTATGAACTCACAGAGATGCCCCCTCGTCTGCCTCCTGAGTGCTAGGATAAAGGTGTGTGCCAATGCTACAGGCTGGGTGGTTATAAGGTTAGGAAAAAACAAACAAACAAATAAAACACTTGGCAATTGTTTTACAGAATTTGGCCTTATTTGGAAAATTCTCCTTTCTGGAGAGAATGGGGTAGGAAGAATATTAAGGTACATGTCAGTTACTTACCCAAAATGTCCAGAAGAGCAGAAGTGTTTGGATTTCACTGTTTCCCTCAGGTGTGGGGGAACAGGCATAGGTGAGCATTCTCAATTCAAAAATTCAAAATGCATGTAAGTCCAGACCTTTCCAAATATTCCATGACAAAAATTTTGGATTTCAGAGAATTCTGGACTTTAGTTTCTATCCATTAAGAACATTCTAGTTATTATCTGCATTGCTGGGGACTGAATTTCAGGTCACCACACATGCTGGGTCCAGGATGGATGAACATTACTGATTTCCATATTAAAGGGGCCGGGACTGTAGACTGTACTACAAGTGTTTGCTTGGCATGTGTGAAACCCCTGGGTTGTTTGATTGACAGCAGGCAAAAATTTCATGAGGAAAATGCTGGTAAGCGCTGGGTTCAATAGCTTACTCCTGCATCTCAATGCTTGGAGGCTGAGGAAGAAAAATTAGGAGTTCAGGCCTTTACCCATGTATTGCCCCCAGTTACACAGTGAGTTTGAGGGCAGCCTGGGCAAAACAGCAAGACCCTGTCTCAGAAAACACATGCACTCATGTATCTATCTGTGCATGCATGCTTGAACATGCACACAGCTCCCTCCCCACCATGCCAAACAGAAAGTAATCAGAGCTGGGAGTGTAGTACTGGGCGGCAGAGTGTGTGCTGTGTTCTTAGCACCCAAATAAACAATTAAAACACTACCGCAGCAGGCTTTTAAAAGGGAGTGGTTGGGACAGGGTGAGAGGTTGGGGGAGTGAGGTAAAGGCCAGGGAAAGAGGGCTAAATGCTCCTGAGTTGAAGGTTTACATTGTAATTGTCTGATGTTTCGGGGTATGACTGAGCAGTCAAATCTCTGGAAATCAGTGGGATCTCTGGTCTGGGCTCCCATATTGATGCGTTAGTGTGGTTTTGAAGAAGGGTCTTGCTATGTAGCCCAGGTTGAGCTCAGGCTCCTCGTGCCTCCTCCTCTCAAACTCAGGGATCCCAGGCATGAGCTACCCTGCCTGCTGCTCACGTGGATTTTTGAGATCTTGAAACAGCGTTTCATTTCTGGAGTGGTTGCATTTCATAGATCCATTCACTGGTGTGATCTTCAGAACAGAGCCATTCGTTTTGTTCTTTTGTAAATAGAATCGCTAAACGGCTATGGTGACGTTGATGGCATTGCTTAGTGGTAAAGTGCTTGTTTGTTGAAGGCCTGAGTTTGATCATTGGATCTCACAGAAAGGAGACAGAATGAACTCTACCAAGTTTTCTTCTGATCGCCACATGTTCAAAGATGTGTACACACACACACACACACACACACACACACACACACACGGTGATGATGATGATATAGACATTTAAACATCTTGAAATGCAACAAATTTGGAAACTGGGCTGTTGGCAGTGGCTGGCAGACACACACCTCCATTTTTTGTGTGTATGTAAAGGATTCTTTGGTCAGTCTGTTAAAGCCTACGTGATACTCCCCAACCGTCACAAATTATGCTGAAGATAGATTTAGGGTCTTGGTCATCCTTGACAGACATTCTACCACTGAACTATACTGTCACCCCAGAATTATATATTGAATGTATCGAATTATAAAGGGGGAGCAAATACATCTAAATACAGGCTTCAACCTAGTAAAACAGACCAGGGTGGTCTCAAACATGGAGTTTCCTTGCCTCAGAGAGCTGGAATTACAAGTGTCTCTTATTCTACCCCAGATCTGACTTCTGTTGTTGGTAGTCGTAGGTGTTTCTGTCACAGTTGTTGAGAGAAATTCTGAACACAATCACAGATTTAAATCCTAGTTTTAGTAACCAGAGTGATAGCCATTTGACTTCAGCTTTGAGTCTTCTTCATTGTTTATTGGAATCTACATCATTACAGCTTTGAGCCTTCGTTTCCGGAGCTGGACAGATTTCAAGGATAAATTGCTTCTGATTTTTTAAGTACTACATATCGTACACTCTGGCAGCACTTCTGCAGAGAGGGCTGACTTCGAAGTCTACTACAGGTCCCTGCAGAGACTCAGAAGCAGAAACAGCCAATGCTGGCGACGGGATGTTCAGTTAACTTTGCTTGGGAGGGTTAAGGTGGAGGGACCATCCTCTTCATTCCGGTTTCAGCTTGCCTGCCCAGCTATGGGGCTGTTTCTCTCTGTCTCTTGACTTCCTGGGAGATCAGACAGACAATTTCAGCTTGGTAGTGATTTCTCAGGGTGAGTGGCAACATTTTGGTTTTGTTGTAAGGCTTAGTGAGGAAATTTGGTTTAAACCAGTGGCTGCCTATAAGTTCCAGTAAATAGACATTGTTGAAAATTCTCCCAAGTTTCAAATCCCAAGAACTCAAAAATCCTGGTTTTAATGAGTGGGATAGCCATTTGACCTTAGCTTGAGTCTTATTTTAGGGTTTACTGGAATTTAGATTATTACAGCCCCCAGCCGTAGTTTCCATAGCTATATAATATATGGTCATGGTGCCAGGGTGTGGGCCTGTGGTGGGCACCCACTTAGCTGCTTCTTTTGTATATTTTATTCACACAGCATTGCAGTCTGCTAGTATTCCCATTTTATCAATTTGAAAGAAAGTTAGGGACCTCCCTTCTCACTTCTTTTTTAAAAAAAAAGTTTTTTTTTTTTTTTTATGTGTTCATGCTGTCCATGGGATGTCTGTGCACTGTATGCAGGGCCCCTTGGGCCTGGCCAGATGGTTGTGGGTGCCGTGTTGGTGCTGGGAACCAAACTTAGGGCCCTCTGTACCACACACTGACCGCTAAATCCCCATCTGTCCTAGCTGCAACTTCTTTTGTATGATTTGCTTATTACTATTCAGTAATAGTAACAATTCACAGCATTGCAGTTTCTTGCTCCATATATGTTTTCCCATTGTATCAATTTGAAATCGAAGACTAGTGCACTGTGTTCTAGGGTCCTCCCACCCTTCTCCTCCACTAACCACCTCCTAAGTTAGTTTGACATAATTTCCTTTTTAAAATTTAATTAGGTGTGTGTTCATGTCCTACCATGGTTTTTCTTCATATTAGATTTTTTTTTTTTTTGGTTCTTTTTTTTTTTTTGGGCTAATGACTAGTGGTTTTCCTAGGCAAGCGCTCTGCACAGTGGCTAATTGTAGCTTCTTATATGGTATCTCCTCAGAGCTTTTTGTGGTTTGCATCCATTTAGATTCTTTCCGGGGTCAGTGGGGATGTAAATGAATTCTATAGATCTTTTTTTGAAAGGCAGGGCCCGTGGAGTGTTATTTTGCTGCTGGGAATGCAGCCTTGTAGATAAGGGTAATGTGTGGACTTTACTTGCTTCATCCTCATCCTGACTGATATAACAGTGTGTTCCTTCTGGGGGGCTGCCATCAGCCACATGCACCTGTCTGTCCTTGTAGTAGTTCGTGTCTGTTGTTGATGGAACAGCTTTGCTTCTGGTGTTTAGGGACTGTGAACAAAGTCCTCCACACCCCAAGTCCCTGCTTGGGGATCAAACCTTCCTATAAGGGACTATCCTTGGGGCTATGTCTGAACTAATCCTGTCCTAGGTTTTGATTTGCTTTAAAATAGTTGAATCAGAATGGAAACAGTAGATGGTTTCATTTTAAATGTTATAGATCTATTTTATTTTCCCTGTCATTATACATAATGCTTCAAAAAATACTTTTTGGTTGAGTTCTGTGAATATCTTGTTAATGTTTTTAATTTAATGTTTTTTTTTTTTGGTTTTTTTTTCGGGGCTGGGGACTAATTTAATGTTTTTAACAGTATAGTTTTGTCAGATGTTCTTTTGGAGCTTATTTATAGAATATTCATTTATTTATTTAATATTGAACGGTCCTTCATTCCATTAGTTATGAGGCAGAGTCTTCCATAACTCATGCTTGACCTCCAGTGTGATTATGTGCTGAGGGTAACTGACTCCTCCTTATCATGTCTCTCTGACCCCTAATCAGCCTCATGCCACGGTGCCCACCCACATTTATTGCTGATGCGTTTCTGCTTGTTCCCTGTGTTGTCTGACTCTGGTACATCTCCACTCCCTTTGTTGTTAGATGTAGCCTTCGCCTCCTTCCAGGGAGCTGCCTGACTTCATCTCAGTCACCTTTGGGCACACGCAGGCCACCTCTGTTTTTCTCTTCATGCACCCCCAGGTCTGACTGGGGTTTGAGCCTTATTTTCCAGTGACTGGGCTGAGGCACTATTTCTCTTCAGTTCCCAGGGCGTAGGAATGAATAAATAAACCCTTATCATCCATGACCCGTGTCTCTGATAAGTTGTGGTTCGCAATGGGATGGCTCCCGGAAGACATGGTTGGAACTGACTAGCATTCTGTATGAGAGATTTTCCTTTTCTTGTGGCGAGCTTGGCTCATAGAGGAGACTTCTGGCTGCCATCTTGCATTTCAGGGATGCTTGTTATGATTCTAATAGCAGTCTTACCCGTGGGTTGACTTTCAAGTGGAATCAAGTGAGGTAATATGGTAGCTGCTTATTCTTGGTAAACTTTTTTTTAGTTAAAATTTCAAAGATGTGCTTAGTCTGTGTGTGTGTGTGTGTGTGTGTGTGTGTGTGTGTGTGTGTGTGTGTGTGAGAGAGAGAGAGAGAGAGAGAGAGAGAGAGAGAGAGAGAGAGAGAGAGAGAACCCTCAAGAGAGCACATGGAAGTGGGGACAGTCTGGGGAGACGGATCTTTCCTTTCCTGTGGGGTTACAAGATTGAACTCAGGCTGTCAGGGTTGGAAAGAACCATGTCACCAGCCCTCCCTCCTATGGAGTCTTTTTAGGCAGTCAGAGGAAAGGAGAGAGAGGAAGGGAGGCAGAGAGGGAGAGGAGGAGGAGGGTAATGCCAGCATAGTTTACTAGTAAACTAAGTGCATTGAGCACTCAGAAAGAAACATGAGGTGTTTTCTCCCTCCCCGTGCAGTAGAGTGAGTGAGTGAATAAGACTGTTTTTTCCCCTTTGACTCTGGACACCTATTTTATTTTGCATTTTTGGGTGGTACCTATAGCCCTTGTTTTGAGATCCAACCACACTGCTGGGCTATTTTTGTTTTTACACGATACTTTGGGTACATCAGTAACTGTTTCTTCTGTAATGAAATTCATGCGTGCATGCATATCTTAAAACCTCACTATTGTTCTGACCTAATTTGATTTACGCAGTTTGTTTCATCTCTTTCTGTCTGTGTCTGTCTGTCATCTGTATGTTTGTGTAGGTGTATGATGTGTACGTGTGTGTGAATGTGCATGTCAGGTCCATCCGCCTGTGTGAGCTCTGAGGCAGAGGCTGGGAAGGCTATTTCCCTTCCTATTGGAACGGCGAGTGAGCCTCTGCCTCTTTCTGTGCCCCTCTCTGCCACTTTAATCTCTGAGGCACTACCCAGCCGAGAATTTGTTTTAATAAGTGAGTTTTATACACCTGAATTGAATAGCAAGATCATAATGGGTTTGCAGTGTCTAGCTTTTGTAGCACTACGGATGATGGCTGGGCGGGCATGAGTTCCAGTTGTTGATGGCGCAGTCTTCTACACTTTGTTCTTAGTGGATTGTGTCCTCAACGGGATGGGATGCGTGGAATAGTGGAATAAAGGTGTGCAGTGTTAAAAGTATTCTTTGACTGTTACAAAGGGTTTACTGAGCCAATGGCAGAACTGTGAAAGTTGAAAAAAAAGGTTTTTTTGTTTTTTTGTTTTTTTTTTACCAGATACATTAGCCTCAAAAGGAACATGTTCCTTGAGATGCTTCATTGTGGTAATTTATGTCGTAGAATTTAATCTGATGTGTGGTGGTAACTCTTTAAACAGAGGTCAGGACAGTGACATACTTCCTGGAAGAGAAACTGAAGCAAAACCCTGGGGATAGGGATGTAGCTTAGAGGTAAGGAAGGCAGCTCTCCCTAAAGTGTGAGGCTTTGGTCCCTGCTCTAACCAGCAGTCACCCCCACCCCCACCCCCACCCCTGTGTTCTCCAAACCTAACCCAAGCTTACAATATACAGAGGGCCAAATCATATCACCGAGAACATTTTACAGTTACATTTGTGTGCACGCTCAAGTGCCAGAGAGTTCTTGTGGAGGTTAGAGAACAATCCCTGGGAGTTGATCCTTTTTCTGTTTTGCCATATGAGGTCTTGGGATGGACTCAGGTTGCCAGGCTGAGCCATCTTGTTCTGCTTTTTTGTCAACAGCCGCAGTTTGGACACTGGATAGAGTATAGTTACTTAATGTGTTAAACTTTATGCAAATACAGCATGAGGCGGATTCTGCAGGGTGTTCTGATTTGTTGCCACTGTGTGGAAGCCTTTCCTAACACTGCTATACCGTACTGTGGGATGATGAGGTTGCCAAGAAAAGAAAGCCCAGTTCACTTAAAGGGTTTGGATATTTGAGTGGTTTCAGGAACTTAAAATTTTTCAATTTGAGGAAGTTAATGAGAAAAACCTTGCTCAAAATAGAACTGATTGTTGCCCTCTCTCAAGTCCCCACTCGGTCCCATAGTTGGGCAGTGTGTTAGGGAAAATAGTCTAATATTTTATACAAAATTATACGTTTTTATAAACTGGAAGGCGAAATGAAGAGAATATGTTTGTACAACACCAAACAAAAAGTTCTGGCCCTGGGAATGTAGTTGGTAGGCCCATGTCTGTAATTCCAGGGAGGCGCACTCGGGAATCAGAAGTTCAAGGTCACCCTTGGTTACAGAGGGAATCTGAAGCCTCTGATAAGACCAGGGAGACACTGTCTCATCCCAACCAAATCACACACACACACGCACACACACACACACAAACACCCCTTCCCACAAGTGTCAACACTGTAGAGTATTAGCGCTATAATTCCTAGCACCGATATAATCCCTTCCATCAAGGCTGACAACACTTTTAAGTAAATGAAGAAGTATTTTATATTGGATCTGATGGTAAAGAATTAGTCAACAAACTTAATGGCAGCTTGACTTAAGAGCACGGTAATACTAAAAGCATCAAGGACAGATCCCGAGGGCTGGTGAGAAGCTCAGAGGTTAAGAGCACTGGGTGCTGTGCTCTAGCAGAGGTCCCGAGTTCTGTTCCTAGCACCTACATGGAGGCTTGCAGCCATCTGTAATGCCATTCCCATGGCATTGGATGCCCACTTGTGGTTTCCTCTGGCACTAGGTGTCATGGTGGTGCACATATGTGCAAACACTCAAGCATGTAAACAAAATGAAATGAAACTGCCCCTTAGAAGCGGATCTCAGTGACGTGAGTATTTAATTGACAAGCATGACCAAGCTCAAGAAACTTTGCTGGGAGTGGGTGGGCTGGAAAGATGGCTCAGTGGTGAAGAGCACTGTTGTTCTCCTAGAGGACTTGGATTTGATTCCCAGCACTCACATGTTTGGCTCACAACTGTCTGTATCTACAGTTCTAGGGGATCCAGCGTCCTCATCTGACTTTCAGAGGCACTTGTAAGCGTGTGGTGCACAGACACATAAAGTGGTGAATTTTTAGTGTCTTAATTGTTTTTGGTTACTGTGATAAAATACTTTGATATAAGCAACTTAAGTGAGAAAAGCTTTATTGTAGTTCACAGTCTAAGGGTCTGCCCTTTAAGACAGGAAGTCCAAGGCACCAGGAGCTTGAAGCAGCTGGTCCTGTTGCATTTATGGTAAGGAAACAGCAGTGCCTGCATTTGTTCTCATTCTCAGCTCCCCATCCTGTGTAGTTCAGGCTCCCCTACCCAGACAGTGGTCCCACCCATGTTTAAGGCTGGTCTTCTCACGTGGTTAAAGTCGTGAAGAGAATGCCCCCCCCCCACATACCTAGAGGTTCGTACCCTAGGTGATTCTAGATTCTCTCAGGGTAAAGTAAAATTAGCACTGACCGTCGCACGTAGCAAACATTTTACTAAACATCAGTGTTCTAGGTAAATTAATATAAAGTCTCATTTAAAATGTCATCTAAATATATTTATAATATATAAAACACTTATTATAATGTTTAAGGGAGGATCCAGAGAGTATGCAGGCTCAATTTGTAGATTTATAGACGAATTATCACTGCCCCCCCATTCTGCATTACTGTACATGAGAAGCATCCTCCTCCTCCTCCTCCTCCTCCTCCTCCTCCTCCTCCTCCTCCTCCTCCTCCTCCTCCTCCTCCTCCTCCTCCTCCTCCTCCTCCTCCTCCTCCTCCTCCCTCTCAGCTTTTAGAGGCAGGGTTTCTCTGTGTAGCCCTGGCTGTCCTAGAACTTGCTTTGTAGACATGCTCAAACTCAGAAACTCAGGACCCACCTGCCTCTGCCTTCAGAGTGCTAGGATTAAAGGCAGGAGCCACCACGCTTGGCCCAGCATCGGTTCCTGAGGAGTCTGCCTGTGGCCCACTCTGCTGCCGTTTTTTGTATTGAGTTTCGTGCATGCGCGTGTGCTTCTGTTGTGCTTCATTCTTCCTTTCCTGTCTCCATTCTATTCCAAATGTCAGAAACGGCAGGGTAAAGTCTCTGTGATGTTCTTCAGGAAAGATCAGATTCAGCTCATGCATGTCTGACAGTTGGCGTAGCCAGAGCATTGTAGGTGCTGGGAAGATAGCACTAAGTCAGAGACATCGTTTCAGAGCTTACACATACACACGGAGTTTCTTGAATCAGTGTTTTAAATACTTTGTGGGATCATAAAGTAAAAGTAACATTTTGGCAATTCATGAACATAAAATACCTTTGTAGCATTATGTATTATATTTTTCCTTTTTTGGCCACTTGAAGAAAAGGATATAATATATATAGTGGACAGCCATATTGGAGCTAGGTAGGTACCAGCGTTGGGTGGACTACTGTCCAGCTTTAGCTAATGGACGGTTTTGTAAGTGTGTGCTTTCATCACAGTCTGATACCAGGGCCTGCTCATGGCTGCACTCGGACCTTTTCATGCCCTGCTGGGTTCAGGAGAACCCCTAAGACATTTCCAGATCTTTGTTCTTTCCCCTAGGCAAGGGTGAGTTCACATAGGAGGCAGGGCTGTGCATAAGAAAACATGGGGAAGCCATTCAGGAAAGGGTCAGAGACTAAATGAGAGACTCAGTCAGCAGCTGAGGAGTAGGAAAGGAAGCCAAGCCCAAGCCTTACAACCTGAAGAAGGATCCCTTACAACTAGGAGAACTTTACAGCGGCTCTTGAAGGCAGAGGCTTCCTCTCCCCCATTAACTGTTGCTCCTGGGTGGCACTCCGTTATAAAGAGGGCGTGTGGGGATTAGGCTGGACCCTGATGTAGAGCAGGGACTGCAGACCTTCTGACTCAGATTTTGTGAAAACAGAGTCTCATGTAATCCAGGCTGGCTCCCACAGCTTGCTAGTAATTGAGAATGACCTTGAATTTGTGATTCTCCGACCCCTATCCCTCCAGTGCTGGGCTGCGGTGACACACACACCACCATGTCTCATGCATTTCTGACAATGAGTCTCTAATTCAGTTCAGCCATTAATATTCACTAGGCAAACCCTTTACCAACCTGGCTGTGTCCCCCCAGCCCCTTGATCATTCTTTAAGGTGTGGGTCTAGGGAAGGACAGCTTGCTTAGTGCTACCCTTGTGGAGTCCCCACCTCTATCCTAAACTTTGCCCTGGGTCCTGTCGGTGGCGGGAGTCACGTGGTGACTGACCCTGCCCAGGGCTCAGTAGTCCATAAGCTAGCTTGTTTGCAGGCCACTGTTTTCCTTTGTGTTACTTGCGTTCTTGTGGAGGTTGGCTCATACTCTTACAGCTCTTTAGACTTTAAGATCATCTTTATGTTTTCCTTACATCTCTTTATGTTTAGATTTATTTATTTGTATTTTATGTGTATGAATGTTTTGTCTGCATGTATGTTCGTGTCCTCAATGGCCAGAAGACGGCACCAAATCCTTGAGAAGCCGAGTTATCGAGGGCTGGAGCTGACCCTGGGTCCTCTACTAGAGCGGCTATTGCTCTTAGCCAGTAAGCCATCTCTCCAGCCCACAGCATGCTACTTTTCAAGACTCTGTGGCTGTAAAGATTGTGAAGGAAGAATTCCGAAATGAATTTATTTTGTATCTTCTTTTTCTTGATCATGCTTTTAAACTAAACTGATGGTGTTTTGGGAAAAAAATGTCTTCATTGGGTTTTTACTTCAGTTCACCACTAGCTAAGTTGGATAACCTTTCCTAAAAGCAACAAAAAGTTGATAAAGGAATCTTTTCATCTGTCTACTTGAGCACAGAAGACTGCGAGTGTTTCCGCAGGAAAGTATGTCTGCTGCTCTTATTTTGTTTCTAGATTGAAATTCACTAAAGAAAAGTGTATGTAAATGAGGCCCACACGCACACAGAGGCCTCTTTAAAATCTCTGTTTTGATTAATTTATAGCCTTCGGTGTCAATTGACCTTTGACTTTTGGTACCAGGCGCGTGACTCCAGACAAGTGTGTTGCCCTTGAAGAAAAACAGCTTTGAAAAGATGTGTTAGAACACGGGAAAACCAGAATCGGCTCCCTTGTGCTTTCATGGGGCGCCAGAGGCTTGGGCGCTTTCTGCTCAATGAACAGATTAGAGCCTGTGTCACCAGTCTGCAGCCTCACTGCAAAGGAAACAGCAGGAGGTGAAGCCCTCAAGTGAACCCAGCTTTTTTGTGGGGTGTGGTGGGTGGGTAGTCTACAACTAAATAAACAAATCGAATTACGCAGGAAGAAAACCTTTGATCTTTGCACTCTTCACACTGACTTTTTTTTTCTGGTATCATTTTTTTGTTCTGTGAACATTTGCCAGATGATTAGCCCACGGTAGCCCTACGACCGCAGGCACACTGTGTAGTAACTTCTTAATCTTATTTGTGATCATTTATTCAGCCAGCTCCTTCTCCCTTTGGGCTGGCAGCTCCTTGTTGGTGAAGGTCTGAGTTTTAGATCCTCACATTGTGGTCAAGGGAACTAATCCTTTTCATAATGTCACGTGGGAGTCTTTTCACTAGTTTATTTTGGAAGTTTTTGGCCATTTTGATCATACGTAGCTATTTTCTTTAACCCTGAAAAAAGAAAACCCATTTTATGTCCCTCCACTACAAAGCTCCTCAGGAGGTTCCCAGCCTTTGATCACTTAAATCAGGACCGAGAGGGATGTGTTGAAAATCTCCTCTGGCAGGGAAGGGAAAGCCGTCATTATGGGTGGTTAGGGGACCGTTATCTGCTGTTGTAGGAGAAAGGGAGTTGCAGGAGAAAACCTCTGCCTGCTTGCCAGCTTGGTGTCATTGCCAAATGCCAGGGCTGATGAAGTGTGTGGGAGAAAGACTTGAAAAAACCTGACCGTTTACTCCATAACAAATAGAAGTGTGTGTTTTATTCTTTACCCCCTTCCTCTGCCTTCAACCCGCCCCCCAACCTCACTCTCCTCTGTTCCTTCTCTCCTCTCTTTCGCCTCCCCTCTGTTGAGCTGGGACTCACCGTGAGTCCTGGCTAAGTCTAGGATTTCCTATATAGACGAAGATGTCCTGGAAGTTGGAGGATTTTCCTGCCTCTGCTCCCGAGAGCTGGGACTACACAAGTGTACAACCCTGCTTGCTGCATTTTGTTTCTGAAGGTAGCTGCTGGAGGCTTTGGAGCCATGCAGTTCCAGTAGCCATTAGCCTCCTAGCTTAGGATGGGGTCCCTAACTTCTGTGCCTGTGTGTGTTGCACGTGGGGGTACCTGCCCTGGTCAAAAGAGCATCATATCCTCTGGAACTAGTTACAGGCGGCTGTGAGCTGCCCTAAGTGGGTGCTGGGAATCAAACCCCTACCCTCTGGAAGAGCAGAGTTCTCAATTAACCTCAGCCATCTCTCCTGGCCCTCGAATTACCTAATTCTCTTGTCTCCAAGCATCTAGATCACAGGTGTGGACTACTAAGCCTGGTTTAGGTGTTTACATTTTGAGGTTCATTTAGATGATGAAGACTGTGGGATCCCTCTCCCCATGTCTCATAGATCCTTCGCATAGATGCTTCTGAAGAACTTTATGCTGAACCCACTGTAACAAAACTCAAATGTCTTTCACTCATTTATTTTTATTTATCTGAGTACACTGCAGCTGTCTTCAGAAGCACAGTAGAAGAGGGCATCGGATTCCATTACAGATGGCCGTGAGCCATCATGTGGTTCCTGGGAATTGAACTCAGGACCTCTGGAAGAGCAACAGCCAGTGCTCTTAACCGCTGAGCCATCTCTCCAGCCCACATTTTCCACTCTTAGGACACACCTTTATAGATCTCACCATAGTCTTTTCCTTTCTTGCCTCCTCACGGAAGACTCCTTGAGAGTAAGGGAGTCCTTGTTTGTTGTCTCTGGTGAGCACGGCTTTTGCTGAACTACAGTGTGGCAGTTTTCTGGCTGGAGTGGAAACTTGGTGAGTCCCAGTCAATAAAGGGGAGGTTAGCTGCTTTCTTTTTTCCCCTCTGGAACAGTCTCATCTCCTACATCTTCTTAACTATGACATGCTGTGAATTTTTGATCATCTTTTGTTTATTGCATGGAGCTAGTATGTAAATGAGGAAACCAGGGGACCCATGTTTGGGCATAAGATTTAGTCCTTGGTGGTGCACGACTTCCTCGCTGAGCTTCTGATACAGTTGTGGATCAGCCTGCTTTAGAAGCGTCTTCAGAGTCGTGCTGTTTATGAAGTTTAAACCCAACCTCTTATTTATAAATAGCTGGGTGATTGTGAGGCTTTTGGTTTTCACACCCAGATCACTGTAAGCCAAGTGTTTACTTGAATAGGTGGAGTTGGTCTAGTCGCTTTTTAACTTGACCTCATGTACCCCAAAACTTAGATTTAAAGATTGAAAGAAACTGCTTGGTGTTTTTCTTAGATTAACGTTGACAATGCGAATGATTAGCAAAGTACTGTCTAGAACTGAATTAGTATTTGTCTAGAGATGACTACCATGCAATTAAAAACAAATAAAAAGTTTGCCCCGGGCAGGTGCTCTGTCATTGAGCTGTATCCTCAGACCTTGGGCTTTGAAACAGGATCATGTTTTGGAGTTCTGGCTGACCCACAACTCATAGTCACCGTGCCTCAGCCTCCCAAGTACTGGGGAATATTGTTTATTATTATTATTATTATTATTATTATTATTATTATTATTATTATTATTATTATGAACTTTAGATTTACAGAAAGCCTGAAAAGGTACTATGTAAAATTTCCAGGTATCTTCATTCAGATTTCTAATGTCTTTTCTGCTCTGGGGTCCACCAGCGTAACACAGTGTACCTCCATGTCTTCTCCGACTCCTTCTGGGTAGCTTTTCTTCATTTGGGTGGCCCTGAATCTTTTCTCAAGGCAAGCCTAGGGTTATGGGTTTTGGAAGTGAGATCCAGAGCTGAAGCACTGTTTTCATTACATCACATCCAGGGTACAAACTGGTGTGTGCTTCATGACTGCTGGAGTAGACTCTGACCCCTGGCTGCGTGCAGTTTGTCTGTGAATGGTCTCTGAGGACCCTGCTGCCCAATCTTCCTTCCTTCCTTCCTTCTTTCTTTCTTTCTTTCTTTCTTTCTTTCTTTCTTTCTTTCTTTCTTTCTTCCTTCCTTCCTTCCTTCCTTCCTTCCTTCCTTCCTTCCTTTCTCTCTCTCTCTCTCTCTCTCTTTCTTTCTTTCTTTCACTTTTTTTTTTAAGGAGGAAGCCATTGTGCATAACTTGTGTTTAATGTGTGGTGTGTTTATAGTTTTTGCTGTTTTGCTTTTGAGAAAGGGTCTCACTTTGAAACCTAGGCAGTCTTCAAACTCACAGTAATCCTCCTGCCTTAGCCTCCTGAGTACTGGGATTTCAGGTGTGGGTCACTACACTTGGCCTTATTTTGAATAAGCATACCTACATAGAACTGTAGTATTAACATTTAATCTCTGGCAGGTGAGACTTAGGTTTTTATCAAAACCGTGGCTATTTAAAACAAACAAAACTGCATTCAGAGAGGCTGGCGAGACTGCTTGGTGGTTGAGAGCACTTGTTCTTCCAGGAGCCCAAGTTCGGTTCCCAGCACCTACATGACGCCTCACAAGCATCCATCAAGGAGCTCTCACATCTCGTGCACATGCAAATGGGAAGGACACAA
Source organism: Rattus rattus (assembly GCF_011064425.1). Taxonomy (NCBI): domain Eukaryota; kingdom Metazoa; phylum Chordata; class Mammalia; order Rodentia; family Muridae; genus Rattus; species Rattus rattus. The sequence continues at coordinate 87,431,138 of NC_046155.1, forward strand.
CTCTCATTTACAGATAAAACAGACGAGGTACTGTAGACATTGAAATGCACTCAGAGATTTTATTTGGCAAAAAAGTCAAGCTTTTCCTCGTTGTTTTAGCTTCTCCCACTGTTTCACACCTCCTTTTTGTTTTGTTTTTGAGACGGAGTGTTCCTGGATATCCCTAGCTTAGCTGTTCTGGAACTCTATGTAGACCTGGCTGGCCTTGTACAGTCTCCCTCCCTCTACCTCTAGAGTAGCCACCAGGACTTGCATTTCTTTTTAGATTATGTATATGAATGTTTTGTCTGTCATACCGTGTGTGAGCCACGTGTCCAAAGAGGCCAGGAGAGGCCTTTTCAAGACAGGGTTTCTCTGGCTTTCCTGGAACTCACTTAGACTAGTCTAGCTCAGTCTGCCTCACCTCCTGAGTTGCTGGTATTAAAGGCGTGCCCCACCCCTTACCTCTGCAAGAACAACAAGTGCTCTTAACCTCTGAGCCGTCTGTCCAGCCCCTCCGCATCCACTTGTTATGCCATCTAAGTTCTATGCACACATGTGCACATATAAATGTATTAAAAGATACGATTAAAGGGAAATGTGGGATATCATTGGTTTTTAATAAGACCTGCTAATGTTTTGATCTCTTGCTTTCCTGCACTCCTTCACTTGTTACTTCTAAATTGAGGACTTAGTTGATATGTAAATTATGCTTATAGACCAGAACAGCCCAGGACCCAAAATGCTCAAGGGAAAGCACCTTGTCGGAAACCCCCCTTACAGTGGACCTCTCCTCGGAGTTCCCATTTGTCTCTTTCAATTACAGGGCTTACGTTATAATTAGATCAGAATTTCCACCTTAAATTCTCAGCTTCCTAGTTATCTGTAACTGCCGTGTGAACCTGATTGTAAACAGAACCTTCAGGATGAACTTCGCTTGGATGATTTCAGGAAGTTAATGGACTTGCAAAATACAAAATAGGTATTTAGCGTCATATGTTAAGTTGAATGTAAGAAGGAATCATAAGAAAGATTTGTGTTCTAAAGATGAGGCCTATGAGATGAGTTTTTTTTTTTTCCGTATGTGTCAAGATTTTTTTCTAGTTTTGCAATTTGGATGATTATTATTTTAAAGTAGAAATCAAACCCAAAATACATAGTACAATTTACTCATAAAATTTTTCTTACTGTGTAGCCTTGGCTGAACTAGAAGTCACTATGTAGACCAGGCTGACCTCACAGAGATTTGCCTGCTTCTGTCTCCCCAGTGCTGGGATTAAAGGTGTGGTCTGCCATGTGTCCCTGTCCTCCTTGGAGCCCTAATTTGTTTCTCAGGCTGTTCTAATTCCTCAGTTGGTACTGACGTTTCCTTAGCCACACCAGCAGCAGTAACTGGGACTACAGGTGTGGGCTGGCACACCCGAGTTCACTCTGAAGTGGCTGCACCTTGTGTGAGTCTGTGATGCTGCAGGGGTGAGCACAGGGCCCTGCTCAGGGGGGCAATTGCTCTCTCTCTCTCTCTCTCTCTCTCTCTCTCTCTCTCTCTCTCTCTCTCTCTCTCTCATGTATTGTAATACATTAAGGAACAAATAGTTAAGATTCCCCACGCTTTCATTTATTGTGCTTTTGGAAACCGATTCTCCAGTTCAGTGAAAGGAAACAAGCCTCATTTTGCTCTCCCTGTAGAAAGCCGGCCCATGGACAGTTTGCTTTCTGTCTCAGTAGCTCGAGTTTTGTTATGTATTCCTCTTGGCTTTTAAATGCACAAAACATTTAGGATGGTCAAATTTGATAGGTGAAGGTGAGTGTTAGTTTCCTCAGGCTGCTGTGACAGACGATCGCAAACTTGGTGTCTGCAGCAAGGGGAATTTCTCTTCTCACCCCTGAAGGCTGGAAGTCCAAGTTGTTGATCAGTTGGTCAGTTCTGAACTCTCAAAAGGAAAGGAAAGCCACTTGCCCGCCTGGGTGTTCTTGGCCTTCTGTGGATCTTGTCTGTGTGCCTCAGTCATCTCTCTCCCTTTTCTCATAAGCATAGCAGTCACTGGCTTTAGTTCCAGCATGATCTCACCTTGAGCTTCTTAATTATATCTTCTGAAGTCCCCATTTCCAAATAAGGTCATAATCTCAGACACCAGGGGCTAGGAATGGGTATGTATGTGTTCTTGGTACCCCTATTTCAACCCACTACAGTGAGTTAGCCTCACCACAAGTTTGCTAATAAGCAGGTGAAAGTACTTTTTACCAAATGTAATAATAGATATGGATTAGCTACGTCACACTCTAAATGCAATTTGGAATTCATTTGCGTGGTTTCTCTTCATGTGGCTTGTGGCTGATGTGGCAGTCTTGTGCTGTGAAATTAGGCAGAACTCACGCACAAACTATAATTTAAGCCTTTAAATGGTGTGAGCAAGGTCTTAAATCCTGTGACTGTGCCGTTTTGTCTTGACTTTTAAAAAAAACAAACAAACCTACATTCCTGGTTATTTCTGTAAACGTTTTTGTGGTTCCTTTTAATTTAAGTCATGTTTGACTCACGGTTCGTCCAGCAATCTAGTCTGAATTAAATTTGTGTGCCACGAGAAGGGAATTTTCACAAAAACAACTGCAACTTGCCAGTGGTTGTATGAGATTAAGACTCAGGAGTGAGAGGCTGGCCCAGCCTCTTTCTGAGAAATACAGGCCCAGCCTCCAGGCATGTGGTTTGGAAGGAACCTGGTGAGGACATTGTCTCTTCTTCCCCATTCTGAGAGGACAGCCCCTGAGAGTGTAGTTCTTACTGTGGAATTGAAATGGTGATGGAGGTTTCATAGAGTCCTTTGTAAAGCTTGAGGTTAACTCACAGCTCCACCATTTGACATTACAGTTTGTAAAAACAACAACCTGTCCCTTCTCGTCCCTCTACCCACATTAGGCTGCTGTGGTATTTTGTTGCATGCAATTCAAGAAATGGTCATCTGTTCTTGTGCATGTCTTATCTGTGATGAACTGTAAAGTTCAGAAATTATACCACCACCCCCAGGCAGGAAGTGTCCCATGAATGAATTTAGTGTTATGGATACTGTGTGTGTGCTGGCGCGCGTGTGTGTGTGTGTGTGTGTGTGTGTACAGGTATATGCACTCAGCAGTATGTGTATGCCTATGGGGACCAGAGGCCAACGTTAGGTGTTTTCTTCTATTGCCTTCCACCTTCTGTTTTGAGACACACCCTCTCATTGAGCCCTTAGCTTGCTCGCCCTTACGGCTAGACTGACCAACAAGACTTTGGGATCCACTTGTCTGGTCCTTATGCTTGTGTAGCAACCACTTTACCCACAGAGCCATCTTTCCAGCCCTTGGCTTATTCCTTTTAATGGATGATTACTGTCTTGTGATGGCTATGTCGTGGTTCACTTATCCAGTCATTTCAGGACCATGCAGGTTATTACCTGTTTCACAGTAGCAGCAGCTAGGACACATTATTCTAGTACACTGTTGGCAATGTGCTGTGGCTTTCCTCTGTGTTCTCTTCTATGTTCTGCGAAGTAGCACATTAAAAACATGTTACCAAAATGACTTTCAGGCAAAACCGACTTACATTTTCCTAAATACTCACTCTCTCTCTCTCTCTCTTTGGAGAAAGGGGTCTCACTGTTCTGGCCTCCATTCAACAGAAGTTTCTTGATTTTGCCTTCTGAGTGTTAAGATTAACTACTTCCAACTTACGTAAAAATGTTTTAAACCAATGAAACTTTTTTTTTTTTTTTTTTTTTTTTGGCAACAGAGAAACTTGAGCGAAGTACCAGGAGTGATGTGTAGACATAGACTGTCCTAATTGTGTCTGAAAGGTTCTTGACACATGCCCTTTGATAGGAAGTATTAGAACCCCTCTGGCCATTGCTTGACAGGGCCAGAAGGAAAGCCACATCCAGGGAGAGAGTAGAGACGGACACAGGCTAAATAGCAAAGAACATCCTTGCCTGAAACAGGTGCTTAATTCAAGGGCAGCTAGAGTTCGGCAACCTAGGGCTCTCCTTTCTGTCTGCTATATAAGCGTGTTACATAGCCATCCTGTTAATCTCTCTCTTCCTGTTTGTTGCCTTGTCTGTGTGTTTAAGTAGAGCCGAGCCTGGTCCACACTGGAGGCCATGGTCCACACCGCCGCGTGCTTTCATTGTTGCTGTTCACAATGACATGCCCACCACTGTCACCTGTTTATCTTTGCCAACTTGGTAAAATACTTTCTCCTTCTGAGTGTCTGACTTTTTTCCTTAAAAATTTCTTTTCATTACATGTGGTCACTTAGTTGTGTGTGCATGTGCACACAGACCATGACACACTTGTGGAGGTTAGAAACAGCTTGCTAGCGTCTAAGCCGATTTCTTCTTCCACAGAGGTTTAGAGAATCAAGCATGGCTCGTCAGGTGTGTGGCCAGCACCCTTACTAGCTGAGCCATGTCCATCTCCTGGCTACCATTTTCTTTGTTCTTTTCCGGCAATTTTTCAATTTTCACCCCTCTTCCTCCCTCCCCTAATCCTGGACCCCAGCCCCACTCATCTCTGTCTGATCTTAGGACCCTGCTTCCAGGGTTATCTTTCTTCTCTCAATTGTGTCAATGAACCAGGCATGTAGGAAGTGTGACAACAGAACTTGGGTCTCTCTTGGTTCTCAATCTTCTCCCTCCTGCTGCCTGGTGAAGCTCTGTAGATGACATCGCCATTCTTCCAGTTAGGGGCAGAAGTCCTGGTACCATCCAGGACTTAAGTTCACATCCAGTTTGTCAGCTACTGACCTCTACACACACCCAGATCTGGCTTCTTCTTATCTCTGGTACAGCCACTGTCCTAGGGGAAAGCATTGCTCCTCATGATTAATCCTAACAGTTTCTCAAGTAGGTGCCAGTCACCCTTCACCACCCTCCATAGCCCAGTCTTCCCACAGGGGCCACTGTTACCTTTAATATGAAAGACAAACACTTGACTCCTGCTTCAAATGCCAGTAGGTTTTACTCACTTTGAATAAAAACCAGAGTCCTCACTATGACCCACAGGAGGAGCCTGCCTCCTAGTTGACCTCAGGGGCTAGTTTTGCTTTCTCTGGCCACATTTCCTGTTGCTCCTCAAGCCCCACAGGGTTTCACCATTAGTTCCGTCTGGATCTTCCCTTTAGGAGCAGCATGGCTCTCACCTTCTCACCATCTCAGCTTCTCTCATTTGTGTCATGATCAGCAATGTCTTCTTTGGTCATTGCTTTTTCCCCATCCACATGATAGTGTCAGTCTCTTTTTTTCTTCAGAGTCCACATCCCTATTGATTTATTTATCAGTGCCTATTTGTTGATGGAGGGCCTCTGAGAACATGCAAGCAGTGTAAGAAACTAGGCTTTGTTCCCAGCTCGTGGACAGTGTGGTTGCCATGCATAGCTTCTTGGTATGAGTAGATTGATGAGAACTGTGACTCTGACAGAGATTCACACAGAGGGTTTTTTTTTTTTTAATTAATTTTATGTATGTAAGTATATCATTGCTGTCTTCAGACACACCAGGAGAGGGCATTAGATCCCATTACAGATGGTTGTGAGCCACCATGTGGTTGCTGGGAATTGAACTCAGGACGTCTGGAAGAGCAGTCAGTGCTCTTAACCCCCTGAGCCATCTCCCCAGCCCTCATGTAGAGTTTTTAGTTTACTAGAATGTGAGCTCCTGGTTTTATATCTACAGACTTTTCTCTGTTTTAGAAAAGTTGGGGAAAGAAATTGGGGTTTGGGATAGGTAGCTATGGATGAGAGAAGGAAGCAAAAACAGAAGCAGCAGCCGGAATCTCTGGTGGCAGAAAGTTCCAGCTCTGAGTGAGTTGGCCACTTACCTGCAGGTAAAACAGCCTTCTTTCCTTTCTGTGTTTGGAAGGGACGAGAGTCAAGTTTTGAACTTATTTTTTGAGCCAAGCCAATATAGCAAGTATGTTACAATATCACTTAATCTTCACAGTGGACCTTTCAAATATGAATGGTTACATATATTTTGTTGGTAAGGAAACTGAGTTTCAAGAGATTAAGAAACGTTCTTATGGTCATGTAGCATTTGAGTGAGATGTTCTGGCCTGATGACCCAGAGGAGGCCATACTCCTTCCAGCATTTACTGTGTAAAACCTAGAGAGGGGTCCAGTAACTTATATTTCATATGGCATTGCAAGGCCATATGAATTTTCCCATGTTGCATTTCAGTCTTTATTGCAAACTTTGGCAAGTAGCTATCATTTTAACTTTGCAAACAATTAACCTTGGTGTACCTATGGGGAGCTGGATTGATTGTAAACCCCACAGCTACAAAGTAGCAGAGATTGAACTTGTAGCAAAACCTAACATTTCTGTGTATCACAAACTCAGGCATTTTTTAGCACCTACCAATTATTTTTTGACACATTGTATTAGCTAAATACATCACAGTAGCATCATAGAGCTGGTTACATTGTTAGTTGTATAGCGGAGAGGAGTGGATGCTGGTGCTTGACTCAGTTTTTCTTTTGTGCTGTTACTCAGTCAGGACCCCCAACCCATGGGATGGTGCCACTACATTCAGGGTGGGTCTTATCTTCTTAACTAAACTTATCTGGAAATATCATGTCTCCTAGATGATTCCAAATCTAGTTAGAGTGACAGTGAAGAACTGTTGCACCATCTGTAAATTAAATTCACAGTGGCAACAGGGTCAGAAAAAAACAGTAGTACAATCTATAAACTTTGATGTTAACAGTGCAGATTAATGAATACAGTACAGAAGTGATCTGGCAAATTTATCTGTCTGTGTCTGCCTTGGTCTACTTGGTCAGACCTGATTTGGATCCTAGTTTTACCAAACTACTGACTGACCTTTGACAGATTATCTGACCATTGAGCCTCAGTAATTTTTATCTGTGAAATAAGGGTAGTAACATCAGTCATGTAGAGTTGTCTAAAACTGCAGCTTCTCATCCCTTTAAAGATGTGTCACCTGTGACACTGTGCATTGGCAATCTCCACACACTCCCAACACTCCCCATCCTTGGCACAAGACATGGTGCTGTGGATGGGACCTCAGATTTGATGAGAGAGTGAGTTCATGCCCTGTATCAAGTGAACCTGGTATAGGCATAGGAGTCCAGCGTGCTGAGGAAGCTCGGGGCTGGGCAGAGGATGGGATTTTAGAGTGTGATTACAGCAGTGGGAGTTTTACTTGGGGCCAGCAGTTAGCACACTGGACGAGTGCACAGGGGAGAAGAATATGCATGGTTTGGTTTGTGAGGTGCGGGCAGTTACTGCTCAGGATCTGGGTGTGTGCTGGACTTCAGAGACTTACTGGGGACAACAGGACTTTGGGTCCCAGTCCGAAATTTAGAAATGGTTTCCTGATTTATGGCAAGGAGGTTTTAATAACAATGAGGGTATGGGGGGAAAAGAAGCAACAATTGTTATTTGGTAAGCTATTTGTATCCAGAGTATAGAAAGAACTTTTTGAGACTGGGTCTCTCTTATGTAGACTAAGCTGGCCTTCAACTCTCTGAGATCTTCCTGCCTCTGCCTCCCTAGTGCTGAGATTAAAGTCATATGATATCATGGCTGGCTATAGAGTAGTTTCTCATTCTATATAGAAGTGGGCAGTGATTTGAATGGACATTCTTACCAAGAAGATACACACATGACCAATAATTATACCAAAAGACACTCAATGTGCCATTCGGGAAATACAGACCAAAACTTTGATGAGGTAACATTTTAGTGTCTGATACAGTGGTGGTAATCAGAAAGACATTAGGCATAGGTGAGATCCATGGGACATAAGGGCCTCAGATGCATACAAATGCACAGGACTGTGCTGTGGTACAAAACTGGTAATTCTTCAGAAAGTTAAAAGTAATACACGCCATTACTCCCAGGCTGGTCTCTGAGTTACAAGGCCACCTGGCCTACATGTTTCTATGTCAGCCAAGGCTACATAGTGAGAAAATGTCTCAAAACAAAAACCAGATTGGGCTGTGTTATCACACACCTTTAATCTCCTCACTCAGGAGGCAAAGGCAGAGGCAGAGGCAGGTGGATCTCTTGAGTTCAAGGCCAGCTGGCCTATAGGGTGAGTTCCAGGACTACTAAGGCTGCACAGAGACACTGTCTTGAAAAACCAACCAACCAACCAACCAACCAACCAACCAACCAACCAACCGAACCAAAAACCAAACCAAACTAAAACACCCCAACCAAAGCCAAACTCAAACAAAAAAGTGACCCAAATAGTAAAGTTACCACATGATCCAGTTACCCACCATTAAAAATATGCTTTTGAAAAGTGGACATGCATGTGTATTTTCTTTCCCATGGACTGTAAAAACTAGTGTTCATATATCAGCCCAATTTGGCTGTCCTGCAGATAGTGAACGGATGTAGTGTGTTTATACGTGCGCTGGCATAACACAAGGAATGTGGTGAACATGAATGACCTTGAAAATGTTAGAAGAAATAAGCCAGGTACAGACCACTCACTATGACACCATGTGCATGCGGGAGCTGTCTAGAGAGACAGAAAGTACAGTGCTGGGCTGGTGGCTTTAGGGGTGGTTGTGGGGGAGCGAGGCTGGCTCCTAGTGGATAAGGGAGATGTTCTGGGCTTAGAGGGACAATGGTGGTATTGCACGACCTCTAGCGACTGAGAAAGCCTGGCATGGTGGACGTTGCACCAGTGGGTCTCTGGTGGGTGATTACACTCACTCCAACAGTGTAAAACACCAACATCGCTGAGGAGATTGCTCAGTGAGTAAAGGTGCTGGTTGTGCCCCATGCCTGACAACCTGAGTTACCCCAGAACTTACATGGTAGAAGGAGAGAACTGACTTCTGTAGGTTGCCTTCTGGCCTTCCCAGGCACATTGTGGTGTGCACACACATATGCATATATGTACATTCAGACGCACACAACAAATACTGTAAAAGGGGACAAAGACAAGGAAAAATATGATTGGATTCTGAAGAACGCCCGGATTTCTGAAGAGATTATCATTGTAAGAAAAGATTTCAGAGAAGAGGCCAAACATACACACTCACACTGGAGCTAGGACGCCTTGTGATTGGGAAGGTCACTGCCAGTGTAAAGGATCGGGGTCAAATAGAAGCAATGGTCACCCTTTTTATGTCAAGGTCAGATGACTACCGAAGCTAACTATTCTGAAACTATCCGTACTGGCTCTGAGGCCCATGCTGACTGATCCACGGAAGACTTGGGGAACAGTGAGCAGGATCCTGGTGGGGAGAGGCAGGGTCCAGATGAAGCCTCAACTGTTGTGTGCCTCAGAGATTCAGCTGAGGTGTGCTCTTCAGGCAGTTGTGGCCTCTGCAAGATGGAGACAAAGAAAGTTAAGTTAGGGAGCAGCTATGGGAGTCCAAAGGATGAGGGTGGCCTGTGGAGACCCTAAGGGTGAGTTTCTACCAAGCAAGGAATCGAAAGACTGGGAGGACATGCTTGAAAGAGACACTGCTCTCTCTCTCTCTCTCTCTCTCTCTCTCTCTCTCTCTCTCTCTCTCTCTCTCTCTCTGTGTTTAACTTTTATCTGCATTGTTGTTTTGCTTACATGCATGTCTTGTAGATGCTGGGAATTGAACCTGGGTCCTCTGAAAGAGCAGCCAGTGCTCCTCTTCTAAATTATCTCTCCAGGTTCTCCTCCCCCCACTCCTTCCTTCCTTCTTTCCTTCCTTCCTTCTTTCTTTCCTTCCTTCCTTCCTTCCTTCCTTCCTTCCTTCCTTCCTTCCTTCTTTCCTTTTATAATATTATTTATTTACAAAGAGACACTGTTAAGGGATTAATTCAGACCCTTCTCAGGGACAGGGTGATAGGCAGCCAGGCTGTCCCTGCTGTGTAACTTCTTTCTGTATAGTAATTCTTTTTATTTTTTATTATTATTTTTTTGTTTTTATATTTTTGGTACAGTCTCTCACAAACTCATGATTCTCCTGCCTCAGCACTACTGATTGCTGGCATTATAGGCATGTACAGATAAACATAACTAATTCTTATTCCTAAAAATTTATTCAGGGTTTATATATTATCTATTGAAATAAAAATACAAACATTACTATGAATTCAAAACTTTTTGGTTATGTTTTCTGTGTGTGGGTTGCGGGGAGGGAAATAGATAGACATTGAGGCCACTCATGGGAGTTGATTCTCTCCTTCCACGCTGTGGGTACCTGAGGTTGAGCTCAGGTCTTTAGGTTTGGTAGCAATGGTAGCAAGAGCCTTTTCCTACTGAGCCATCGCTCTGGCTCTGGCAAAAAGCTTACATGAAATAGGCCATTGACCCACTGTTGCCCATCGCCTGCAAACTATTATGTCAACTCCAGAAGATAAGTAGGTGGCTGTGTAGGAACAAATGGTCTGTAATGTGATTTAGTGGGTTCCTGTGTTGCTGTGTTGGTGGTAACAGAGTTAAGCTTGTCTCATCCCCAAATGGTTTACCTGTGTGAGCAGTGCTTGTGGCCGTAGTACCCCCTCCCTCCTGGGCAATTTTCAAACTGCATGCAGAATGTTTGTGTCATCTTGTCCGCTCAGGTGTGAATAACCTGTCCGACAGGTTAGGATTGTGAAGGGACAGGGAGAAAACAGGAAGAAACCTTTTAGTTTCTCCTTTAAACCTGCTTGTTTGGAGGAATAAAAAGGTGCTTCATAAGCCAAACCTGTTAGGAAGCTGACACGGTGAACGTGTGATTTGCCTCGAGTAATTTTCCTCCCACAGAGAATGGAGCTCTTCCTTTTCATTTTGACTGGAACGTTATGGTAATTTCTTTTGATTCAGAATATTAGGGAGAGGGGAAGCAGTGCTTAGGGTTGATTGCAAGGTTTTGTGTGCACCTTTACTCAGTGCTTGGCCACTGAGCTACACCTCCAACCTGGACTTTGCTTTCTCTAAGGGGAAGCGTTGGTTGGTAGGTTGAAGTGAACTGTCCCCTGCAGTGTGCTCAGTTACTCTGGAATATCTCACCTGCCACCTCCGGGTGAGTGGAGGGCCCCACAGGGAATTGTTATTTTTAGTTTAGGAATGGAGGGGACAGTGCGAGAGGCGGGTGTTAGGTGGTGGTGGGTGTTAGGTGATGTTGTGCTAAGAATGTTGGTTTAGGAGGAAGCAGAAACCTGGGAAGGGACGTGAGAAAGGGAAACGGAGAGAACAGAGAGTGGCAGAGGCTGGGTGAGCGGGAGGTTCCTGAAGGCAGTTCTCCTCATGAATCTCCATCTGGATGGCTCTGCACTCTGGGAAAGCTAAAGACATCTACTTTCTGTTTCCTCGTAGGCCTTGGGGCTGACACTGTCTCAGGACTGTATCTCCTGTGTTCTGGAATATGGGTACAACCACAGCTTAAAAAAAATTTCCCTAGGGAAATGAGACTCATCTAACTGACTTAGAAACAACTCTGCAGCAGAACAGGCTCGTAGTGGACCGTGCTGTGCTTCTTTGATGGTGTCACTAGTCCGTTCATCCACAGCCCCAAGGTGTGTGGAGGGGTGTGCACAGGAGCCAGAGGTCTACAGAGGAGCCTCAGGTCCTAGGCACCCTGGCTGACTTGAGGCAGTGTGGGAGAATTAGTGTTTTCTGAAGTTTTGTTAATGAAATAAACTAAAGGGGTTCTGGACTTAGTGACCCAGGGTGTATATTATGACCATGTCTGTAATTCATTCAGAAAAAAAAAGTCACTTGAGGAATATCAATCATATGGGAACATTTGACAAAGGTTAGAGAGGGTGGAGGGTAAGAACAAAGGTTCTCTGTGCCTTGACAGCTGCTGCTGCTGAGAGACTGGAGGGGGCCGCTCCGCCACAGCTGCCCGAAGCCACGGTGCTGCCTCCAGAGGGATCCCCACCGTGCTCGTTCAGCGAAGAGAGACTGCTGATGGCTAAGGGTCCTCACCAACTCCGGGAAGTGGGTGCCTGGCTCCCCATTACTGATTGGCTTCTCCGTAGCCATGTTTTGAGATGGTGGCTGTGTCCAAGATGGCAAGGCACTTAGCTGTGGGAGTGAGGCATGTGTGCTGTGGTGTGGAGTGTCAGGTCTATTGCTGCTCGACCTGGGCAGTTGATGGCGGGAAAGAAAATCCGTTCAGTTTTATTGGGAGTCCCAAAGATGGAGACTAAAGCATGTGATGCCCAGTTTTCTCTCATTCCAAGGACTTCGCACGCTTAGGCCACACTCACCTCCAGGGAAGTGTTCAAAGTTCAGGGTTCTAACAAGGATGTTTGTGGAGAGCTGTGTTGTGCTGTGTGTGCCTTCTTTTCACACCTAAGGGGAGTACATGAGAGCTTGTCTTCTCTCTGTCTCTCTCTCTCTCTGTCTCTCTCTCTCTGTCTCTGTCTCTGTCTCTGTCTCTCTCTCTCTCTCTCTGTGTGTGTGTGTGTGTGTGTGTGTGTGTTCTCCCCAGTCTTGAGGCCAAGAAGAGGGTGTCGGATCGCCTAGAGCAGTGGTTCTCAACCTTCCTAATGCTGCAGCTGACGCCAACCTGACATTATTTTTGTTGTTACGTTATAACTGTAATTTTGCTACTTTTAGTGAATTGTAATGTAAATACCAGTGTTTCCCTATAGTGATAGGTGATCCTGTGAAAAGGTGGTTTGACCCCCTGGGGTGAGAACTGCTGCCCTAGGGGTCATTGGAGGTCTAGGTAGTTGTGAGTGGTCACCAGAGTGTCTGAGGATCAGAATCAGATCCACTGGAAGCTATGGGACTTTACCACTGGGGCACCACTCTTACCCTTGGGGCTTGCTTTTGAAATCCTCTTTATTTAGTCCAAATGGTGGCTAGGGGACCACTAGCAAATCTTTTCTGAGAACTTGGCAGTTTGGGTACACATACTGATCAGGTTGGAATCTCCAGATCTATAGCCCCAAGTGGGTGGAGTGGAGGGAAAGGAAGAGGCTATACGGTGAGTTGTTTGTATTTCATGACTGCTGGGTGGTGCCATCACAAAGCCACCTAGACAGGGACACCGTGCACAGGTGGCTAATGGTCTGATGACTTGCACCGGGGGTACCCATGAAAGCCTCTTAGATTCAGGGTTGGGAGTTGTAAGTAGGTTTCACTCGAGGCCTGAGAACTTTATGTCACACACCCCATTTTGGGGACTCTCCCAGGAAACCCACAGGCATTCATGAGAAAGAACATCAAAGTACATTGGTGTGGTCTTTGACTCTCTATGCACTCCTTCAGTTCCTACCCAGGAGCCAGAGACAATGTTGACGTGGGGCAGGAGAGATGCAGAATAAAGAACTGTGCTGCCTGGCCCACCCGTGTTTTACTGGGGCGGGGTGGGGGACCATTGCCAGGGGAGTGCGGGCAAATGTGATCCAGACCCTGGACTAGGAGCATTGAATATTGAAATTGGAAAGTTCCTGAAAACCACTCGAAGAAGATTCTAGCTACAGAGTGAAAACAATGTAGGCTCACTTGGATTCTGTTCAGGAGCAAGGAGCAATTTGTAGAGGGGCTAGGGAGAAGTTTACATTTAAAGGCCAGCGAGGTTATTTACACATTTCCCACGAGCACATTTGTGAAAAGTTAGACTAAAGGGGAAGTGAGGCAGCATGAGAGACGCTGAGTTTGATTCAGTTCACTTCACGGCTCTGAAAACAAGAAGGTGTTTATTATTTTATTAGCACATGCTAGTTATACATAATAGTGCATGCATACATACATACATACATACATACATACATACATACATACATACATATGTATGTATTTTTATCAGATATACCTGTTACTCTCCTGGGCTTTCTTCTACTGACTGATTCTATTTCTCTTCCTACCTAGTCCCTCCCTATCTGCCTATAGATTTTATTTTTATGACTCAATGAGTTTCATTAGGTTGTTTACAAGATCCTAGGTGAGAAATTAGGATTTATTTTTATTTTTATTTTTAAGGGCAAGAGCCTTCTGTGTGGCTGGGCTGGAACCTTGGACCTTGTGCATTCTAGACAAGCACTTTACCACAGAGCTGCCCTGCCAGCCCCAGGGGAAGAAGCTGGGAAGGGAACATGTGATCATTTTCCTGTGAGAGTGTGGGGTGTATGCACTATAACTTACTAGGCCTACTGTGTGTCGCATGTTGCGCTCTGTAACCCCTCCTCCCCCCGTTAGTGGTTTTGTTTTTGTTTTCTATCTCATAGGCAAGGAAGCTGAGGTTCAGACGTACATGAGCTGTGTGGTTTCCTACATGGGGGACAAACAGAGCTGCACTCTGGCTGATTTACCCTCAGTCTCTTTCTGCTTCTCTCTGCTGCCTCCATTGGTGGCTACACATTGGGCTCACAGCAGGTGAGAGGTGGGAGACTCAGCCAGTGTGTTTCACACTGGGTGGGGAGAAGAGAGGACACAGTGGTCACTAGAGACTGGCAGCCCGATTCCCAGGGGCAACTGTGTGGACTTCTGTCCCCTGGAAGCGGGAATGGATCTTGGCCCTCGTCTCGGGAGGTTATCTTCCTTCTAGCCACACTTAAAGTAGACTCTGGGTTGTGCCTACCTTAATGCCTTTTTAGAAGAAAGATTTATTTTTGTGTTTTACAGACCTGAGTGCTTTGCTATATGTGTGTATGGACACTACGTGTGTCCCTGGTACTTGAGGAGGCCAGACTTCTGATGTCTTGGAACTAGAGTTACAGATGGTTGTGAGCCACCATCATGTGGGAGCTGAAAACTGAACCTTGGTCCCCTGCAAGAGTAGCCAGTGCTCTTAACTGCTCACCCACCTCTCCCACCCTTGCTGAGACTTTTAATCTGCCTAAGGGCTCAAACATCTGTCCATCTTGGCTCCTGGATTTGACTTTCAATCCCCTGACTACATAGTCACACATCCTCCCATCATGCTGCCTGTAGCCAGTCTGGAAGTCCTCTAGTCAAGGGACCAAGCAATTATCAAATCTCAGGTTCTGCTCTCTGTCATAGAGAAACGTAAAACTTGTTCTGTGATGAAAAGTGCCTTTGGGCCGTGCTGATTTACCGTGGGGTAGGACTTTGCATCTAGATTGTTTTAGGATTCCCCTCACAGGAGAGCTGGACAGGACCTCAAGAAAACAGAGGTGTGGGTTTATAAATCTTGGCTTTTCTCATTTTTTTTTGAAATATTCTTTATTTCATAGGCCGGATGTAAAATTTGGTATTCAGCGAATTTTTATTAAGTAATAGTTCTTTGGCTCTGATGGCCATAGCATTGGATCTGAATTTAAACCCCAGTCGTCCTGCTTGTTAGTTTGGTAGCCTTGAAGAGGTAGTGCGTGCTCTGGTTAGAGATGTGTGTAAGGGGAGGATCTGTTGGAGGGTCCCTGTGAGGATGAATGAGTAATAAACAGGGCGGATAGATGCTCAGCTGCACTGCCTGCCGGGTTCGCTTGGCCTGCGATTTGTTGGGGGAAATCCTCCCCTCCTCTCTGTCAGTGCTCCTGTCTTTGCCCTGCTTACATTCTGGCCAGGTCTGGGGAGGAATGGATGATAAAAGGTTTTGTTTGTTTGTTTGTTTGTTTGTTTGTAGTTGAGAGAGGGAAGGAGCAGGAAAGACAGAGAAAGGAGAAGGAAGAGGCCTAGAAAATTTTCTGAGGTCGTTGCAAGCTCAGGATGAGGGGATGGGCCCCTTGCTTCTTGATTTGAGTATGTAGTTCTCTTCATTTTATTAGCTGTATTAATTATACCATGATGGCGATGTGATCCTATTCACTCTCATTAGCTGATCTTGGCCTCCCTCCCACTTTTGCAGACTCCTCTTCCCCCCTCGTCTTCCCAAATCTGACTCTTTAGCTCTTACAGTTTGCAATTCTTTTTAAAGTTAGGATAGAATCTTTCAGATACATGCAGTAGTTCCGTTGGCAACGCAATACCCCTTTGCCTTTCAATATCTGATACTTTGAAATATTTTTTTTTTTTTTTACTCTTTCATTATACCCTCTCTTACACATTGTGTCCTTTAAAACGTGCCTAAGCTTCCTGATCGTGGCATGGGCTCAGAAGTGCCCAGACTCATGTTTGCCCTGTCTGTGGTCCCTTCTGATCCAGCCTCCTTTCCTCACCAACAGGGTGACACTTAACCAAGTGTTGGATCCCTAGTCCCTGGTGTGGACCAGACTCCGCCCTGTGGCAGTGTTTAGGAACTGCACTTTCACGCCCAGCTTGCTTCAAGAGAAAGTGGTTGCCACTACGGCCCCTTGGAATGCGGAAGGGCAATTCATTCTTGTCACCTCTTCCCCATTTTCCTGCTCCACTGAGCCTACTGCCAGTGAGTTTGTAGTCCTCTTAGGAGGCCAAGCAGAGAGCCCGCAGACTGGAGGATGTGGAAACTTGCCTGCTCACCACAGTGTAGCATGTTGGAGCCATTGAGGACAAACTTACCCAGACCAGAGCTTATTGGGGGTGAGGGCAGTAGATCTCTGCCCAAGTGGAATTACTTACTGAGTCCTTTGTTCTTGCCAGGACTCCTTCCACATATCCTTTAATGTGCTGACAGGAAAGCCCCAGGAAACCCATCCTCCCTTCTGAAGCTTTTGGTCTACCCTGTTTTCCTGAACCTCCACTGTCTAGTGCTGTCCCCCACCTCCATGTTATCTGCTGCTGGAGGGGTTTGTTTGTTTGTTTTTTCTTGGTCAATTACTGGGGCTCTGTGAACACAGTTCCCTGCATAGTGGCCATCATAGCCTCTTAATTTGTGTTGCCTTTGAGCAGGATGGCATTGGCACCTCATGATGTTTCTGTGTCATGCCCATACCCTTATGTTTCGTTGCTGTTAGGAACTGACCTGAGCATGTCTGGTAAGCACCCTACCACCAAGCCACAGCCCCATCTGTATCTCGTGGTTCCTAACAGTAGATTGGGTGTTCTGTCAAAGGGACCAGTGGGATCTGCTAAGGAGTACAAAGTGGGTACCACCCATATTACTGATATAATGTCGAACAAAGAGTGTAGGAAAACTGCAGTAGGGTTTCAAGTAGTGGGAAATGAGGCACAAATCAAACTGGAAAGCTTTGCGTACTGTGGAAAACTAACTAATGGTCACCTAGAGGTACACAACTTGTTTCAGCTCCTTAGACTGAAGTGGGAGGATTTTAAGTTCAAGACCTGTCTGGGCAGCTTGGTAAGATTGAGTCTCAAGATCAAAACAAGAGGAGGGTCTGTATGTGGCTCAGCATTGGAATTCATGCCTGATCTGATCTGATTGTAGCTTGAATCCCCAGCACCACGGGAAAAAACAACACTCCAAACAAACAAACAAGCGATCAACAAACAAATGTAAACCACAGATCCTAAGAAGTAAGAGAGGAACTTCTGCCATTTGTACATTTTATGGCTGTAATCTTGACACACACAAATACACAAATGCTAAATGAACAAGATAGATTTATGCCTGTGTGTTTATCTGTGTAATTACTGCTCAGATCCTGAGAAGATTTTCAGAAGCCCAGATGGGAGCTTAACACTCAGACTGTTATCAACTCAGAACACTGGGTTCATAGCACTCAGACACACATTCCAGATGGCCCATGCAGAGTCTGCGGGGTAACTGGGGCTGGAGTTATTACAGCTGCCCTCCCTCCCGCCACCACAGAGGAACGCAGCTCTGGACTTGACAGCAGCCCAGTTACTGTGGAGTGCCTGCCTGCACTCCCTGATCTGGTTTGGTAGACCTGCTCCTGGCTCAGTGCTGTCTCTCTGCCATGAGTGCTGAAGTTCGGGCCTGTGCATTTGCCTCAGATCCCACAGCTTGGAAGTAGCAGCTAGAATTAACCTCAACTTTGCCGGAGACTTTCTTTTCTTTTATTTTATGTGTATAAGTGTTTCGCCTGCAGGTATGGTCTATGCACCATGTGCATGCTGTGCCCACAGAGGCCAGAAAGGGCATGGGATCCCCTAGAAATGGAGTTATAGATGGTTCCGAGCTGCCATGGGGGTGCTGGGAACGGAACCCAGGCCTTCTGGAGGTGCCGCAGGTGCTCTTAACCCCTGAGCCATCTCTTCAGCCCATGGAAACCGCTCTTTATTGGCGACTCCATTGGCTCACTCTGTTTCTAAGTTCAGTAGTGTTTATTATTTTTTATATATATTTATTTAGTTAATTATTTGTTTGTTTTTGAGGCGGAGTTTCTCAGCATAACCACCTGGGCTATCCTGCAATTCAATTGGTAGATCAGGCTGGCCTCAAACCCACCGAGATCTGCCTTTCTCTGCCTCCCTAGCGCGTGCGTGTGCTACCACAACCAGCTCTACTGCTTTTTAAAGTCAGGGTGTCCTGAATCCCAGACGGGGCTAGAACTGCTATGTGGCTGAGGCAAGTGCACCACTCAGGCTCATTCCGAGTTTACTGTAGGTGGTGGGGCCAGAGAAGGAGACGGCTTCCTACTCAGGGTTGAGGCCTGGGGTTGGGATGACAGCATCCACGTAACAAGCTACGTGTCCTGCCCACTCCAACACTGAGGGTTAGGGACATGAGAGAGCCAGTGCCTGCTGGCCGCTGTGCTAGCCACAAACCCGGGAGTTCTAGGTTCAGGGAGAAACTGCCTCGGACGGTGATAGAGGAGAACATGTGATACCCCCATGTGTGCAAATACAGCACATACGTGTGCATGTATGTGCACTCTACTAACACTAAAATGAAAAAAAATAAGTGGGCAGATGTGTTTAATGGGCAAATAGGAAAATGGTGATCTAAAAATATTAAGATCGTGTTCTAAAAATTATCCTTCAAAGCAAACTTGTGCCGGCACTAAAAGGAAAATCAAACAATTGCTGTGGCCTTCAAACCAGCAGCACATGCCACTGTCTTCATTTGGTCTCACAGTACAGAACACTGATGTTTGAAGAGCTGTCACACACAACGTAAACACGGTGTCAAGTACTCGTTCATTTATCTCTTCGCTGTGTTTTTAGATGGAGGAGTGGGGTTGGTAGCTGGGCCCTTGCCAAACGTGCACAAGGCCCTCAGTTTTACCCTAGTACTGCAAAGGGGAGGAGTCACAAGATTCCCGCATCTGATTGGATGCATCTGATTGCTGTAAAGAAACACATAAGAAATCCATCATGAGCCAGGTATAGGTGCACACCTGTGATCTAATGCTTGGCGTGTGCAGGGATCTTAGGAGTTGCAGGTCACCCTGGGCTACCTGAGACCTTACCATGGAAACTTGTCCCCCCACCTCCTGCCCCAGTTAAGTAAAATGTCCCCCTGCACGCTTTATCTGTCTACCCTCCTTCCTGACAGACTGAGGTCCTGCCCTCAGAGAGGCTGCCTGCTGCCGCCGCAGTCGCTCTGAAGAAGAGTGAGGGCCAGCAGGTCTGCTCAGAATCATTCTCATCCCTGTTTGTTTTAAATGCACGATGGCGATTGGGCCCCCTTCCTACTAAAAGCCACTGCTGTTGGCACGTGGCACATTGCTGGCTTTGTTTAATAACTCACGTCTTTAAACGAATGTGTCAGGAAGGAAGTAGAATTATGGGTAATGACTCCATTTAAGGCTACTCCTGAAATATAAATGAAACGTGAAACCTTTCTTTCCAAGATGAAGTATGCAAACCTCAGTGCAGGCGGGCCAGCGTCGGCGTCTTCTCTGTTTTTCACACTTTTGCTCGAGTTGCTTTCTGAGCATAGGTGGCCACGCTGAGGTGTGCCACTTCAGAGTTCCGTGTCCCTTGAACTACACTGCCTGCTTCCAGGAACCCTTGCCTGAAGAGTGGCTAATTCCTCTGTCACTGGTTCCTGCATGGAACAAGTCATTCCTTCAAGCCAGTGGGAAAGTAGTCCAAGGAAGTCAGCTTTGGCAAAGCCAAGGGATCTTGAGAAGGAATGATGTCAGTGTCCCCTCCGCGCCCTTCCTGAGAAGTGAGCAATATTAGGAGATTGCTTTCTCATTTATTTATGTATCTATTTATCCATCTGTTCACCCACCCACCCATCCACCCACACCCACCTATCTATCTATCTATCTATCTATCTATCTATCTATCTATCTATCTATCTATCTATCTATCTATTTATCTATCTCAGGGTCTCCTTCTGTAGCCCTGCAATATTTAGACTAGGCTGGCCTTGAACTCACAGAGATTTGCCTGCCTCTGCCTACCAATTAAAGGTCTGAGAGCCACTATGCCTGACTTCTTCTTTAATCTTAAGAGGAAATTGTGATTCCTTAATTATTCAATCTTGAAGATGCCAGTTGGAAGGCTTTCATATGAAGAGGAGTATGATTTAAGGAAACAGAACGCAGAAATCTTAGTGACAGCACGTGACTCCTGCAGAAGGTGCACGCGGTCTTCAAGCCAGGCTCGTCAGGGCAGTGCGTGGCACTCCCTCTCACTGTTGTCTCCATCCTTATCTGGTTTGGTTCTTACAGGCAGTGCTTACGGAATCTGAATAGGTCTGAACTATAGTTTCTAGTTTTCCTAGATACTTAGCACTAAACCATTAGGGGGAAAATTAATAGATCTTTTGAAATCTTTCTGACTATTCTAGAAGGGGAAATTTAAGACATTTGGTAGTTTTCTTTCCTTGAACAGTATGCTGAAGAGGCTGTTGTGGAACTGACAAGAGTTGAAGGCTGACACAGGGGCTAGAGCAGCGACTTAGTGGTTAGGAGAGTGTATGCGCCTGTGCAGAGGATAAGAATTCTGCTCCTAGCACCCATGGTGGGTGACTGAGAACCGCCCGGAACTCGAGCTCCAGGAGATCTGATGCCCTCTTCTGTTCTCTGTGCATATCTGCACTTAATATGCACAGTTAATACGCACAGGTTTAATGTGCACAGATACATGTACACATAATTCAAAATAAAGTCTTTCTGATAACCTAATACAATTAAAATGTATCATTTCCTGAAAAGCAGAATTCAATAAAACTGATGTAGTGTTAGGTGGGAAGGCGTGTGACATGGAATTTTAAATGAGGCTTTTTTCTGTTTGTTTTACCAGTCCTATTTTGTGACGGACTATGATCCAACCATCGAAGACTCATACACAAAACAGTGTGTGATCGATGATCGAGCGGCCCGGCTGGACAGTGAGTAACCCTGACAGCTCACACCTCATTCTAAAGTGCTCTGGCTTTCAAGTGTTGCGTTTGATGTTTCTCAGGTTAAATAGTACCACAGAACTTTTAGATAATCTTGACTATAAGCCTTTTATTAACTCCTCCTTCCCCCTGCTTTACTGGGGTTCAAACAGCAGGCTGTGCAGAGGCCTGGCCAGGTCTCTCCCTCTGGCTGGCCTGCCGCTCATTCACTGTCATCTGTCTGGTGGGCGAGTCTCTGTATTGTCAATTTAGATACTCGTCAACAGATGGAAAGTTCTCAAAGCTGATCTTGTTACTGTAACTTTTTGAAGTGTGTTTATTGGGGCAGTTGGGAGAAACATCAGGTCTCAGCTCTTCATGTCATTTGGCAAAAGCAGGGGAAGTAGCCATAGAGAGAGACTTTGTTAGTGGGGAACTTATACCTTAGAGGCTTTAACAGTAACAGTGTCTCTCCACTGAAGAAAGCCTGTCATTCTAACAAGTAGGAAGATCAAGAAATATATTAGTAGCTGGGCTAAGTATGGAGAGAGAAACAGAAACACAGAGATGGATACACAGAGAGAGAGAGAGAGAGAGAGAGAGAGAGAGAGAGAGAGAGAGAGAGAGAGAGAGAGAGAGAGAGAGAGAGAGACACACACATATACACAGAGACAGACATAGTTGTTTTTAAGGTTTATTTTTATGTGCATGGATGTTCTGAATGCATTCATGCATGTAAGTATGTGTACCACATGCCAAGGAAGAGGGTTTCAGATTCTCCAGAACTGGAGTTAAAGCAGTTAAGACCATGTAGGTGTTGGGAACAGAACCTGGGTCCTCTGGAAGAGCAGCCAGTGCCCTTGATCACTGAGCCATCTCTCCAGCCCCAGTCCCAGTTTCTTGATTGAACTTACAGACTTCTTTTCCAAGATCTGTACCAGGAGAAGATAAATAACCAAGTGATTTTAGAGTTGATTTGGTTCCATCTGCTTGGATGTGTTTGATATTTTTAACCTTGTAATTGGTATGCTAATATATTCTAGCCACAAAATCAATCTGTGCGATGAAGATAAACTCTGAAACTGTCTGCCATTAGAAGATTATGTCTGCCTCTGGTGCTGGGAATGAAATATTAAGACAGGAATGCATTGCCTCTCACATCAAATAGGAAGCTCTGTTGAGGACCTGGCTGGGTGGGGGTGCCCTTGTGGGGAGGTGATTTATAACGTGTAACTGCAGTTTTCTCTGTTGCTTTTCTTTAGTTTTGGATACAGCCGGACAAGAGGAGTTTGGAGCCATGAGAGAGCAGTACATGAGGACAGGCGAGGGCTTCCTGTTGGTCTTCTCAGTTACAGATAGAGGCAGGTGGGTGCCAGTCAACGTCGGGATCAATATGATCAAAAAGCCCATCGTGTGCATATGTGAAAGTGTCATGTAGAAACCAGCTATTATGTAGAGTTGATATAATATTGCTAATAAAAACTCGGGATAGCCATGCTAGGTTCCGTCCAGATTGCTATTTTATGGAATTAAGATTTTCATTATTTTCTACAGTAGAAAAATGGCAATACTGTAGTAAACATAATACAAAACTCTCTGACTTTAGTTTCTTAGCATAATGTATTGATTTATTTTGTTTTTTAGTTTTGAAGAAATCTATAAGTTTCAAAGACAGATTCTCAGAGTAAAGGATCGTGATGAGTTTCCCATGATTTTAATTGGCAATAAAGCGGACCTGGACCATCAGAGACAGGTGAGGAGGAGGCAGTTCTGTGCCTGGGAAACTGGTAAAGAAGCAGCTAACGAAAGAGTGGAGGGCCCTGGCCCAAGAAACCCACGTGTGTGTGCGGCGGGGCGGGGCAGGGCACGGCACGGCACAGCACCGCACCGCACAGCACGGCCCCAGCTCGGTGCTGAGTCTGGCACACTGGGTCTTACAGAATGGCGTGTGTGAAGTGTGAAGAAAGTTTGGGGGGAATTAGGTTTTAATTATTTTACACAGAATCTCAGCAAGCTCTCTATAGAAGTCTGCAAGTGTCTGTATTAGTGCCAGGCTCGCGTGATTTCTTGGATAACATCTAAAAACTATAAGTTAAGATAATTTTTTTGACCCCTTCCCCTCCCTTCCTTTCCCTTCCCCTTTCTATCTCTGTTTCTTGAAGAAAATTTAATCAGCTTTCTTCTTTAAGCCTACAAAAAGGAAAAGAAAAGAAAAATAAAGAAAGCAAACCATTCATTTTATAACCATGATTTAATTTGTCAAAGTCCTATGAAGAAAATTTTTTTAAAGATTTATTTATTTTATATGAATACACTGTAGCTGTCTTCAGACACACCAGAAGAGGGTATCAGATCCCATTACAGATGGTTGTGAGCCAACATGTGGTTGCTGGGATTTGAACTCAGGACCTCTGGAAGAGCAGTCAGTGCTCTTAACCACTGAGCCATCTCTCCAGCCCCAAGAAGTTTTATTCAATGTCTTCTCCCCCACTTCCTTTTCTATTGTTTTAAGTATGGTGTTCTTGTGTGGCCAGGTTGGTTTTGAACATGTGATTCTTTGTCTCAGCCTCCCAAGTGATGACATCACAGGCCTGTGCCACCATATTTAGGCCACTATATAATCTTAAAAACTTATACATGTCTAATTTATTCACTGCTGATCCATAGTTACCTTTATTTAAAGAATGGCTGATCTATCTATCTATCTATCTATCTATCTATCTATCTATCTATCTATCTATCTCAAAAGGGAAATCCCCCTGCCTTAGCCTTCTGGGATTATAAGAATGCACCACAACAGCTGGTTTTGGATTTTTCTTTAGTATAATTAATAAATAACTGAATTTTCTTTGCTCCACTTCGGCCAGTTCTAATGCTAGTGACCTTTAGTATTAGTTTCTTTGAAACCATTTTGCGGGGTACTGTCTGCCATCTCTTTTCAGAATGGAATCAGTGTAAGTTAGAGCTGTCCTTACTGTTAGGGAGTCCCTCTGCTATATTTCTTAGAGTCTTTGTCCCACATCGAAATTGTCTCTCTTGTTAGTATCTTCTCTTGTTTTCATGTAATCTCATGTTAACAGATTCTGTTTACTTTGTTATTGTTGTTGTTTTTGTTTTATGATTATGTTTGTATATGTAGCATGTGTATGTGTGTACATGCATTAGTGTTTGTGTATTCAAGCCAGAATGTGTGTGTCTGAAGGTCAGAGGATGACTTTGGGGTCAGTTCTCTCCTTCCACCTTTACCTGGGATCGGTTCAGGTTGCCGGACCTTCGTGCAAGTGCCTTTATGGGCTGAGCCATGTCACCAGCTGCTGTCAATGGATTCTTAAGATTTCGTTGGCAAAATACAGACATCAGGAAAATGGATTGACATTTAGCACCAAAGCAGATTTCCGTTTGTACCCAACCAAAACCTTTGATTGTTGCTGTGAATGTCCAAAAATTTTTAAGATTTTTATTATTTTTAATTCTGAATGCATGTGGCTGCATGTGGGTTTGTGTACATGAGTGAAGGCATTGGATCCTTGGGCTGGAGATGGGTGGTAGCCACCTGAGGTGGGCACTGGGAAGCACACTGGTACTGGAAGAACAGGAAGTATCCTGGAGCACTGACCATCTCCCAAGCCCCGTAAATGATTTTGGAAGCACACTGAATTTCAGACAGTAGGGGATGATGTTCAATGGTGCTCCGCTTGGTGGCATTGCTGTGTGTAGCTGTCATCTGCAAATTACTGGAGTGTGTTGATGGCTAATCCGGGAGGCCCGTGGCATGCAGACT
Source organism: Rattus rattus (assembly GCF_011064425.1). Classification (NCBI taxonomy): domain Eukaryota; kingdom Metazoa; phylum Chordata; class Mammalia; order Rodentia; family Muridae; genus Rattus; species Rattus rattus. The sequence goes on from NC_046155.1 coordinate 87,455,902, forward strand.
GCAGGTAGGACACACTTGGTCTCATGCTAAGACTCAGAAAAGTGTCTTGATGCTGTTAGTGGAGAATAAATGTCCTGCTAGGCCTCTTTCTGATCTGAAACATTACAAAGTTACAGTGCAAAGTACACAATTGTGTGTCTGCTGTCTCCATGTCCTCACATATGAACTTAATTACATGTATTATCTGCCGCCCAGGGGGCCTCTTTGTGTTCCAGGACTTGCTCTGCTGGGTGGGGAAGGGGTCACAAAGCACACAGGCAGAGAAGGGCTCTGCTCCCCACCTCATACTCACTTCTGCCTGCCTTCACTGCTGCCTGCCTCTACTGTAGAAATTAGTTCTTTCTCAAACGTTTTTGTGATGGAAATTCCAGTGAAAGAAAGAGAAGCATGGGATGTGTAGATGTCTCTAGAGCAAGTGGAGCAGTTGAAGAAAAATGGAGGGGAGACAGGCCCCCAGAAACAACAGATCTTGTTATTAGCTGTGGGTGCGGTCTACATGTGTTTTTAAAATGGTTATTATTATTATTATTATTATTAGTAGTAGTAGTAGTAGTAGTAGTAGTAGTAGTAGTAGTAGTGTGTAATACGTGTTGGCTTATACACTATGGCATCCTTGTGGAGATCAGAAGATAGCTTTTGGAACTTGGTTTTCTCCTTGCATAGCAAGCACCTTTCCTGCTGAGCCATTTTGCTGGCCCTGTGCAAGTTAATTTAAAGTTATCTGTGTATTAAAGATTCCATTATGAAGCATGTAGTTTCCATCTGTCTGCAGGTATTCAACATATTGTAATGCTGTCTGTTTATATGTTGTGGGATTATAAAAAAATCATGTCAGTAAAAATGTGCTGGTCTCTCAGTGAAATAAAAACCAGGAGTATGAGAAACAACACAGGCCGTCAGTCACACTTCTGTCACCTAAAAGATGCGAGTCATTAGCTCGGAGTAAGCTTTTCTGAATTGATCCTTCTGCCCAAAGTGTGGTGTGCACAGACCTGAACTGTGTATCTGCTGGGAAGCTCAGGTGTACATCAGGGAACAAAGCGAGTGGCTGACGTTGACTTAGTGAGAGACCATGTGCCATACAATAAGGAGAATGGTAGAGGAGGACACTCAGCTTAGACCTTTGGTCTCTATGTGCACACGAACAAATGCTTGTGTACACACACACACACATACACACACACACACACACACACACTCCCTACTTTAGAGGGGAACAGGAGAATATTGTGGGAAAGGGAGAGAATCTGACTACATGAAGTCATTTTTCTTTTAGTAGGAAGGGATTTGCCATGACTGGTTTTTCCTCAATATAGAAACCCTTCTTTCTTCCTAAGTTGTCCTGTGAAGCATCCTCTCTTGCCCACTCTCTAATTTACTCTTACTTGATTGAAGAATCAGGTATGTATTTCAGTCTCATAGTTTTGGGGCAGACATATTATTTTGAAGGAAGGCCAGGAAAATTAAAAGTCATATATGTGTTACTGTGCCATTGTGGGACCTTTGTGCTCCTCTGTTAGGCTGCAGCAGGGCATGGACCACATCATGAAGCCTTGGGCCTTACAGTAATGAAGGGTTGCAGGATTGGGGGAATGGGGCGTTAAATCCCATGTATGTACGCAGAAATACAGGTCATGTGAAGAAAGACCAAAGCACAACCTCTGTTATGAAGAGCCCAGTCATGAAACCCAGAGGTTACAGAAACAATGGACTCAGGAGACAGAGACACTACACAGAAGTCCGCTCTCTTTCAACAATATGGAGCTATAGAAACACTGCCTGCGTGAGGGAGAAGCGATGTGGGCTGTATACAAAGATCAGATGAAGCCTCCAGAAGCCTAAGCTAATGGAATATGATGATTGCACCAGATGCTACTGACAGTTTGGTGTTCCAAGTTTGGTGGAAATTGCACGGAGCAAGCCCTGAGCACAACAACAGTTAGACAGTTACAGGACAGGTCAGGATAAAACTCGCAGTGACCCACGTTAAAGGAAACTCTGAGAAGTAGCTATGGAAACACCAAACTGTGTACAGAAGGGCACAATTCAGGATGGTGCAGAGTTAATTTTGGCTGTCAGTATAACAGGAGGAGACAAGCCTCTGGGGACGTTCCTGAGGGATTACCTGGATTAGGCTAACCAGGGGCTATGCCTGTGAGGGTTTACCTACAGTAGGTTAGCCCCTGGGCATTTCTGAGAGGGATTATCTAAACGAGTTAACTGAAAAGTGATTGTGGGTGGCATCATTCCCTGGACTGGGGACCTGGATTTCCTAAAAATGAGAAAAATGAGCTGAAAAGAGGCATTTATCTGTCTCTGCTTCCTGATTGTGGAGTCACGAGACAGTTCCCTTCCCTGTGGCTTTCCTGCTATAATGGACTGTACTCTGAAGCTATGAGCTAAGTAAGATTCTTGTGTTAGGTGCTTTGTCACAGCAGTGTGTGCACTAATGGAGACAGATGACATATTCACAGTTCCTCACTGGAAACAATGTAAGCTAGAAGATGACATATCTTACACACCGAGAGTAAAATCCTGTTGTCTGAAACCAATGCTCACCCAGCAGATACTTGCTTTAAAAATGAAGTTGAGGGGCTGGAGAGATGGCTTAGCGGTTAAGAGCACTGACTGCTCTTCCAGAGATCCTGAGTTCAATTCCTAACAACTACATGGTGGCTCACAACCATCTGTAATGGGATCTGGGATCTTAACCTAAAGGGCAGGAGGGGGTGTCCATAGAACAAAGAGTGAAAGAGCAGATCTTCAAGAGCTCACTGGTGGGAAGGCAAACTGCCTCAGATTGAAGGAAAAAGCAAGGCCCTCAAAGACGCCTACCTTCAGCTTAAAGACACACAGCCCACTTACAACAGGGGCAAGGTATTCTGGGCTGGCAACAGTGAAGATAGAGTTAGCAGTGAAGTAGATCTCAGAGCCAGTGCACTACCAGGGTAAAGAGAGCTATTTCACAGTCTCAGAGACTAAGTCACCAAGGACTTACTGGTCTTAGCCATTCGTATGCCTCAGAACAGCTAAAAGTCCTGAAGTAAAAGACTGACAGAGCGAAGTAGATGGATCCACTTATAGGGAGTGAGGTAGAAAGAAAAAGTGATGTGTAGACAGCTCACGTCGACCCATCAAGCAGCTTGTCCAATTGACCCTAATGAACATTCCATCCAACAGCACAGAGTCTGCTTTATTCCGAAGAATGGCTCATGAAACAAGCCTCAATAAATCTGAAGGAACCTTGTCAGACAGCACATTCTGGTGACAGCAGCATTGATAGGGACGTCTCCAAATTCCTAAGCATATTTCTATAACTGAAAGGAAAAAAAATTAAAAGATTACAAAGAATTCTGAATGAGGTGCCACTTAAACACAAACACAGTGAGTCAGGATTCGTGGGTGGCTACAAGAGATGCTGTGTCACTAGGAATATTAGAAAAGGAAAGCATCAGGTTAAACCCTCTAAGGAGGGAAGAGAAGCAGAGAAACTGGGCCAGTGGTAGAATGTGTACTTGCTGTGGGCAAGACCCTCTGCCCACAAAGAAAGAGGAAGATAAAAACTACAGGAATTAGTAAAACCCCAAATGGCGTTTGTAAGGTAAATCAAACTGGCAAAGCCTCCAGCCATAAAGAAAAGATCATGTCTGTCTGTCTGTCTGTCTGTATCTGTCTATCTACCTATATACCAACCAGATGTGAACTCTATGTATGAAGCTCTAGGTTTGAGTCCCATTGAAAAAGGAGGGGACGACAAATCAGCATATGGAGTGAAAGAGACACCATTATCACCTTACGTCTTACAAATGTGTAAAGCATTAGGAAATGCTGTAAGGAACTTGACACAGTGAGTTAGTAAGGTAAATACAGTGGTCACCTTCCCAAAGCTCTCAAGAGGCAGTGGGTAGCCCGCCAGATAGAGGGTGTCTGTCAGCCGTCTCTGTCACACGTGCCTTCAACAAAGACAACACCAAGCCCAGACGGACTCACTGGTGGCTTCTACTAAACTTTTAAGGAAGGAATAGTCCTTATATCAAACTTTTCCTGACTATTGAAGAAACAAAAACTCTTTCCTGCTTGTTCTATGAAGCCAGGATTCCTCTGAGACCAAATCTGACAGACAGGAAAAACCACGCTCCATTCTCTCTGCTAAGTGTACATATAAAAATTCCTAACGAAATGTTAGTGAATTGAGTTTTAACAGCAGGCAGTATGCCCAGAAGAGTTTATTTAGGAGTGGAAACGAACCCTCAGAATTCATCATGTCAACATACTGTGTTGTTATAAAAATAAAAAAGTATAGTTGTCTTTTACCCCGCTAGGTCCACACCGCGGTGTCCCAAGATATCTTGGCGGAAACACATCCCAGCCGTACGCTTTCCTACACTCAAACCCTCACATAAAAGAACACACAACACAATAATCTTTGACCCAATTGATAAGATATAATTGCCCACTTAAACATACAAAGCCCGGTACCATTCATCCCTTAAGAACATTGATAACAACCTGTAAATACACAGAGCAGAATCTTAACATCACCTGCCATGGCTTCTCCCCTCTCTCTCTTCTGTCCTGTCTCTCCTCTCTGTCCTAGTCTCTTCCTCCTCCTTCAAACTTCTCTCCCACCCATCCTTTCTTCTCCTCCAATGACAGGCCTCCTTCTATCCTGTACCTGCCCCTCACCTGTACTTTACAAACTCAATGGGGAGAAGGTTCTGGCGAAGTCACCTGATACCTGAGTACGTGACAGGGCAGCTGTCCTTGGGGCAGTGGAATTAGCATCAAAATACAGATAACTCTAGGGCAAACCACAACAATATTGAAAAATGAAAAATTACACCATCATCTCAATAAAGGGAAAAAAATTAAATGTCTATTTTCAATAATTCTCTTTATAAGCAGGATGGTTGAAAATTTTGTTAATTGGATAAAGGGCATTTTTAAATAAAATCCTATAGCTGACAACATAAGTTTTTGAACATAAGTAGGAAGCAGAGTGCCTTGGCCCAAGACCACACAAGTTAGGAACACCCTCTCAGTGCCTGTCACTGCATGTGTGGGAGGTGGGGAGTGCTGGGCAGTGCAGAGGCCAGAGAGCGGCCAGAGAGGAATCTGCAAAGTAGTGTAGAAAAGGCTCCTGAGTGTCCAGAGACTCCGATAACTTCAGAATAGCACAGAGTATGAAATACATAAAAGTTATGGCTGTGTTCTTACTGTGTACCGGTGTTAATGGTTGAAGAGAGAACAGAGGTTGTGATATTTGGGGAGCAGGGGAAGTGGGTCCCACGTGTTCTTCATATCTGACTTTTCCAACTTTTCCCCAGTGTTTATTTACTCTGAGGACAGCAGTAAGATGTATGTACCAGGAAACCTCAACTTTAAGCTCTAGGATTTATGCAAAATAAATAAATACTAACGATGACTTTAGGAAATTACTGCTTTTGGGATTTTTTTTTTTTTTTTTTTAACATACAGAGAGTTAGTGATAATTAATGGCTCTGCCTTTCCTCCCTCCCCCTCTTCCTTCCTTCCTTCCTTCCTTCCTTCCTTCCTTCCTTCCTCTTTTTTCTCCCTCCCTCCCCTCCTCCCTCCCTCCTTTCCCTCCCTCCCTTTCCTTTCTCCTTTCTCTCTTTCTTTCTTTCTTTCTTTCTTTCTTTCTTTCTTTCACTCCTACTTGACACCCCTCTCCTCATACTGATGCATTTCCTGTGTACCAGGTACTGGCCAAGACAATAAGGAGGTCCTGTGGCCTGAGAAGCCTGTGGCCATTTTCAAATTCTAGTCTGAGCAAGCCAAGCCTTTGCTCTTAAGGTCATCTGCCACGAGCACCCCTCCCCCCACTTTTTTGGCCATGGCTATTTTCTTACTCTGCCCCAACTCAGCGAGAGACTCTAGTTCTTAGATCTTTGCCTTGGGCAGGCTCTCTCCGGCCCCTCGATAGGCACTGTTGCAGCACTTCCTGCTTTCTCTTCTTTTACCATCACCTTTAACGTTTCTGGCGTCATCTCCACACTAAACCTTGAGAGTTGGTCAGATGTCCTTTCATAGCAATAGGAGCAATAGGGGTTGGGTCCAGGCCCCGCCCCTCCCCCCAGACACCAGAATCTTCAGGTACATGAAAGTTCCTTTTAAACAGAAACAGAGGATTTGAATATAACCTTTGCATTGTCTCCTGTATATTTGAAAAAGTTCTGTATTATAATGTCTGATAGGACATAAATGCTATGTAAACACTTGTTCTGTGTTGTTTAGTAATAACAGCCACATTAAAGATGAGTATGCTCACCATAGTTACCATTCAGCCCAGGGGTTGGTTCATTTTATTTTGGAGACAGAGTTTCTGGAATTCTCAGAGGCTATGTAGCCAAAGATGGCCCCAGATTCCTGATGTTCCTTCCACCACCACACCCAGCTTGGCAGTTGGCAGAGCCCATGAGCATTGCAGACCAGCTGTGTTTGTATTACAGGTACATTTTCTGAGCTGTGCAGAGGTGGGCTACACATTGTGTGGCACTGTGGCATCTGTCCATTCCTTAGGACAAGTCAGCCTGGACTCCAGGTGGCCCAGTAGCTCCGTATGTGTTGTGGCTCAACGGGGTTACTAATACTGGCCCTTAAACTTTGCTGCCATTCCCTTTCAGGTAACACAGGAAGAAGGGCAGCAGTTAGCGCGGCAGCTCAAGGTCACGTATATGGAGGCGTCGGCAAAGATCAGGATGAATGTAGATCAAGCTTTCCACGAACTCGTCCGAGTTATCAGGTGAGCGGGACATGTGCTAGGCGTGTGCTCTGGCAGGTGGCTCTGTGGCATTTGTAGTGAGGAAGAGGGAACTGTAGGTAGGAATGATTGACCTAGGGGCTGGCACACATTGTGGGTTAAATTTCAGTTAAATACGTGGCGTATGCTAGGCATTTCCCACCCATAAGACTTTGGTTTATCTGAAGTTGAAGAAGAAAGTACATGTAAGGATTTCGAAAATAGTAAATGCTTTGACGGTAGTGATGACAGCCGCTAATCACGTCCCTGTCAGATGCTGAGCAGCATTCTTGCAGCGCTAGTGCATTGGATCCTTACTACAAACCAGAAAGCTGGATGCTTTCTTTACCCTCCCTTTCAGGTGAGAAACGCGCTGTACAGACACCTGAAGTAACTCGTTCAGTCTCTGTGTCTGTTAAGCTCTGGGACTTGAATCCAAATTTCAAATTCCGAATTCCTGCCAAATCCCTGCCAGGCTAGGAGCAACCCAAGCAGCAGAGACTCCAGTTGTCTCGGGTGTTTGCGCCCGGTAAGACACAGGCACACACACCCCAGTCTATAAAGAGGTGTTTCCGGAGATGGCCTAGGCGGCCTCCTTGTGGGCTGTAGTAAGCTGCCTGAGGTGCCGGGTAAGTAAGGTCTGCTGTGCACACTGCACAGAATAAGCTGCTCGTGTTTGGTTTGCGGACCCTTGTGACTGTTTCCTCCTCTTCCCATGTCCTGGCTATCCTTCTAGTGAGGTAGCTTTGACGGGCATGTGGGGTGAGCCCTGGTTCATTGTGTGCCTCGATGAACTGACCCCTGAGTGTAGGCTTCCTTTTGTGGAAGGGAAGAAAGAGGATCTAAGGTTTGGTTTTTGATGAGTTTCAGCTCTGCAGGAAACATTGTGGAAGTAGACGGGATGGCGGTGACGGTGTTTAAGTAGTGAGAATGAACTGGGTACCACTGAACTGTAACAGGGTTGACGGGGCGGGGGGCTTTGCTTCCCACCCCTGCTCCAGCCCATTTCCATTTCAGTGCTTAACCAATGAGGTGGTTCCTTTGCAAAAATTACTGCCTTAATCAACTATCCATATTTCCCCTTGACTCTCAAGAATCCCAGATTCTCACCTGTCAATTAGCCAGATGTGAAGATTTTTTATTTTTAAACACTACTAAAGCTTAAGCCCTCATGACAATTGCGAAGGGGTGGGTTTTTATTATTCACATGTAAAAAAGTCAGAAACCAACTAACTTGTCTAGTACTGACTTTTTGTTTAACTAAGTGGCCGAGAAGAGGGATAATTGTGGGCATCTGTAAGAGGTAGCTTCCCATTGTCCCTGGTGATGCCTGCTGATTGCTAAGCATGTCTTTTGAGTCCAGGAATTTCAACTCAGAGACTATGCAGGCATTGATCAGGCTTGAGAAGGAAAGCAGTTGCATGTCTCTTTCTTCTTGTGAGGGCCTCACACATGCTCGGCAGACCACCCCACCCCTGACCTTCTCCCTGCTCCTCTGAGCACTTGCTGCTTCTTTTCCTGCCAAGACTTTCCTCTCATCCCCTGGTGTGGGTTGCAACTCCTTCGGGGATAAATGACCCTTTCACAGTGGTCGCCAGAGATCATCAGAAAACACAGAAATTTATATTATGATTCATAACAGTAGCAAAACTACAGCTATGAAGTAATTATATGGTTGGGGCCACCACCACATGAGAAACTGTATTAAATATGTGGTTCTCAATCTTCCTAATGCTATGACCCTTTAATACAGTTCCTCATGGTGTGCTCGTAGCAGGGAAATAAAAAAGATGGCATTATCCCACACTACCTCTGGCTACGCTCTGATCCCATCAGCGGTCTCTCCGCCTCCATGGCCAGCCCCAGCAGCAACCACCCATCTTGCTAAGTTCCCATGGCAGGTCGATGCCACGCCAGCCCCATACAACGATCTCCCATCTCTAAGTTAGCTGTCACCAGTCCCTGTAACCCAGCAAAATCAAAACTCTAGAGTCTTGTAATTTATCAGATTTTAACAGTAAATTCTCACCCTACAAAACGTCCACACAATGAATTCAGAGTCAATTGATATTGATATAAACTGCCCACCTAGAAAAGACAAATTGTCCTGTAATTATCCACTCCTTATAAGATATTCACAGGTACCTGTGGCTATTTAAAGCCATGTGGAATCTGGAATGTCTTTCTCTTCCTCCATTTTCCTTCCTCCCTCCCTCCATCTCTCCTATCTCTCCCATCTCTCAAAACTCTCAGCCCGCCCTCCTTTTCTACCGTCCAATCACAGGCTCTAGCTCTAGCCTCCTTTTCTACTGTCCAATCACAGGCTCTAGCTTTGTCTTTCACCTGCCCTCCCCTGCTTGCAGACAGCAATCTACAGTGCTGACCCCTAGCCAAAAACATTATTTCATTGACACTTCATAAGATTGGTTATGACCCACACATTGAGAACCATGGTATTAAAGGGTTGCAGAATTAGGAAGGCTAGGAACCACTGTTCTAGTGGAACACTGAGAAGTGTATGCATTTCAACGCAGCGAGTCCAGAAATAACCTGCATTTGTACTGGGAGGCTACTAATGGTGATACTATTCAGATTTCTCTGTCTTACAGGAAGTTTCAAGAACAAGAATGTCCTCCTTCACCAGAACCAACCCGGAAAGAAAAAGACAAGAAAGGCTGCCATTGTGTCATTTTCTAAAGAGTCCCTTAAGGTTTAGCTAACAACTGCCAGGGAAGCCCTCATCTCTGCTACCGTTTACATCATCCGGTACCTTTGTAGCCTTAGACCGATGATCACCGTGTTAGCCTTACACCAAGAAGCTGGCTAATCCTTTATGTGAAGCTAATGTAACGGTCTTTCCCAGACTTGTGTACAGGAAACACTAAGGCTGCCTCAGACTCCTTTAGAACACGTCTACACACACGATGCAGTCTGTAAGGGCTTTTAGTAGAGGTGAAGCAGGTTTGGAGTTCGAGCTGTTTGCTAGGCTGAAGTCATAGGTTGTGAAGTAATTTTTAACTTCTGGAATCATGTTGCCTACTGTTACTCTAAATAGAAATATAGGAAAGGTTTTTTTTTTTTTTAAATGTGAATTTTTGCCTATCTTTAAAACTTTGGATGTCAACTTTCATTAACCTTAAATACACTGAATGGAATCTACAGAAGTGAGACATCTCAGACCTTTCCTGATGCTACGGCTTTTGTTTTTCCAGTGGCCAGAATACCAAAATGCCTGTTGTATTTATGGATTAAAAACTGCTGATTGAGCTATTGTTATTCTGCCTCCTTCAATATGACAGTATTCTCTGTGGCCAAGTGTTTGGACTGGTTCTGCACTTAGATGTTTCAGTGAACTTGATTTCTTTCCACAGTCGTGGTAAGGGTAAGAGTGAATGGTTCTTGTCTGTCTTCCTTTTCAAATATTCCTGGGTAAAGGATTAAAAAAGAAAACCCACACAAGCTAAAGCTGTTTTTGTTTGATGTAATATAAAATATGGAATTGATCTTCCCAAAGTCAGAGATGATTAATATTTTTGCTATATACTTTTATATGTTATTTTCTTATCAAACTAGTTAATAAGTATTTTTATATGTTTGTAAGCGAATATGCTTTCGCAACACACCTTGTGTATATGTAAAGATGAGTATTTAAGTCTCATTGTTCACTGCTAGCTGACAAAGAGAATGTGGAAGCCATGGTGACCATGGCTTTTGCTTGCTGGCTTGGTCCTTTTTCCATCCACTGGTGGCCAGTAATCAGAAACCCTTCCCAACAGAACGCAACAGGACGAGACTGTGAAGTCATGTTCAATGTCCCCGCTAGATATTGACTGCTATAGCAAGTATTACATGTAAAACCTCTACTTGACAATTAGTTTAACTGTGGATGGCTTCTGGTTTTGTTTTTAACTCTGTGGATTGTGTTTAAGCAATTCAAAGTGTTTTCCTGGTTTTGAGACTCTCAGTGGTATTGCACAGTGCTCACTTTACTGAATGTGTACAACAGCCCCATGACGTTTATAAAGTGGACCCTTGTATAGCTTCAGGTGCTAGAATTAAAGTTGATCTGTTATCACCAGACGACGCTTGATGGCTCCTTTTTCATGCCAGGGCTCCGGTGAGGCGTATAGACCTGGCAGGAGTAGTCTGTGCCTTTTCTTCACCATGTCTTAGGGAGTTCTACAGGTGATCTTACTGTTCCACTGCTTTCCTGAGGTCAGTGAGTTGTAACTTTTTCTCTAAAGCGTTCTTAACAGATTAGCCCCAGCTGTAGAGGAGAGAGGGAGTTGGATATACTCACATAGACCCCAGAAGACGAATCCTAAATGTCTTTGGCAAAGAGGACCATGTATTTATTTAGATACAAAAAGAAAAATCACTTAATTTTATTGTGTTTCAGAATGTTTCCATTAATACAGAATTATTGTTCAGGTTTCTGGTAAAATTACTGCCCAGGAAGCTAATGGGTATATCTTTGGCTCTGATGCCTCTCAAGAACCATTGTATATCCTTGTGGGAGGGGTTCCTGCTTATCACCTGTGCTTCTAGATACCAAGAGCCGGCCTGCAATAGCCAGTTCCTGGGGGTTCCCGCAGATTTTGTTTCTCCTTGTTTCCATTCTGAACTTGGCATTGTATGTTTTTGTGGCTACATTTTCAACTTCTTCAGGCTTGCTTCTGCCCGTTTTTTTGGTCTCCTGTTAATCCTGTCCAGTGGGTTATTTCAGACTGTGTTTTGTTTTCTAAGGTTTTTTAATTTCGTTTTTAAAAGGTCTCACTAAGTAGCCCAGGTTGATTTAAAACTTACTGTGTGGTTCAAGCGGACCGGACCTTGAGTCCTAGAGTTTCCTATTTGAGTTTGAGTGTTGGAGTTGTAAGGTGTGTCTCCTACTTCTTGCTGTTTTTGATCCTCTTTCCCTGTCCCCTCACCTTTCTTCCCTTCCCTTCCTCCTTTCTTTCTTCCTCCTCTCTCTTGAGTTATGGTTAGTTCAGGCTGGCTTGGAATTCACCGTGTATACCAGCCTGGCCTTGAGTTACAGCAGTCCTCCCATGTGCTGGAGGTGCAGGTGTGTGCACCCCTCCCCCCGTGTGTGTGCATCTCCATTCTCACTCCTTATTCAGTTCATGCATGCCTCTTCCCAGCCCTTCTCTCTCTCAGAGAGCGGAGCCCTGATGCCACGGTCACAACTTCTCATTGTGCAACTTAGTGTAGCAAGGTGTATTTTGATTCCACATCTCTGTAGTTTGTATTTGTTTCTGTTGTGTGATTTTTATTTATTTATGATCCTGACTTTCTATATATTTAAATTTTGCTTGGATGATAGAAATTGCATATTTTATGTTGTTGGGTGTCTGGACCTCGCTTTTTCATCTGAAGGTGTTTGGCTTTCTTCTGGGAACCAGTTTGTATATATGCTGTTCAGTTTGAACCTCTGGGTCTTCCTTGACAACTGAATGCAATCTGAAGCAGCTTTTCTTCTAGGGATAGATTAGTCTGCTATTGAATGTCCTGAGTGAGGTCAGCACTGTCTGTCTAGCATGGCTTGTGGGGTACAAACAGTCCCCAGTCCCTGAGAAGTAAGCTTAGCTCAGCTCATGGTTCGTTCCCTGACCAAAGTTCACTTCATCTAAACATACATTTAATATTTGGTAAAGACTCTCTACCCTGTGCGTGGTTCCCAAATCCTTCTTTCCCTCCACCCCCACAGTCCTTTTGAAACATTTCAGAACATTCTACAGCAACTTCAAGCTGCTTCAAAGGTTCCTTGCGCCCTGGTCATTTCGGTTCAAGGAAACATCTGTGCCCTGCCTGGGATCTCCCGGACCTTCCTCTGTAACCAGGAATATTGCTTTAGGCTGAAAGCCAGGCAGCATTAAGACTCACTCTGGGTTCACTGTCCACGAGCCATTGTTTATACATTGGTCTCTCACACACCTTCCTTTTTGAGGTAGGACCTGATCTTGTCCAGGCTGTCCTTAGTCTTCTCGCTTCAGGTTCTCCTCCTGGTTCAGCCTCCTGAGTAACCAGGACCTGGGATTATGAATAGTACCCACCCACCATAGTTCAGTTTCTAATTGGCCCAGGCAGGAGGATGAACCCACCTTGTTGAGGCAGGGACTCATTTCTGCCTCTGTGTGTTTTAAGAGCTTCTGGGCTGTTCTGCCTCCACTTCCCTTCCCACTGTAGGGGCGCTGGGGGTTCCAGACGTACATAAGTACCGCTGGCTTTTTATTTGGGTTCCAGAGATTGAACTCTGAGGTTCAGACTCAGTCCTTCACGCTCGCAAAGGTAGAGATTTTTCCTTTGGAACCAGCTTCCTGGTCCCAGGAAGCCCAGGCCAGGGATGACAAGAAGCTCTGTGTGGCAAGTGAGGGGCAGCGGCTGTCAGACTTCCGCAGGTTTGTTTGATTGTGGACACTGGGTAGGAGCTGCAGTGTGATTGGCAGATGAGGAAATGCAGGCTGAGTGCGGGCTGTTTGGGGAAGTTCTTTGGCAAAAAGCTGGGTGATGGGCAGAAGTTTTGCTTTAGTGGGTTAAGCCGTAAGGATAGTGAGAGCAAGTCAGTCAAGGTAGGTAGTAATGCAACCTAGGGTTAGTTGTTAAATTGGGATACTTGGTTAGAAGAGAGTTAGAGGTCTACAGTTTGGCTGTATAGGGTGGAGCAGGCCTGGAATTCTCACACTCAGGAGGCTGGGGCATGGGAATCATGATATCACAAGTTCAAGGCCACAGTGGTTTACATAGCAGGCCTTGGGGGAGGGAGGCGTTCTATGGCTGAGAGTGGTCATTCAGTGTTTCTCCAAGCTGCTTAAGCCCATTTTAAAACATCTTAGTCCCCAGTGCTGTGGACCAACATACTTATGCGAAGTGCAGTGAAAAGAAAATTAACTAGGAAAGCAGTCAACCCTGCTGGATATCATTGCAACGTCAAGTTACTATAAAGGCTTCTTAGTAGGAGCTTCTGTGGATGTGACTGAAGTGCAGGGCCTGCTTCAGGCAGCTCGGTGTCCCGCACAAGCAGCAGGAAATGCAGGGTTTACAGGTGACCCTTCCGCCATCCTAGCTAGGTTGGTTCTTCCGGCTTAGGATCACTCAGCAGGATGTGTAGGTCAGAGGACAACTTGCTTGTGTGCCTTGCTTCTCTCCTGCCATATGGATCCTGGGGACTGTAGTCAGGTCATCAGGCTCGGCGCTGAGTGCCTTTACCCACGGAGCCATCTCACCAGCCCCCACCCTTCTCATAATGCTTAAAAATTACTTTCGGTAAAGGAGAACTGTCTAAGCGTGTAATGACTTAAAATATGAGCGTGTTACTAATCAGTATGCTGGAGAGGGGTATTTTGAGCACCGTGAGATGTTAATGAATGCCATCTTATGTGAAGACACCATGCATGTTAAGTGAAAACAGCCCGAGATAGCATTGCGCTCTGATGATAACTGTTAAAATTATGCATGTAAATTTTATTTGTCGAGACATTTTCAGTTACGGATGACCCAAAATGCAGCTCTCGTCAGTACAAAGGTGCACACTTAGAGGTTTTCGAAGCAGTGAGGGGAAGGTGGTATAGCGCTGGTTGTTGGGAGAACTGCTCTCTGCTTGAGCACTGGATAAACTCTGAAGGTGAGAGGAAGGGATCAGTCCCAACACCAGAACAGCAGGAGCCCCCCGGGCCACCATTACTGTCTTCACCCTTCTGTCCCCAGATGCGTACATCACCTCTGAGCCCATAGGGGATCGAAAGCAGGCACCGTCGTTTAAATGTGACATTTTAATATAGATATTTTGCTTTTCATTTTTCACAGGATCTAAATCGGAGAATTAGCCGTGTGCTAATTAACACGTAGCTATTTATAATTTGTTACCGCATTTCAATCACTTTTCAAAGGGGATTTATTTCCATTCTGTCTACTCTGGGCAATGTGAACAAGAAGAATGGAGATGTTGAAATCCACAGTGCCAAACAGCAACATGGTGGAAATGGCTGTCTTCCTTGACTCGGAGTTTTAAATAGGAATTAAACATTTATGCTTTAATCTTGTTTGGATAATAGTATGCATTTTTTTAGGGTATAAATATTTTACTTCTTCATAGTTTAACCCCAGGAAACAGGATTTCTAAAGCAAGACTTTGAAAACTCCAGGTCAGACTGCCGCAAAAGTAGCTCTTTGAGGTTTCTGACTTTAACAAGATTTGCCGGCCCGGGATAGTTTCCACCATGTGTGATCCAAGATTTTGGTTTTAGTTTTACTGTCTGAAACATGGAGGCTTAATGAAAACAGCACAGAGGTAATTTGACAGAGAGAATGTTTACGCGTTGACTCAATGGATGGGTTGTGATGGGTTTCCAGAGTGCCGAAGGCATGCAAGGAAGTGTGCCCGTTCTGCGGCCTGCAGACCTTGAGTGTACTGAAGGCGTGTGTAGGAGACCTTGCAAAGCAAGCGCAGCACGAGGTCTTTCAAGTTTTTCACTTTAGTGGGGAAGGAGCCCAGGTTTTAGTCTCATTAGCTACAGCAGATTGCTTGCTGATCAAACACGTTGCATGGTGATAGGAAATTGACTCAATGTCTGATTGGGAAACAGAGGTCTGAACTCCTTTCAATGTGTATTTGACCAGATTACAACGGGTTTGGGATTGATGTGAGATACATACACACACACACACACACGCACACACACACACACAATTGCAATTTTCTTTGGTTGAGGGCGGAGATTAAAGGTGCACACCACCATGCCTGGCTCTAGTTCTCTTTATGTGGCAAGTTCTTACTAGCCAGAATGGGAGTCCAAACAGATTTCATTCATAGTAAGAAAAATCTTTATTCCCAAAATGATTGGTTAGCCAGAGAAATACAACCACCTAACGCAAGATTTTTGGCAAGAAAGATTTGACATTCACAAATTTTCCCTTGCAAACAGAGCACTACGATTCATGACGAAAGCATTCTCCTTCTCTTCTTGGCTATCAGTCAGTTTTCTGGTTTTTAACAAAAAGGCTCCCAAATCGGGATTAAAATTATACCCAAGAGGGATCTGGTTAAAACACAAGACGCTAGCGAAGTCTGCCCCATCTGAAGGAACTTGATTTTCATGGTGTGAGAATAAGTCAACACCAAGATCGCTTGGAGAACGTTGCAGAAGTGGGCAGGGCAGATCCTTTAGCAGAACATTTTTGGGGAGGGTGGAAATTCAAGCCTCTCATTTCTTTGTTTTATACTCCTTTGAAGGAGAAAGCAATTCATTAAAACATCTAAAAATAGTGTTGGAAATAATCCAGACAGCAAGGGTGTGATGCCAGCGGCCCATCTAGGGGGAACAGGAGTGCCGTCTTTCCCTGCAAATGAACTGAGTAGCAACTGGAAAAAGACCCAGCCCTCCCACCACTTAATTAACCTAAAAACAAAGACAGACCCAGTGAGGTGGTTGTTTTTTTTTTTTTTAATTGAACAGGCTCTCTTGTGTTAAGGAAAAATACATATTCAGGGGTTGTACATAGATGTGGCAGGAAATATTCTGATGTGTTTAATGCAGATCCTTAAAGTACTGTATTCATAGCACTGTGTGCATCTTGACCACAAAATGTATTTGGGTGAAGCGGTAATAAACAGACTTGCAAAAGGATGTGGTGGTGCTTTTAACAGATGCATGAGTACAAACCTGCTGATGAGCTCATAGCTGAGATAAACATCCTCTTTCTCTGAATATTTGTTGACTCCTGGGTTTAGGGTGCTGCTGATGGAACCCCTGGCCTTCCTTTGGACTATCCATGAAAATCAGGGTCCTGGTCCAGAAATCAGGCACAGGCTTGACTGAATAACCCTTTCTTGTAGGTTTGTGTCTTAGTCGTGGGAATAGATTGTCTCTCTCTCCTCTAACTATAAAATATCATGACTTAAAAAAAATTAAGTAGGGAAGATAGTATTTTTGTTGAAGAATGGACTTGGGGGCTTCCTGACAGACTTATCAATTGTTCTCAAAGCTAAAATGCTTTATTCTAAGGAAGTTGGGCAACCTAAAAGGTCTGGATATGTGTAGGAAGATTTTAAGTTGGCTTTGGAACCAGTGCCCAGCTTACTGTCTACATTGGCTCAAAGAAGGATCTGCTGACAAGGCTGATGTGTCCGTCCAGCATCCTAGGACATTTATGGCACCAACAGTCAAAACTCAACGGAAATCACGGCTCACAATGAAATGAAGTAGCCATCATCACCTGCTGACCTTGTGGTGCCAGCAAAGCAGTATTGGGAGGTTTGTAACAAATGCCACCCCACCTCAGGGCTTCTCCTTCAGGGCACCGAAGAACCCATGACCCTGGAGACTTACCAAGATGCCTGGAGTTGTGCTAAATAAAAAAAAGAGGCGGACAAACAGGTTTCTGTAAGAGTGAGCAGGCCAAAGGTGAGAGAGGAGGATCTGTCCTTTGCAATTAATGGCTGTGTCTCCCACATGCTGCATCCTGGTTACTTCTCCTTGTGGATGGCCAAAGTCTCCGCCCTGCTTGACCAGGGGATGCTCCAGAGGGATACGCTTCAGTTTAGTACAAGGTAAACCAACACTACTCAATTCAGTGCAGGAAGATGGCCGCCTGGGGACAAGATGCCCCGCTTGGCCTGTACTCACCAAGAAGTATTCAGACAAGATGTCCCTCGGCCTCCATAAGACTATTGGGCAAACCACACCGTAAAAATGAAAACTAGTGGACACAATTTAAATCATCTTAAACAAGCAAATACACCACCCAACCATTGGTGACTAGAATCTGGAGCAGCCCTGGGGAGTTGAACCCCTACTAACAAGGGTGCACGTTGCACGCTCTGATCTCCTTCTTGTCTTTGCAGCTGGTGAACTGGGAGCTTTTGAACCTCTTCTTCACAGTCATGTAGCGTTCCTGGATCCCACCTCCGCACAGTTTGGTGCACTCTGACCAGGCTGTCCACGGGCGCATCCGACAGCCTGAAAGTAAGAGAGCGCCCAGTGAGGCCAGCAGAATACATCCAGCAGTTCAGTGAGGTGTCTTGCCCTTCACTGCTTCTCTGTGTAATGAGTGTTGAATTCATTAATGCCTGCTGTCCTCATTAGGGACTGTTAGCTCCTGTGTGACAATTTGCAAAAGCTCTTAGTGTAGTGGATCTTTTTGCCTGTCAAAGGGCAGAGTCTGTTTCCCCACCCCTTTGAACCTTGGCTTGGTTTGGTGGATGGGATGTGAGCAGACACCATGCCTGAGAGCACTGTTGCGTGTGAGCACGTCTGGGTGACCTCACTGGAAAGGCCCTGTGGAAAGAGGCCCCAGGAAAGCGGGTGAGGCTGGGGTGCTGTGCCAGCCCAACTCGATTGTGGTTGCACAAATGAGACTGAGTTTAACCTGGCTAAACCTCAGAAGAGTGAACCCCGGCCAGCTTGCCTCTGGGCTTTGGGATCATGCTAATAAAGGTTTGTTTAAAGCACTAACTTGTAAGCAGTGACCAGCTATGGGCACTGAACCACCTCATTAGCCTCCCTGCCTCAGTTTTTAGTCCACCCAATACTAAGAAAAACAATTCTTTTCTTCCTCTGAAACATGGACAAGTTTTCCTCAGAACCTCCTCCGACCCCCATAGACGAAGTCTCCTGTTTGCACATTTGCACTTGTCATAGCTCTCCATATATCTATCTCTCCTTTAAACACAGATGCTCATGGCTATTATTAGGTACCTGTTTGCCCCAACACAGCGGAGTTTGCTGGAGAAACTGCTGAGCACATAGCCTTTAACTAGTATGAACCGATGCCTGCCTGCCAGACATCTTGGTTTATGAACACTCCCGGAGGAAAGGATCTGTCGACTCAGGCCATCCCTATGCCAAAGAATGAGCTGTCTTATTGTTTGTTTTGTTTTCCTTATACAGTGTGTGTGTGTGTGTGTGTGTGTGTGTGTGTGTGTGTGTGTGTGTGTGACCACCAGGCTGGCCTCTGCCTCCAGTGCTGGGGTTAAAGGCATGCACCATGCCAGATGGACTATCTTAAAGAAGAGTCAAATGACACTTTTCTATGGCTGCCCTTCTTTGCCCTCAGTGAATGCCAAGACCACTTAATGGTCTGTGCCCAGTGCTGTGAGCTTGGATTATCTTAACTCATCATTCCGTGGATTATTTAAATTTCTTTGGTGGTGTGTGTGTGTGTGTGTGTGTGTGTGTGTGTGTGTGTGTGTGTGTTGTGTGTGTGTGTGTGTGTGTGTGTGTGTGTGTGTGTGGTTTGCCGGTCAAAGGAGGCATCAAATCCCTGGGATGCTGTGAGCCCATGTGGACCATGGAGCTGTACCCGGTCCTTCCTTCCTTTGAAAGAGCAGCCATCTCTCCAGCCATGGATGCTGATCTTATTTAAGTCATGTTTTCCTATCTATTTGTTTATTGTGAGTTGGCATGTATGTCTGTGTGAGGGAGTCAGATACCCTGGAACTGGAGTTACAGACACGTGTGAGCTACCATGTGGGTACTGAGAATTGAACCCGGGGCCTCTGGAAGGACAGCAAGTGCTCTTAACCACTGAGCCATCTCCAGTCCTGGGATGATGTTTTTAAAGACTGGTTTATACCTCTTGTTTATTTGTGCATGTCTGCTTGAGTGTCTGGCATAGTAGTGTTTGTATAGGTTAGGGAGCCATTTTGTGGAGTTGGTTCTCTCTTCCAGCGTATGGGTTCCAGAGCTTGAACTCGGGCATTTTTAGGCTTGTCAGAAAGTGCCTTCATCTGCCAAGACATCTTCCTGGCTTTTTCCCCTATAGCTTTTCAAGTTATATTAGAGAAGGGGACACATAATTTCCCCCCAGCTATAAACGAAATCAGCCTCTGCCTTTGTCCCTGAGTTACCTTCCTCGGGTCTGTTAAGCCACTCTCAACTTTCAAGCACAGGCTCAGACCCAACCCCTCTACAATTGGCCGCTGACTTACACCCTATTCTCTTGTCTTGCCTCTCCTTATATCCTTCCATATCTGCACCCCACCTACTACTCAGGGCATCCTTTGGTGTCTCTGCCTCAGCAGTTGTAGGTCCTGCTGGTTCAGGGTGCTTTTTAACTGTCAAGCTCCTAAAAGCTCCCGAAGACTCAGTCTGGCCTTCTCTGCTCTGGCGTCTCCTAGAACCCCGGTTCATACTGTGCCCATTCTCCTGCTTCCGTTGCACTTGGTTCATTATCTCTGTTGGAGTGTTAACTGCTTATGTGGCAACCTGGGTCCATATTAATTTGAAGAAATAAAAATCTAAGTACTAAGCTTTGAGGCTAGCATTAAACCAAGAAGTCACAAGGCCAGGGTGGTCTTGTCTCAGCCAACTCTCGATGGAATGATTTGATCTGAAGAGTTAAGAAATTTCCCTAAACAACGAGGCTCCCCTCAACACATCTGTGCCATCATTTCCCCTTTTTGCAAAAGCAAATGGGGTTGGTTCGTCATAGCTGACTGTGAGCAAGGTGTTTTGCAAATGGAAAGAAATAACTACAATTTTTAGTGGCTCTTTGCTACAAAACTGATTTTGACAGCCAATTAACATCTCTAACCTTTTTTGCTACAAATATTATCCCAATTTCTTATAAATTATGCTTTCTTAGTATTTGGGAATCAAAACTTCAGTCCGAATAGTCCAAGTCCCTTTCTCTTCTCCCTGAGCCCAGAGCTGTCCCACATGTCCTGGCGGCCAGCACAGTCTCCTAGGGAACAGTACCTGGGAACTGCTCTCCATCTGACTCTTCCCTCAGCTGCTCACTCCTCCTGCTCTCTCGGGCCTCCCTCCAGCGCAGCTTCTGGACCGATGGGCTGCGAAGGCATTTCCGGGCACGGCACTTCTTGCGTTGCACAGTCTCTGGGCAGGGTGCACCTCCAAACTGAGGTTCCATTTGGATTGTCCGGGTTCGAATCATGTGACCTTTCCCACAGGACTTGTTACATTCAGACCACTGGGACCACTCGCTGAGTTCACAGTCAATGGCTGGCAAGATACAGACAGGTGTGAGTATATCTATGTCTGAAACAAAATAGTCCACCTTTGGCCATCTCAGCCAGGCTGCCAAGAGCAATAAACCATTTTCCAGGAGGAACTGGTCTCTAGCAGCAGGGGTGTTATTCAGACCATGTAGTAAGCAGTAGTAGGGGCAAGATTGGTGCTATGTCATGACCCACTCTCCTCCCATTCTGATTCCCGTATCACTGGAGAAGGTGATGGGGAATTTTGAAGGTGTTCTCATAGCACCGTGGCCTGCCTGTGTCTTTCTGGAATAGTCATATCAGCTAGTGGCACTGACCAGCCTACCTTCATACTCCCAGTCTCAATGACTCTAGGTTTCCTCAGGGAAGCCCTAGTGTGGTCTTCAGAGAATGGCCATCTACTTTGGAGGGAACAAGATAGCAGATGGTTGCCTACAGGGCCCACACCTAGGACTTTTCTCAAACCTAAGCAGCTTTTCTTAACTGCATCCTGCATATGGTGATCCGTGTGAAGCACACTGGAGCCTGAGATAGGAAATTCCACAAGGGATCAAGAGAAGGCGGTGTTTTATGGTAGCAAATTCTTAAAAGCCAGCGCCTCACAATGCAGGGGGAGATAGCATTTTGGTCTGGTTTTTCAGGGTGTGTCCAAGAAGGCAAATAATTCTACACTGTTCCCTGTTTCTGTAAAGCCTGGACCAGTCCTCACTCTTAAGCATTTTCCAGCCTCTTTCCCTGAGGGAGCTTGTCTGCCAAATGGGGATAATGATAGTTTTTGAATTAGGCTACAAGGCTTAAATGAGCTGTTTGTTTCCAGCAGTGCCCTGCAGATGTTCATTTCCTGATCCCCTGTAATGGACTCTATGGATATAAAGATTTATTTGAATTGGTGACTTGTCACCATTTGGTAAAGGCTCTAGAGTCCAGTCATCGAAGTAGCTGTGAGCTAACCATGGTTAGTAGAAGCCCCAGGCTACTGAGTTCATTGGCTGGGGCTTGCACCTGCTCACGCTTGGTGCCAGTAGCTCCTTTTAATCCTCGGAGTAGCTTAGAAAGTTCTGCTGCTATAAGGACCTGGGAACCGAGGAACAAGGAAGCACTATTGGCACCTGACTACACAGATTTCAGAGGGAGATTTGGGCACTGTGTTTGAGAACCTGGCCTTTCCTTTTTTCTTTTGTTTTTCCTCTCTTCTTTCTTACCGGTCTGTTGGTGTCACTGACTTAATGGGCAGCCTCAGCTCAAGGGTGAATAAAGTGATCACAGGGACGGGATGGTTGACTTGGGCTACATATTTAATCAGTCTCCCCATTCAGACTTCAGTCACTGTGTGTGTTTTGCTGACGACATCATTGAGACTTTCTGCCAACACAGATCCAAACTCCACTCTCTGAAAGATTAGTTTCACTATAGGATCTAACAGTATATATCCTTTTGCATGTATATGTGTAAGCCCAGACATCTCTAAGCTTGGAGATGATTTCTGGTACTTTCCTCCCGTGTTCTCCACTGTATTTACTGAAAAAAGGCTGAACCCAGAGATCAATGATTGTAGCCAGCTTGCCCCAGGCTTTTATGTGGGTTCTGGAGAGCCAGACTCTGTTCCTCACGCTTGCACGAAGAACGATTTATCCACCTAGCCATCTTCTTATCTGGCAGTATTAGCAGAGAGTGGTTAGGGGCTCACTCAACCGAGCGACTTTGGAGGAGGGAACGGTGAACTTCATAACTGGGACTTACGACACTCTGGCAGCATGCACTTCTCCGCCTGCTCCAGATCCTCATTACAGTCCCCCAGCTCTGCCAGAGACTTGAGCATCCGCTGGCGCGTCCGCATGCCCTTCCCACAGGTCACGCTACAGTCGCTCCACTCGGACCAGGGAGACAGCAAGCACGGGATGGTATCTAGGTCAAGAGCCAAGTTTGGCACTGAGAACAGGCACCTTTTGTTGGGTTTGATCTTGGCCCTACAATACCCCCATCAGCACTGGCCACTGTGATAGAATGGAATTGGACCCTGGGTTCAGAGTGAACAGCTTAGAGTAGGAAGCGGCTGTCCGCAGACTGTGCTTGTTACACTTCTGCATCTCCTGTGGCCCAGCATTGGTCATGACCTGGAGGTCAGTGCACTGGAGCGCAAGTTCTCAACAGAGATACCACTGATTGAATGGGATCGCTAAATTTAATTATAGTCACTGTAGATTTAATAGGGCCTCACTAAAGAACACCTCAGACACAGATTAGCTCAGTGCTGCAGTGTTGCTGGTGTGAACTGAAATCCCTGGCAGGTGTGTGTGCCTGTGTGCATGTCGATATTCCTTAGTGCATAGAGTGGCCAGCATTGTGCCTTATTACGACTAATACGGCCATTGTAAAGTAGGAGTGTGCTGCGCACAGTGGTGCACACTTTTAGTCTTAGTACTTGGGTGGCAGAGGCAGGCAGATCTCTGTGAGGTCAAGGCAAGCCTGGTCTACATAGAGAGTTCCAGGCTAGTCAGGGCTTCACAATAAGACCCTGTTATCAACCCCACAAACAAAAGACCAGGAATGGATTAGACTTGGCCATGATATCTTTCTTTTCTAAATTTACCGTCCTTTTCTATTGTCCCAAGGACATTGCTTCTATGGAACACAGGTGAATTCTATCCAGAAGCCCCCAGTGTGAGGCTGCCTTCCCAAAGCCCTCCCCATACCCACTCACGGCACTCAGGCATCATGCATTTCTCCGCCTGCGAAGTCTCCGCCTTGCACATGGAGCCATCCGCGGGGCTCATCTTGACCATGCGGTGCCGCTTCTTCATGCCCATCCCACAGGTGGCGCTGCAGTCATCCCACTCACCCCACTCAGTCACCAGGCAGCTGCTAGGAGCTAGGGAGTCCAGACGTTGGAGTTGTGAGGCTGGTGCTGGGATCCACCTGCTTGCCCCGCCCACCTACAGCTTGCCCCACCCACCTACGGGGCACCCCCCACTCACAGCACTCCTCGTTGACCGTGCACTTCTCTGTCTCCTCCGTGGGCAGCATGCACACCGAGCCGTCTTCCGGGAACTGCTTCACGTACCTCTCCCGGGACCTCATACCCATGCCACACGAGACACTGCAGGGCGACCAGGTGATCCACTCCGACATGGTACAGGTGGAGCCATCTGTAACACACGGAACACGCTCAGGAGGGGCAGGAAAGAACCTGGGGTCAGTAGAAGAGAACTCTGACGGGGAGGAGAGGCATTTACAGAGAGTGTGCCCCAGGCTCAAGGAACAGCCACAGTGGTTTAGAACTCTCATTCCCCTGGGGACACCTGACTGATACAATAGGAAGAAGAGGATAGAGGTTTCAGCTCCACCACTAGCATTTAGCTTCCTAGCTCTACTCCCTAGAAAGGGACCTCAGTGTTGACAGTGAATTCTCTGTCTCCTTGTCTATAGCAGGGCTTGTTCCCCTCCATGGTGCTCTATCTAGGAAACTGGTGGCCTGGAGAAGGGACCCTGCTCTCCTTCCTCCAGTATCCTGTGTACCAGTTCTTTTCAGACTGGCCAATTAAATAAGATTGTGAGGTGGGACCCCAGTGTTATGGGTAAAAGACACAGCCACCACCTGATTTAGAGTAAAAATCAAATGTTCATCTTGTTTCCTATGTGTGCCCTCTTCCCTAGCACACTTTCTGGATTAAGAGTAAAGTTTGTATTATCCAGACACCGGTCAGAATGGTGGCCTTTTGGGGAGAGGGGTGGGGTTATGGACACTTTGGGAAGTGGGGCCTAGCTTGAGATAGTATGTCGCTCTCCTACCACCATGATGTTCTAGCAAGTACATGGGTCAAGCACCCACTGACTAAATCCTCTGAGACCAATAAATCCTTTCCCACTAGGGTTCTGTCAGGCGGTTTGGTCTAGGTGGCATAAAAGTAGCAGGAAGGAAGAAGTCAGCCAATGTTGGGATTCTGTGATCAGATGATAGGCCATGTGTTCCGAGCCCTCAAGATATCATAGAGGGCACCGATTCTGGTTGAACTTTATTGACAATGATGCCATTCTAAAAGGGTGTAAGGGGGATGTGTTGCCAGGAAGCCCTCCCTCCCCAGTCTTCTCCAGCTGGCCTGGATGGTCTCCTTACCTTCATCGCTGCAGCCGGGGCCCATGCAGGGCTGGAAGTCCTGGGTGTCAGGACAGGGGACACTGAGGTCCAGCTGTGCCTTCAGCATGCGTTGCCGCATCCTCTTACCCTTTTCACAAGTGGAAGAGCTGCAGGCTGACCATGGGGACCAGTTGGAGTAGATGCAGGTTTCAGGGGTGTCATCTGGAAAGAGTATTTGACATGTTCTCCCTGGGAGCCTGTGGAGGTTATGTCTGGCTGTCTGCATAGAGTCTCATCTGTGTTCAGGGACGGAAGCAGACGTCCTTTTCCTTTGAAAACGACGTCCTAACATCCTGCTGGTAAATATCTAATGAACAGCGACCGTTCTCTTCCTGTAAGAGCCGTTTGCATATCACATCTTCTCGTCACTGCCCTGCCCTGGGCAGACATGTTTCCAAGCATGTGCACACTTCATAGGCAGCTTTAGAAAGCTCACAGCTTTCCTGCAACTTAATTTTTCTCTTGGCTCCACCCACTGGAGTCCATTCACTGAGCACCTGCCCTGTGCTGGCATCCTTAAGAATTGAGCCTACTGATCCTCATTTTCTCTGCTGTGAACATTTCTTAGTCAAGGGAAGAGAGGTAGGAAAGATAGCTTGTCAGGGTTCCAGAGAGTAACAGAAAGTCTAGGGTCTATGGGGAAACTTAAATTCAAACCAAGGCTCTGCCTCTCTCTCCTGTCTGTAGTGTCTGGACTCCTGTCCTCCATGAGGGGTGGAAGAACTGTCAAGGCAGAACAAACATCAAAGCAGCCAGAGATCTGGATGCTACGGCAGCTACCAAATGTCATCTTCACAGCCATGACAGACAGCTAATGTTAAGTACTCATTCTGATGTCACTCCTTCACCAGGTGTCTGATACTCAGTGCCCAGTGTTGGCCTTGGAGTTTAGTCTTTTTCTTTGGCTAGGGTGCTGGGGATAGAAGCCAGGGCTTGGTCCATGCTAAACACGTACTAATACACGGACACCCCACCTCTCCTCCCCTTCCTCCCAGTCCTGGTTGTTTCAAAGACCATGTCAGAGGCTACTTACTGGTCATGTCACTTTATGTTGCCACCTACAACAAAGGAGAACAACATACCTTCATCTTTCTCTTCTGGAGCCAGGTCGGCTACAATATCATCCACATTGTCAGGTACAATGTTGCATTGTTCTCCCTGCAAGAGAAATGGAGAAGGTACTTTAAGAAAGGAGGATGGGCAAGGGAGAGGTAAAATGGGTAAATCTAATCCTTGCTTGGCACAAAACCCTGCAAGGGCAGATTTCTGAGCCAACATTTACACCTTAAATGAAAAGAAATGCAAGAAAAAACAAAAGCATCAACTAAACAGATATCCCGACCATGGCAGACATTAGCAATTGACTGTAGAACTCATGATAAACTTGATCAAATCATTCATGTGATCCTGGCTTCACTCTGAGTTGCTTTTACTAATTTATACCTAAAAGGATAATTTTTATACTTGAACCCTCAGGAGGACAAGAAATCTCATATCCAGAGGTGCTTCCTGCCAGAGACCCCAATGATTCTAGAAAGGTGTATAGGCATATTATCCCTCCTTATGGTACCTTCCGGGCAATTCTCTCGATGACGACTCTGGCCACTTGTGTGATGGACCCACCTTCCGGGTCATAGAAAGGACTCTGAGGATGGTCCAGACTAGTCAGGGGTCGGATTTTTTCCTGAGGAATTGTGGGCTTGTTTGGTGACTGCAGGAATAAAACAGACAGCATGGGAAATACAATGTGAAAACTTCAGAGCAATTAGTCATTGAACAAAACCAGGGCCTTGCATGCATGTCTGCGTGTGTATTTGTTCTGGGGATCAAACATGGAGCCTTGCTCTGGTTGGCATTTGTAAAATGTAACTGTATTTACGGCATTCCACTTGTGCAGATCCTGTGCTTAGAAATCCATAAACCTATGCTTAGAGTCCTCCACATGCACCGAAAGTTTGTGCCCAGCTGGAGGAGCCAAGTTCCAAAGAGGTCATCCAAGCTTAGAAATGGCTGAGCCAGCTTGACCTGGATCCAAGGCGTTTTCTGCTGGACCTGGCAGCAAAGTGTTCTCGTGTTGGGTCAGATGGGAGTCACACCGCCTCTGACGACTATGCAGCTCAGCCACTGCTGTGGGAAGGCGGCCCCAGACTATGACAGGATGAAGTGTGCAGGCTTGAAAAACTATTTACGAGTGAGACACTCTAGCACACCTGTGGGGCATGGTGAGTCTGTGCTACTCGGGGCTCCAGAGTGACAACGTGTCGAAGGCAGAGCAGCCAAGCAACGGCTGGAAATGTAGCTTAGTGGTGGAGTGCTCCTCCTGGGTTCTACGCAAACTTCCAAACCCACCAACAGCATAGCAAGTAAACAGAAACATTTAAACATCGGGGAATCAGGTTTGCCCTGGAAAATGACAGGTGCCGAGTGATATCTCTCTCTCTCTCTCTCTCTCTCTCTCTCTCTCTCTCTCTCTCTCTCACATTTCCTTCCTTTTGGGTGTGAATGTAAGTGCACACGGAGTCCAGGCACATGGGTACATGTGTGTGGCGGCCAGAGGTCATCTTCGGTGTCATTCTTCAGGGACTCTCCACCCTGCTTTTTGAAACAGGGTCTCCATGGTGTGGCACTTGCAGGGTAGGGTCATGCTGTTGGCAAGCAGGCTCTGGGCTCCGTCTGTATCCCTTTCTGGGCACTGGGTTCACAATCTAGTGCTACCATGTTTGATGTTGTACCTAGGTAATGGGGTACTGACTCAGCTCCTCCTGCTTACCTGGCAAGAACTTCACTGACTTCACTCTCTCCCTACCCATCCCCTACCGGTTTTTGATGGCTCCAGACTTTAAAAAAAAAGTTATTTAAAAATATCTTTTTAAAAATACTTATTTTACATGTTTAAGGTTTTTGGTTTTTGTGGGGTTTTTTGCCCATATGCATGTATGTACAGCACTTGTGTGCCTGGTACCCAGTTAGGAGAGGGCGTTAGATCCTCCAGTTAGAACCAGAGTTACAGATGTTTGTTAGTTGCCTCACAGGGGCTGGGAGCTGAATTACTCCTCTCCACCACCAAGTGCTCTTAACCACTTAGCTACTTCTTAGGCCTTGTGATAGCTTCAGTACCAGCTATGCAGTTGGTGCATAGGACAATGCTGGCCATGCCACTAGACAAGGGACTTCTAGGATATACCCGAGTCACACCCACCTCTGTGCCCAGGACACCTAGACTAGGGCAGACCAGGAAGGGTTGCTAAGAGAGTCTGCCTTCTGCCGTGGGCACACACCTACCTCGTAGGTCACCCCGCTGTCAGTGCCAGCATCCCAGGGAATTAGGTCCTGCACCACTTTCTGGACCCAGCCACACTCCTTGGTGCACAGATCCTCTGCAGATAGGCCCACGTTCCAATCAGGACTGGGGCCCATCATGGTTAGGAAGGACATCAAGTGGCGTGTCCTGTCCACAGAGAATTCGGCTGAGGGTGCTGCTCTCCTAGAAACCAAATAAAGAGGCTGTCACATCTGGGATAGGCTGCACACACTAGGTGAGGCTGGGTGGCTTGGCCATGGCTAGAAATGGAGAGGGACAGGGAGAAGGCGGATTTCCAAGCATCCTTGGTTTATCCTTGTGTCTTCTCTGAGCCTCCCTGGTGGACTAAGATGGAGAGAATAGCATCACTCTCACGCTGTCCATTTAGAAAACATCTACAGCATTTCCTTGGTTGATTTACTTGCCCAGGTGTGGACCGACTCATCGCTTCCTTGTACTGTAAAGCCCTGGGAAATCAGGGTTTTGTGTGTGTTGCATACACAGCTTTATTTCCTGTGTATAGAACAGCATCTGACACAGAGTACTCAGTACATACATGTGAAGAGAAGAACAGATAACTCTGGTGTGTGTGTGTGTGTGTGTGTACACGCATGTGTATGCATGTGTGTGCGTGTGTGTCCAGCCACGTGGGATGTGAGATGAACTTTACAATTAACTGCTCACCAAGGTCCCAAGACATATCTTCATTTCATCCTTACTAAGAACTAAGGTAAGGACTATTGATTCTGACTTCAAGACGGTCATGGAACTTGTCCAAAGTCACAGTGTTAAGGGGCAGAATAGAACAGAGACAATGACCCACACAAACATGTGTTCGAAGTCAAGGTTCTTTCCAACATCAACTCCTAGGTTCTCCTCCTGTCCACTCAACTGAGATCTCCAGAGTGCCATTGCGGTGAGGTCTTCCCATGCGTTTTGTCTGTTTCCCTTAAGAGACCAGCTAAGGTGAGACCCTGCCTGGCATCTGGGGATACCCATCTGGTTGCCCTGGTTACCAGTTGAGTTGGCAAGCAAGGCACCTTCGGCTGAATGTTTCAGCTGCTGGAAACCATGTCTCCAGACTCGCGCTACCAGGAATAGCTCTTCAGCCGCCACCTTCTCAGCTTGCAAGGGCTCAGGAGAGACTGCATGGTGGAGGTGGTCCACTGAAGGGACCAAGGAGGACGAGTCACATTCTCTTAGCACGTTCTAGGCGACAGACCAAGTCTATCCCATTTTTCCTCCATGGTGACCCTGTGGGAGTAGAATTACGGCCCTGTCTTGTCTCGAGGAAATGAAAGTGCATAGAGACTAACGAGCATGGGTAGCAGGTGCCAAGGTTTAAAGGCAGCTTGGCATGACTAGAGCCTCAGGCTGCTAGCTGTGGGGAATCCTTGGCTACTCACCAACTGGTCTGTTCATGCCATCTGGTAGCCGGTCAGCCGTAGCTGTTTTGAGAGACCCTGTAGAGATCTGCTGCTTCTGCCTACCCCCACCTGACCCAGAAAATGATGATTCCAGACCTGGTGGGACCCACAGAATTAGATCATTGGCTCTTGGCAGACATGAAGCCAACCAATAAGCAGAAGGGAAGAAAACGTGGTGAAGGCCCTGACATCATCCCACAGAACTCTGTGGCCTTGCGCACACTCAGACTTCTTTGTCTTAATGTTGTAATCACTTAAAAATTATCCATCTGTTCGTTCATCCATCCACTCCCCAACCCTCACCCCACTCCCCCACCTACCTCTCTACCTATTTTTGTGTGTGATGTGTATGCACACATATCTGTGGATGCATGTACCTCTGCCATGTCTTTCTCTATAATTCGCCACCTTATAGTTTGATAGCATCTCTCATTCAACCCGAAGCTCACCATTTTGACTCAAGCCGCTGCCTAGTGAGCTCCCAGGATCCACCTGTTCTGCATCCCCAGAATGGGGCTTCCGGGCACACACAGCCATGCCCAGCTTGTACATGGGATCTGGAGAATCAGAGCTCAGGTTCTCTTGCTTGCACGGCGTCTCTCCAGACCCAGAACCCATTGAGATAGGCATCACGTGACTGTATCAGACGGTTACAGTGAATGATTAAGCCGCTATGCTGCACACTGGGCATAATCCAGTGCCTGACACCTCTGCTATAATTATAACCACCAGTTTAACATCTTTAGATCTTTATTCTGAAATCCCCAAAGCTGGAATGCTCCAAGGTCCTAAGCAGCTTGGGTGCTGATGCAATGCCATAGGCAGAAAACTTGGAAAAATCACCAAATATTTGCATGTACAAAATTCTTAGAAAAGGTGTAATAGCCAGTGAACGGAACCAGTCTAGATGTCCATCAACAGAGGAACCAGTAACTGCTATATATACACAGAGGTCTAGTCGTCTGTAAAGAAAATGAAGCCGTGACATTTGCAGGAAAATGGACCGAACCAGAGCGCAGTATGTTAAACAAAATAAGCCAAAGTCACAAACGCTGCAGTTCTCTCTTATCCGTGGAATCTTTTAAACATTATATACTGATGTGTGCTCTGGTGGTGGTGGTGGTGGTGGTGGTGTGTGTGTGTGTGTGTGTGTGTGTGTGTGTGTGTGTGTAGGTCATGGAACTAGAAAAGGGATCATGAGGAAAGAGGAGGGAATTTTAAGTGAAAGGGAAGAGGAAGGAGCTCTCCACGTGGCATGAAAACAGAAGGCCAGGACTGCGGGGGACCAGCCAGAGGTGGGCTAGGGAACACTGGGGCAGTTAATGATGGAGTGGGATGAATTTGAACAAACCGTGACACATTTACATGAAAATCCTGTAATGGAATTTTGTATGCTAATTTTAGAAATTAATGAAACATTGTGCAAAGTTATCTTTAGGAAGACCCCGGTGGGCTGACTGAATACATATGTGGTGAGTGAACTGATCTTATCGTCTCTAGGTCCAGAAAATCCTGCTCGCCATTTGGGTTTCAAGACTACCCACCTGTGTATGATGAACAAGAATAGCCCCCATAGGCTCATCTATTTCAATGGTCACCAGAGAGTGGAACTGTTTGGGAAGGGTTAGAGGTGTGGCCTTGTTGGAGGAGGTGTGTAACTGGGGGCGAGCTTCGAGGTTTCAAAAACCTACCCCAAGCCCAGTCCTTCTCTCTCTGTCTCCTTTTGGATCAGGGCTCCTAGCTACTACTCTAGCCCCATGCTTACCTGCCACCATGCTCCCCTCCATGATGATCATGGATTAGCCCCCTTAAACTGTAAGCAAGTCTCCAGTCAAATGCTTCATCTATAAATGTACCTGTCGACGGTGTTTTGCCACGGAGATAGGACAGTAACTAAGACACCCCCTGCAGACTGCCTGTCCTTCTGTAGGATGAGGCCTGATGGAGACTCCTCTTCTCCAGTTCTTTAGGAGTGACTCTGGACTGTGGGTCAGTGGTTGGTTTCAATGACTTCTTTGGGTTTATGGTGTGTGCATGTGTGCTTCAGCCTTAGCAGTTTGATTGTTTGTTTCAGTAGCGACAGGGTTTCTCTGTGTAGCCTTGGCTGTCCTGGAACTAGCTCTGTAGATCAGGCTGGCCTCAAATGCAGAGATCAGCCTGCCTCTGCCTCCCAAGCCCTGGGATTAAAGGCATGCACCGCCACCACCCTGCAGCCTGGGAACTGTGGCGTTGCCCATCCAGTCTCTTTTGGAGTGGCTGCCCTGTCCTGCAGTGCCTGTCTAGCATCCTTTAGGAATGTAGCCCCCCCTTTCCAATGCCACACAGACTACCTCATCCACTGTCCCCCCATTTTCCTAAGTCTGTAATTCCAGACACAGTTATTCATCTCCTGAAACCCACAAGTGGCAGGATTCACGGTGACAACCTAAGGAGACAAATCTGGCTCTCCTGAGGAATCGAGAGCATTAGGAGCCACCGGACTCAACCCAGCACAAACTGGTCCCCATGTGTCTGACAGACTTGTGCGATGGTGAATCTTCATGCCAACTTAACTGGATTGCGAATCACCTAGGAGACCAGGGTCTGAGTGTTCTCAAAGGTGTTTCCAGAGATTAATGGAGGACCTCTCCGAGTGTGGGAAGGGCCATCCATGGGCTGGCACCCCCGACTGAATGCAGAAGGGGAGAAAGGGAAACCCAGTGAGTCCTAGTCCATATCTCTAGGTTTCCTTGCTTCAGGTGGACTGTGATAGGCACCTCACACCTTTCCTGTCACGCTGAGCTGTATCTCCTGAAACCATGAGCCAAAATACACCTTTCTTTTCGTTCTTTTTTTTTTAATTTTAAAGATTTATTTATTTATATACACAAGTACACTGTAGCTGTCTTCAGACACATCAGAAGAGGGCATCAGATCCCATCACAGATGGTTGTGAGCCACCACGTGGCTGCTGGGAATTGAACTCAGGACCTCTGGAAGAGCAGTCAGTGCTCTTAACCTCTGAGCCATCTCTCTAGCCCCCACCTTTCTTTTCTTAGGTTGCTTTTTACCACATATTTGGTTACAACAAGAAAAGTAGCTGAGACACCACTTGATGACCGGATCTCGCAGAAGCATTTTCAATCAAAGCAACTGGCAGCCTGAGGGTGGTTAAAGGTTTCAAGGGATGCTGTCGAGTAACACAGCAATTCTGAATGCACAGGATATAGGAGCAATTTTATTTTTAAAGCATCTTTAGATTCACCTTGGCCCTTTCTCTTATCTAGAACAAGACAGTTCCCTGGGCTCTGAGCTGCTTAGCACTGCTGACCTAGCTTCACTCACTGACCTGACAGGTCTCTCGGAATTTCCTGTTAATGTCGCTTATCCCAGGGAGGTGCCTATAGAGTGGAGGCCTGTGTGTGTGTGTGTGTGTGTGTGTGTGTGTGTGTGTCTGTGTGTGGTTATTTCAGCGACATTTCTTTGCCTGGCACAGATCTTAACATGCAATGGGCTCCTTCCAAATGTTTGTTGAAATAAATGAATTAATCTAGGAGATGAATGTGGAGCTTTTCTATTTCCTTTGACCTTCAAATTTAATTAAAGGTCGCGTCAAAGTATTTATTATTTCTCTTATAAAAACCTTACTTAAAATAATGAAATGGATGAGCGCATGTGTGACTTTTTCTTAGGAAATGCTAGCCGGAACTGGGGCTCTTTAATTTAATCGAACTTTAATAAAAGCTCTTATTTATGCTCTCTCAGGTGCCAGGTCTTCCACGGCAATATGACATTCTGCCAATTTGGTGTCCTATTTTTCTTTTATCTAGGATTTAGATGTGAATTTTTTTTTCTTTTTTAAGCAGGGAAAGTTGATAGAGACTATTGCATGCCAGAGTATATGACAAATCTAATTAAAAAATATATGATATTTCAAAGTAGAACAGAAATTAGCAGGCGAGGGAGAGAGAGAGAGAGAGAGAGAGAGAGAGAGAGAGAGAGAGAGAGAGAAAAGATAGAGAGAGAGAGAGAGAGAGAAAGAGAGAGAGAGAGAGAGAGAGAGAGAGGAGGGGAAAGGCTGGTCACCAACTGCTGTCAGACCAAATTAACTAAAATAAAAACATCAGATTTGCACTGAACAGCATACGGCAAGCAATTGCTCTAGAACCCAACATCTAGATTGTAGGAAAATGTCAAACATGCATGGAGAAAAGGTTCTATTAAAGAAATGTTACTTTTCAAGGTGAGGATAAAAAGAAAAGTTACTTTTCTCAGATTTGAAACAGGAAAAGCAACCACAAAAGGAATAGATTGAATTAACATCAGTTAAAACCTCTGTAAGATAATCAGAACTGAACATGCTTAGTGTTACAAATCTTAAAACCCCACATCTGAGCTTCCTGAGCAGTAACATGAAATCCAAACAGGGAATTCCGCACTTGATCCCACACGATGGGTCACAGGCAAATTGTAGATGGACCACCACTACTCAGCCTTTCTTCCAACTCTTAAAGTTTCCATCACCTCTCAAGATTGCCCCAAGCTGGAGGGCACCTAAGATGGGAATCACACCACCTCTGGTGCCAAGAAACATACTGTGTCATAAAAAATGTCCCCATCCAGCAGAATTGAACAGTGTCAACATCTATACAGCCATAAGCCAAGTCTCTGAGAAAAAGACCCAGTCCCAGGAATGAACGATTTACACATACACAAATTAAAAACAAGTGGGCACGTGAAGAAAAGGCTTCTCTAACCTCTGAGAGGGTGTGGTGCACAGGAGGGAGTGCTTTAACCTCACTTTTCTTTGTAGTTACTAAATCTGCAAGATGGGAGTGTTGTACTTATTGTGAAGAAATTGCTTCTCCTTGGTCCCTGACAGTCCTATGTGTCATTTTCAACAAAGCTTCCCAAAACACTACAGAGGAAAAGAGGCAAGAAATGATTTTATGATCCATCTGCACTTTGATTCTTGTCTTCTAAGTTACAAATCCACACCAGTGAGACTCAGTAATAGTTCCTGAAAGGTTTACTTTTGTCTCGTGATTTTGTTTTCTCAAGTGCAGGAACTCTGTTACGCCACTAGGGAGCGCCCAAGCCATACATTAGGATGAAGCCCGGTGTTGGCCGATCAGGGTTTGTCAAGTTCTTGCAACATTAGTTTCTAACCAGAAGGCATTTGGGATTCCAAGTCCATCTGGACACGCAGCTCCGCCACCTGCTCTAGTCCGCGTTCCTTTACTACCCCAGGGGCGTGGACGGACCCAGGTGACTCCTGCTAGGAGGCAAGAGGGGCCTTGAAACCCTAGGGCTGATTTAAAAGGAAGATGTTTCTGGTTTCATTTCTGGAGAAGTTGACCCAGTCTTTGCACCGCTGACCTCCCAAACATGGGCCATGGTCTAAGCAAGAGATAACCAAGTGGAACGGATGGGAATAATTTGGGGGGAATGACAGTCCTTTCCAGGAGATGAGTATCTTTAAAGTTCCAGTAATTCTTAGCATTCAGACCACCCTGGAGCGGTGCAAATTCAGAATGATTTGTAAGAGCTGTTTTCCACTTGTGTTTGTAAGGAGCCAGTGAAGGATGTGGCTTTGCTCAGAATTTGTCTTTTCCTGACTCTACCTGAACGCTGGACTGTCAGGGCTCTGGCTTGATTTATTGAATTAAACACGTTGCCCGCTGGCTGATTTGTTCACTCACTCCTGCCCTTTGTGAAGCGGTGCTGGGAATGCGGATGAAGACTGCTGGAAAAAGAGTCACTTTCAACAGGCAGTGTTTTGCAAAGTAGGTCACCCTGGCTTTTCCACTGGGTGAAGAGGCTGGAATCCCATTAACCTCCATCAGGCGGGCTTGGGGGTGAGGGGGTGGGGGTGGGGGTGGGGTTGTTAGTGCAAAACAAAACCTGGCTTCGTGCAGGCTTCCTAATTTGACTTCCTAATGAGATTTGGAAAGGAAAGGGGAGAAGAGGGTTTAGGAAAATTCCTTTCCCTTAACGAGCTGAGCTGAGCCGTAGTGTGGGGTGGGAGGTTTGGGATGTCTGGGAGCTGAGGTTGCCATCAATTAAGTTTTTGTTTTGTTTTGCTTTTTCTTTTTAACTTTTGTTTGTTTGTTTCCACTGGGTCTCAGGAAGCCTGGGGGATAGATGAAGTGTGGGAAGGTATTCCCCAAATAATACGTCTTTCAATTTTCAGGATGTCTTTTGCATGCTGGAAGAAACACACACACACACACACACACACACACACACACACACACACACACACAAGAAACAACCCTCCCCACCAAAATCAAAACACCTCCGAGCCACCCAAACACACACAAAAAACTCGAGTTGATTTTCGTCCCTTCGTGATTACAGCCCAGCCAGCCTTAGTCTTCTACAGCAGGGTTGAGGGATCCTTAGTGTTTGTGACTGGAGACCTCACTCTGCCCCACCCTGCACCATGCAGGGTTTCTTCTACCCCAGCTTAATGCCTGTGACTCTAAAGCAAGCCATGCAGCCCTGACTATGCAGCCTTCCTTCATGCCTCAGCTGGGTAGGGCCTAGCCGGCCATGCTCCTCAGCCCTCTCTGGTTCCACGGATCCATACTTTCTTTGGGGACCTTTGTGCTGTTCTTTTTTAGTTTCATTTGAAGGCAGGTCTTTACCATGAAGAGTGGGGACTCTGTCCTAAGCATAATTCCTATCCCTCCCTCCACTGTCACCCCCTCCTGCTAGTCCTCCCACCCCTCAACCCCCCAACCCCTGACCCCAGCATTTGATCCTGGCTTTAGGCAGTCTCTCATTTATTGTTGACTCATTTTGCATCGGCAGAGACTTTTAGCCCTGAAATTCAAAGCTATATAACTGGGCACTTGGCCTCATAGAAATGTTTTTAGGACATCTTAACAACACGTCATCGGCAGAGCTGATCTCATGGGCTTTCCCCTTAAACTCCATCTAATGACCCCAGTCATGGCTGGGGCTGCCAGCTCTATGATTGGGTCAGCTCCATACCTGAGAGGCATTTTGACCACTCTTCCTCCCTCATTTCCCCCAGTCTGTCACCACAGCTGTCAGCTTGACGGGCTGCTGCTCACCACTGCACCTGTCTGTTTCCTCTTCCCCTCCCCATCCCTTCAGAAGTGGCCAATACCTCTCCCGGCTCCCTGCAGCTGCAGGCCTGCCCTTCCCACCTCATTCAGTGTTTTACATTGGGACCTTGGCATTGCTACTGCCTTGGTTTTCAAATGCTGTCTGATCACAGTCTTCTGCTGAAAACTCATCAACAGGTGTTTTAAAATAAAAATTAAAACAAGCTTTTGTTTTGCTGGTATACTTATTGTACAGAGGACTGGATTTCACAAGAGTATTGTCATACAACTATATGACCATGTCTCTCCTACTCCAACCTCCTGACCACCCTACCATTCTTAAATTTTTAATGTTGCATAAGTCGGCCCCACATGAAGTTCACCTTTGCATTCTGCATCTAG
Source organism: Rattus rattus (assembly GCF_011064425.1). NCBI lineage: Eukaryota > Metazoa > Chordata > Mammalia > Rodentia > Muridae > Rattus > Rattus rattus. The sequence continues at coordinate 87,492,936 of NC_046155.1, forward strand.
TTATGCCGAAACTAGCAGCCTTTTAGTGCTTTGACTGTGCCGAACTCTTCTTCATTCTGACCTTGCCATGACCTTTCTTTACATATAGGTCATGTTTGTTAAATATCTTTCCCCACCGAACTGCAGCCCAGGAAGAGTTCTGTTCACCCCCGTCTCCCCAGCCCCCTTGATGGAGCCTTTCTTTGGATCTTAATAACTATACACTGAATCAATGAGGTGTTTGGGTTGTCATTGCTTGAAGGATTCGGGGTAAAGTAGAGGTCGGATTTTGTTTCCTGTCATTGTGAGACAAGAGTCAATTTATTACTGATATTATGCTATTAATTTCAGGCTGATCAAAAGCTTGACTAGAAGAAAGAAATGTGTTAGAAAGTGAGAAAATGAATCTGAGAATCTTGTTAGAAAGGGAGGAGGTGGGTTAGGGCCAGTCATCTGGGTATGTCTTATATTCTGATTCTGCCCTCAAGTGGACCAGAATGTAACAGTGGGCCTGTCACAAAGGGGACATCTGTAAAAGGGTCACGGTGAGGGGAGACAGACAGAATTAATTCCTCTCCGTGCCAACTGAGGTAACTGGGTTCTTATGGATGCTGACAGGAAAAGAAACCCTTCCCTTCCTGAATGTACATTTTTGGGAATAGAAAGATGCTCAGAAGAGGGGAACCCAGCAGGTTTGGGTTCCTAAAAGATCACTTATAATAGCGTAGTTGATGCATTTGATTATAGGAAATTATAGAATGAGTTGAAGCAGGTCAGGAAGAAAAGGTTGGCGCTAGTTTGACCGGATGGTAGAGGAGAGCAGATAAGGACCTGCTGGCAGGATGGTAGGGAGAATACACGAGGTTTTATGAGCCACTGCACTTTATATGTTTCCCCACACAAACAAGAGTAGAGCTATTTGCTTGTTTGTGATTTTTTAGGTAGTCTTACTGCATAGCCCCACCTAACCTAGAACTTAACTATGTAGACCAGGCTGGCTTCAGACTCAGAGTCTGTTTCTGCCTCCCCAGTGCTGGGACTAAAGGTGTGCACTCTCCCACACAGTGGAGATTAGGTTGAAGAGAAGGAGAAGAGTTCCATTTTGGACATGATGAGTTCTAGTTCAATAAGGGCCATCTATGGAAAGGTATTCCTCAAACCGATCTCTCTCTCTCCATCCTATCAATCCTACCTGTCTGTCTGTCTGTCTGTCTGTCTATCTATCTATCTATCTATCTATCTATCTATCTATCTATCTATCTATCATCTGTCTATCTGTCTGTCTATCTGTCTATCTGTCTATCATCTGTCTATCTGTCTGTCTATCTGTCTATCTATCATCTGTCTATCATGTATCTATCTATCATCTGTCTATCATGTATCTATCTATCTATCATCTGTCTATCTGTCTATCTATCTATCATCTATCTATCATCTATCTATCAATCATCTGTCTGTCTATCTATCATGTATCTATCTACCTATCATCTGTCTATCTGTCTATCTATCATGTATCTATCTATCATCTGTCTATCTGTCTATCTATCATGTATCTGTCTATCATCTGTCTATTTATCTGTCTATCTATCTATCTATCTATCTATCATCTGTCTATCTATTTATCTATCATGTATCTATCTACCTATCATCTGTCTATTTATCTGTCTGTCCATCTATCTACCTATCTATCCATTCATCCTCCACTCTATCAATCATCCTCTATTCTGTCTATCATTTATCCATATATCCATCCATCCTCTAGTTTATCTCTCTGTCTATCTATCTATCTATCTATCTATCTATCTATCTATCTATCTATCTATCCATCCTCCATTCTATCAATCATCTTCTATTCTATCATCTATCCATATATCCATCCATCCTCTAGTCTATCTCTGTCTGTCTGTCTGTCTGTCTATCTATCTATCTATCTATCTATCTATCTATCTATCTATCTTATCACATCCATCCATCCATCCATCCATCCACCCACCCATCCATCATCTAGTATCTATTCTTGGTCATCTATCCACCCATCTGGGATCATGGTAGTTTAAATTGGACAGCATACCCCTGGGCCACCAAAGACTTCAGGCCATATAAACTCTTCATGAGACACAGTTGACAGAGACAAGAGAGGGTCTGAGACCTGAGACCAGTACAGGTGTGGCTTCCCATGAATCAGGATTGCTTAGAGTGGGCACACCTGTGTTGCCAGGGCCTGGAACGTATGCATTCAGTCTGCCGGACTGAGAGCACAAGGAGCATGCCACGGTTAATCAGTTGGGTCCTCTGTGGTGGGTGAAGAACCACTGGGGAAACAGAGGCAAAGAAGACAAAGCTTCCCACATGGGCAACACTTCCCTGACTTGCTCATCTGAGAGGTACTGTTAACTTTAATGGCACAACCAATATTAAGTGACCCTGAGCTAGGTGGCTTCTAGGACAAAGCTAGGGTGGCAGGGAAGACAAGTGTCTGTTTGGTACTTACACATTGACAGGCTGCCAGGCTGGCCACTGGGCTTTGGCTTTGATGACAGTGAGGACTTCATCACTCTGCAAGAGAACCACACATGTTTAATGTAGAGCGCTGGGCTTCTGGCAAGAGGAGGAATTTAGTGTAGTGATGGCTTTCTGCTTCCTTTTTATTTCCTCGTGTGCTGTGAAGCCATTTCACCCCAGCAGCACCAAGACGTGGCACTGAGCTTTCAGTCTGGCTGTGGGTAATCCCACTCAGTCACACCTTGGTTCTGTGGTCTAGCCCATCCCCCCATTAGATCCAGCTGTGACCCAGACTTCACCTCTATTGACTAGACTTCCCTATTTGTTCAGCATAAAGGGCTGAGTCACCAGCTTAGGATTCAGACACAGAGACCCAGCCAACACTGGTCAGCAAACTCTGTAAGGCGGTCAACCCTTCAACCAGAGTGCTTGTCACCCTCCTGCTGGGGAGACCCTCTTCTCCAAACAAGGAGGCCAGGACAAAGCCCTCATACCTTTTCCCTTTGTGGCTTCTGTTCTATTTTGATTAGACAGTGTCTAGAACATCATTGAATTATGGGGAACCTCATATAGCTTCTGAGGAAGAATTTGAGAATTAATAGTTTGAAGGCAAACATGTGGTTTGCCACCAAGATCAGAATCCTATAGATCTTGCTTGACTTGACATTGAGATTCATTTGTTTTTTTACTTTCAGTGAAGTGTGTCAGGAGCAGTCTGCATAGCTCAGAGTCATCCGTAATGGAGATCTCCTCTGATCAGAGTTGACTGGCTCCAGTTGCTGCCTTTCCCTGGCCTGGGCCCAGCAGCTTGGACACCTAGGAACAATAGAATGCCACGGAGGGGGGGAGGAGGAGATGTGCTAATAACTGCAGGGGGCGCGAGGGTGGAGGGGGTGGGGGTGGGGGCGGGGCAGAGCCTTGCTTGGCTGCCTCATAGCTACTTTCCAGTCCTCAGACTTGGCAATAGGTGCCTAGAACTTATTTGGGATGAACTGGTGATCATCTCCCAGCACACAGCGAAAGCTGAAAGTAAGGGACCAGAGAGTCCCCCAGCCAATCATAAAAAAACTTTCTCTGCCCCAGGACCTGAGGGTCTTGACTAGGAACAGGGAAGGGGTCATACATAGGGCTCTGAGAGGAAGGGGGCTTTATCTAGAGCCAATTCAGTCTGGACCTCTGGTGGCTTGGGTTGGGTGAGGAGAAGGGCAGGAGGTGGGACAAGGTGGCAGAGTTCACAGCCTTCCTGAGTGCTTTTCCTAGGCTGCCCATTGTGTGTGGAGGGAAGAATCACTGGGAGTGTGACAACCACACACACACACACACACAGAGAGAGAGAGAGAGAGAGAGAGAGAGAGAGAGAGAGAGAGAGAGAGAGAGAGAGACAGACAGACAGACAGACAGACAGACAGACAGACCAACAGACATATACAGAGACAGATAGACCAACACACACATACACAGAGACAAACAGACAGACCCACACACACACAGAGACAGACACACACAGGCAGACAGACAGACACACAGAGAGACAGACAGACAGACACACACACACACACACTTGCATGGGTCTTCAGGAAGAGCACACCCTGGCCTCCTGAGTGATCCCATTTCTCCTAGAAGATTTGTATGTTTTTTTACAATGTGTCTCTTGGGGAAGGGCTAACAGAAACTGCTCACCATCAAGCCATACACAAGACCATTTCTACAGTGTCAACTCTGCATCTCCTTCAACATCCATAGAAGGTCCACATGGGGCCCTCCTCTGCCTTCAGACTCACTCCTGTATCCAGGTTACACACACCAGATACCTGAGCAGATGAGGAACAGCACCAGCTCCCCCCATCTCTTGCCCCTCACCCCTGACAGGACCAGATACCCTCTGTGTTCATATCCACAAACTTGGCCGCGCTCTTCCCCACCCTGAGCCATCATCAGCTATCCCTGATCTCGCCTTCTTTCTCGACCTTGGACCATGTGGACCCCTGCCCCACATCTAGAGCTGGAATTACTTTCTTGTTCACTTTTCAATTTCAGAATAACATGTGCTTACTGTGGAAAAATTTCAGCATCACAGGAGCACACGGTTTAAATGTTGGGTACATCCTGCTTAGCACCTACCCTGCCTTCGTCTCCTCTCCCTCCTCCAGGATGGTACAGCTTCACACGCATCCTTCCAGGCCTCTTATTACACATACGCAACAACTGCTGTGCTTGTGTGGACTACATACACCTTCCCTCACGAAGCCCTCCCTATTCTGAAACTTGCCTTGTACCCTGCATTTCACCCTTTTTCTTTAACACTTCATCATGAGAAAATTTCTCTCAGAACATTCTATAGACTCTATAGAATATATACCAAACAGCGTAGCTCATGATTAATATTTTCAAGTGCTGAAAAACCTTCAAATCATGGTGAGGGTGAGCCAGTTCACAACATTGAATAAGTCCAAGATGCCAGATCTGAGGAACGAGAGGCCGTCTCCTGAGAAATACCTCACTGAAGAAATTAAACCAATGTGGGTGGAGTTGAGGTAGCCATGGAGCCAGCTGGCCCTACAGATTCACCTTGCTTTACAATTAAATCATGGTTTTCGGGTCCTAGCTAATGACATATTGATTTTGCTTCTGCTGTATATTACCCGGCAACAGTAGTCCAGACCCTTCATTACTGCTTTATTTATCTGCATTGCTTTCAGAGTACAGATGTTCTTGGGATGCTGGGTCCATGTGTGTGGGCAGGACAGCTCCTTGCTGTAAATGGTTTCATCTGAGCTTATGCCGCAGCTTACACTTGGTCCCTTTTTGTAATAATTCATGCTATTTACTGAAATAAGAAAGGGATATTTTGGGCCATTCATTTTATATATGAAATCCACACCTTTATATATAGAAAATATATACCCGAGAATACAACCCCCTACCCTTACAAGGCTGAGGCAGGAGGACATTGAGTTAGAGGCTAGCCTTGGCTATGTGAAGAGATTCTATCACTATCTACTCAACCAACCAACCAACCAACCAACCAACCAACCAAACAAACAAACAAACAAACACGCCCTTGCAAAGCCAACACCTAAATATTTTCGCTGAGCACCAAGTTTTTATGATATGCGCTAAGTCCTAAGGCTCTGGAGACAACCTGACTTGCATAACCACATCCAAATAGCTGGGCCTCAGAAAAATGACGCTTTTCTTTCTTTTTTTGTGATTTATTTTTATTTTCTTTTTGAAGATTTTTTTAATTCTTTAAAAACATGCTTTAAAGTAAATGTCCCAATATTTATAGTACATAGAGAATGCCTTACCTCTTTATTTTGATTTTTATGTGCATGCGTGCATGCGTGTGGAGCGTGTCAGAGCCTTTGAAACTGGAGTTGCAGGTGGTTGTGAATTGTCTTGTGTAGGTGCTGGGAACTGAACTTAATTCCTTGGAAGGGCAGCAAGTACTCATAACCATGGTGGCATCTCTCCAATGGCCTCTCTTTTAAAGACAAAGTCTTGTTATGTACACAGAGCTGGTCTTGAACTTGTGACCTTGCTATTTGAGACTCCTGAGGGTTATAACTACAGATGGGTAACACCCTGCTTAAGATATACATGTGTGTGTGTGTATGTGTGTGTGTATTTGTGTGTGTGTTTGTGTATTTGTGTATGTGTGTATTTGTGGTGTGTATGTGTGTGTGTATTTGTGTGGGTGTGTGCATATGTATGTTTGTGTATTTGTGTGTGTGCATGTGTGTGTATGTGTATATGTGTGTATTTGTGTATGTATCTGTGTGTGTATTTGTGTGTATGTATGTGTGTGTATTTGTGTGTGTGTATGTATGTGTGTGGGTATGTGTATGTGTGTGTATGTGTATGTGTGTGTGTATTTGTGTGAGTGTGTATTTATGTGTGTGTATTTGTGTGGGTATGTGTGTATGTATGCTTGTGTACTTGTGTGTGTATGTGTGTGTATATGTATATGTGTGTATGTGTGTGTGTATTTGTGTATGTATCTGTGTGTGTATTTGTGTATGTATGTGTGTGTGTGTATAAAATAACCATCCATTAGCCCATTAGCAGTGGCTATTTAATATTTAACCGTTTCTGTAAGTGACAGAAAAATGAATATTCGTGTGCCAATTTTACACACCCAAGTGTTCTGTCATTGAATGACCAAAAGATGAAGACATTTAAAACTGTGCTGGGGCCTTCCAAATGCTGGATCAATGAATATATCCTGAATAAATAGAAGTATATCCAGCTCCTCACAGCTTTGCACACCCCAGCTATGGAGGAAACAAACCTGAATTCAAATTCTGACTATACCATTGGCTAATTCTGGGACATTTGCAAGTCTGTCGACCCTGCTCAGTTTTCTCACAAGTGAAATGGGACTGTCAAGAGAACTACATGGCATTGGTCACATGAACTGTTGGTACAGAGCACTGCAGGAATATCAGCCTCACTCAGCAGGTGCACTCCCGGTGAGCAGCTTGGCCTGGAGATGCTCTCAGTTCAGGGTGGAGGCCACAGCGCCCCAGGAGAGCTTCCTTGTAAAAAGCTGAGCTCCAAGTCTCAGTGAACAGCAGAGGGGAGGTTTCTGTGGTCAAGGAAGCACGGACGGGCCCCTGGGGCTCTGTTTCATACTCTGAAGAACAACAGGCTTAAATTCAGAGTAAGCAATCTATGTGTCAGACTTAAATGAAAAGCTTGTTTTAACAAGCCTCCAAGGTGCAGCCAGGAGCTTTCAAGGATCCTCCGAGCCCCTTCACACCTCCCATAGGACACTTTTCAAATGAAGTACTTCAAGGCAGCCACGGTGTAGGCCTCGTTTGGATGCTGTTAGCACTTTCCCAAAGATGTGCCAATTAAAATAAACTCCCCCATAGAAACTGCAGTCCACTCGTGTCTGTCTTACATTTTGCTTTTGGTAAACACAATTGGAAGATGTGGCAGCTGTACTCACACCAAGCTACTAGGCCATGTGGGAAAAGCTCAGCTCTAAACAGGTTGTGGGATCAAGTCAGATCGGAGGGATGAGGGCTCATGCTGAATGATGACAGGCCTGGTGCAGGCGAGAGGCAGAAATGACAGTGGTGGAAGGTGGGGATGGGTCAGGGCTGATTCCAATGCTGGCCATGCCCAGGCTGGCTGAGCCTGTCACCTCCTCCCTCCCTGGCTCCTAGTCTCCTTCTTGGCACCTGTCTGATTCCTCACCTTTGACCTCACCTCCCAGTTATACACCAAGGCGATTTCCTTTCTTTGAGGCTTCCTGTCATCTCGATATCAGCTTGGGCACCCTTCCTGGGGGTACCAACAAGCTTTCTCTTCCCAGAAAAAAGAACTGGGATAGAACTGGTGATCAGAGGGAGAAAGGACCTGGAGCAACAGCTGTGACTTTACTGTTTTTTTTTTTTTTTTTTTGTTTTTTGCTTCTCTGTCTCTTTTTTTTTTTTTTTTTTTTTTTTTTTTTTTTTTTTTTTTTAAAGATTTATTCATTTATTATATATAAGTACACTGTAGGTGTATTCAGATACACCAGAAGAGGGGATCGGATCTATTTACAGATGGTTGTGAGACACAATGTGGTTGATGGGAATTGAACTCAAGACCTCTGGAAGAGTAGTCGGTGCTCTTAACCGCTGAGCCATCTCTCCAACCCGACTTTACTGTTTTATGTGTCAAGGCTATAGCTTTTTTTAAATTATGATGTCATGACCCATAGGGATTATGGGACTGAATGGGAGGGCTGTTATTCAGGGTAAGGTTTCAGAATGTACAATGACCACATGAATGCAAAATGTATTTTAAAAAAACAGAGGCCTAATAAATCCAAAGTGTTTCTGGGTGTACACACCTCTATTTTATTGAGTGACTTCACTGTAGCCTTAGTTCTGAGCACACAGTATGCTCCTTGCCCTCAGTGGGATGTCAGGCCACACAAGGCCAGTGATGCTGGCTCAGATTCAAAACTATTTTGTGCTAGGGAATGCAGTGTTGTTACATACAGTGTTTTCTGCTTTGATAGAGACAAACTGGTTCAGTCAGGGAAAATGAAGAATACAGTCCCATTCTCATCCCTCAGCATGTAAACATCAAATTAGTATATTTATTAGTATATTGTATATCAGATTTTTAAAGTTGTTGTTTGACTTGTGACTTGACTTTAATATAAAGTTATTTAGTTGATTTTGATTTGGGATAAGAACAGAATTTTTAGCAATTTTTGAAATGTCCCTAAAATCTCCTCAGTCATTTGCGGTGTGTATATATGTGAAGTGGCCATCTGAGCACTGACGATTAAAATATCAAAATGTCAGTCAACCCTGGAAAACGTTGAAGATGCTCTACATCTTCCAGAATAAAATATTCAGCCAAAGTTTAATTTTTTTATGCAAAAACAAACAAGCACAGCTACCTCACCAGTGAATTTACTCTTTAGTGAATGGCTAGATTAAATACGCTCGACAAATTGTTTTAAAGTAAGATTTGTCATGGGTCATCATCAGAAAGTAGTTTGCATACCTATCTTACATACCTTCACACCCAGAGTTGTGTAAAGATTTCTCCTACAGAAGGGGCTTTGGAGTGGAAAAGTTTCAAAAGCCATGCACCAGGCAGCTTGCCTCTTATCTGTACACAGTACTCCATTTAATCTACATTCTACTGTAGCAAGGCAGACAGACACACACACACAGAGACACACACACACACACACACACACACACACACACACACACACACACACACACACACACACACACAGACACACACACAGACAGACACACACACACAGACACAGACACACACACACACACAGACACAGACACAGACACACACACAGACACAGACACAGACACACACACACACACACACACACAGACACACAGACACACACAGACACACACACACACAGACACACACACACAGACACACAGACACACAGACACACACACACACACACACACACACACACACACTTGGCTAAACTAGTTTCCCAGTCGGGCTGACCAGAGAGAGCTTAAGCTCCAGGATGACCCCAGGTACCTAGGGGAGAGGGCAGCCTGGGAGAGCTGGCCCCTTCTCTTCACACTGCCCCTTAGGCAAGTCCTAGAGGCTCTGAGTTCAGAAGAGCGAAGAAGCAACAGGAGGCTCAGCAGACAGTGTTCACAATAGCCTTAAAGATAGCAAAGGTAGCATTGCCGAGTTTTGAGAGGAACAGTGGTTGTTGTTGGTCTGTGTGGGTGGGGATGGAGAGTGGGGTAGGCTCCTGAAGTTGGGAGGAAGAAGTTCTACCCCAAAGAGGAAAGCCCTACACCACCAAAGGCACCTGTAGTGACTCGGCTTCCTACCGTATGGGAATGTGCTTCTTCCATTAGTTAAGGAACACACATCCCAGCATAGGGATGTCTGACCCCACAACTCGCGTCTTTTTGTCTGAGTTTCTCCCCTCTGACACACTTCCCTTTACCCATTTCAGCCAGAGCTGCTCTGACGCTAGTTGGCAGTTTCCTCAGGGATCCCCTTCCATGAGGCACACTTTCATGAGGTTCTCTCTGAGGAAAAAAAAGCCTAGGCTGTAGGCGGAAATTCCTTGAGCACTGTTTGTCTCCTTTGTCAGCTTCTGTCCTTTCCCAGAATTCCCAGTTTTCTCTCATAAAACCCTGGTGTCTGATGGCTTCCAGTTCTGCAGGTAGCTCTTTCTCTTGTTGGCATCCGGTGATGAACAGCTGGAAATGACCCTTTTCTATGAGGTGATAACAGGACCGTCACATCCTTAAAAATCAATTGTGCCCAGCGGTAGACCGCCATCGTTTTGGCAGGCTTTCATTTATTGGGTTATAAATAAGGACAGAAACTTGCTGGTGGCGCTCTGCACTTTGCCTTGGATCTCCTGGGTCCTTGGAGGATCACTGGGGTCCTTGGAGGCAGGCGGCTATAGGCTCTTCAGATGTCAGATGAGGTAACTTGGACTCACCTCCTCCAAAACTGTTCTCATGGAGAAGGTCATCGATGACCAACCCATGACAAAGGCAGAAGCTGAACCTAAGGGGACTCAAGCAGTGCCTGGTGCAAGGGACCGCTCCCTCCTCTTTCCACACAGTCCTGGGCTCGCTGCCTCTTCACTTCCTCATCACCCTTTGGCTGCTCTTTCCTGGTCTTCTCCATGGATCACCTTCACTAACCTCCAGACGCAGTCGGGCCCAACCTCGGCCCTCGTCTTCATGTGCTGCGCACTCGACCTTCGTAATTTCATCTAGTCCAAGCCTTACACAATCAACTGTACATGAAGATATGAAGATACTTTTTAATGTGTGTGTGTGTGTGTGTGTGTGTGTGTGTGTGTGTGTGTGTGTACATGAATGCAGTTCATGGAAGCCAGAAGATGCCAGATCTCCTGGAGGTGGAATTGGAGACTCTTTTTGTTGTTGTTTCTTTCAAGACAGGGTTTCTCTGTGCAGCCTGGTAGCCTCCAGGCTGTCCTGGAACTCTCTCTGTAGAGGAGGCTGGCCTTGAATTCACAGAGATCAGCCTGCCCCTGCCTCTCAAGTGCTGGGATTAAAGGCATGTGCCACCACCGCCCAGCTTCGATGCTTAAGCTAACTGACAGATGCTGGGGACCGAATCCCTTCCTCTGCAAGATCATCCCTTGCTCTTAAGGCCCAGCCTTTTCCCCAGCCCCTGTGCCTGAGTGTCAATAAGGAAAGCCAACCTTGCCTCTGAGCTCGAGGTTTGTGTATCAGCTTTGCAATGTTTCACTTGGAACTAACTCTATCTTCCCTCGCCATTCCTCATCCTTCCTGAACCATTCTGTGGTAATGCCAACATTCCAGGTGGTCACCCCCGAGGCCCTTCTCATACCCCCACATCCAGCACATGCTGTCAAATCTACTTACAAAACGTCCAGACAACCTAGCCGGCTCTCCACCTGCCCTGCCACCATCCTGGTCCAACCCTCCATCGTTGTTTTCCCAGATGGCTTTGTAATTGCTTGTGGCAGGTCTCTTTACACGCTGCCTTCTGCTGGTCTTTGCCCACAACCTAAGTGTCCCCTGAAGCCCCGTGAGTGGGTGGCAGTGTTGGGAGATGATATGGGTCTCTGGGTTGGTGGGAGTTGATGAGATTAGCTGGAAGTGTGGATGTTAGAGCCTCTAGCTCTCAGGGGAGATGGTCATGAGGCTGGGCCAGGGCTTCTTATCTTTCTCTGGAAAGGGACTCCTTTCTCTTGACCCTGCTCCTCACACTCCCACCCCCCAGGCCCCACCCCTGAGGTGACATTCACACAAAGACTCTCATCAGAGCCAAGTTGTTGCAGGCACCACTATGCATATGATTTAAAAACAAATACAGAACCTTTGTATAGGCCTTTCCCCTCCTTCATGTGGTAGCCATATCATGCTGCTCTTTTGGTCAAAATCCTCTGGTCTTGAAGCGCACAATGGGTGGGACCTTGCCAGGCCCCTCACAAGCTGCCTCTCTTCCCAAACCTCTCTAACTACGTATGTTTCTTCTCTTCACTGTATTCCAGCATCACAGACTCCTGGCTTTACTTCTAACATGACAGGTACCCTTTGAACTTGCTGTCCCCTGCTCCCTTAATGCCAGGTGCCCTTTGAACTTGCTGTCCCCTGTCCTATCAATGCTGCTCTCCCAGATCTCAGAGTAACTGTTCCTTCTCCTCCTCCAGCTTTTCACTCAAATGTCCCCTTCTCCATGAAACCTCTGATGACCACAGCAGTTCCCCATGTCTCCTCCATCCAACATCCTCATCTTTTTACCTGAATAGATTTTTCTCTGTAACGTCTGGCACAGGCAGCTTCCTGAGTATCTGCTGATTTAGTTTCCATCCCCTGCGGGAAGGGTTTTGTTTTGCTTACTGCTGTACAGTGCTGAATGAGAGGTTAGGATGAGCAAGAGGCCTGTGTCCTCTGCATCCCCAATTCGCCTGCACAGTATTGGCCTAGCATAGGGCTAGGACCATGACACCACGATACCCAAGCTGGGTATCAGCAGGAGCAGTTGAGAGCAGAGGCAGAGGTGTGAGAGCCGCCAGGATGTCAGAGGAGGGGAAGGGTAGCTCACAGGGGCTGGCTGCTGACCCCAGGTGTCATGGTTCATACTGCTTGTCAACTTCAGAAGACCTATACTCACAGAGGAGACAAACTTCAAGTCTCAAAGAGCTTTTCTAGATTGGGTTAACTGAAGAGGGATAGCCCATCCACGTGTGGACAGTACCATTCCAGAGCTGGACTGAATAAAAAGAAAAAGGTGAGCAGAGAACACCACATTTATCTCTCTCTGCTTTCTTGCCCCGTGACCAGCTGACTCCAGATCCTGTTGCCTGGGTCATGACGGACAACGGTACTCTCATACCGTGAGCCCAAATAAACCCCACCTTCCTCAAGTCACACTCATCAGAGATTTTGTCCTAGCACAAAGAAGTAACGAACATGTGTAGCTGAGCTCACGGGTTCTGAGTTTGCCTCTGGAACAGTGGTTCTCAGCCTGTGGGTCGTGACCCCTTTGGAGGTCACATATCAGATATCCTGCATATCAGATATTTACATTACCGTTCATAACAGTAGCAAGGTTACAGTTATGAAGTAGCAGTGATATAATTTTATGGTTGAAGGTCGGCACCACATGAGGAACTTTATTAAAGGGCCACAGCATTCCAGTGGAGTGACCCAGCTGGCCACATGTGTCATTCGATGCCTTGTCCCCTCAGGAAGCAGCTGCCATCCCAAGTTGCCATCTGATCAGCTATTTCAGAGCTAGAGAAAGTATCTGAAGCCCTCCTCGGATATGCACGGAAGCATTTCACATTCAATTTCTTTTTATTTCTTTTCAAACACAGCCTGTAATTCCAATGGGAAAATTGCATAATGCTTGCAGATCACAATTTTCCCTGAGATGTTTTTGAGGAAGTGGCTTGGCAATCATGGAGCAGGAGAGGAAGGGCCCTTCCAGCATCCCTGGCCCAGCTCACTGCTCTCTGTGTCCCAGCCAAGGCTGCCTGTACTGGGCTGGCAGCTCTGAGGTCCTGTACTACACCAAGCCCTACCTTCCACCTGCACCGGTTACAACATTCACTTGTCTTTGGTTGGGTTTAACTCCACTTTCTGGGTTTTTATGGCATCCTTATTGTGTTCATGACAGCCCGCTTGTCCTCAGAGTCTGAAGACAAGGGGTGGGCATCACATCACTCCTTTGTCACCAGGTCCTTGTTAGCTGTTCTTCTGAAGCTCCACCTCCCGCCTTCTCCCCATCTCCAGTGAAGAGGGAAACCTTTGTGCCTGTGAGAGGTAGATGAGGGCCAGGGTAGGCGACACTAATTTTCTTGGAGCTGACAGTAAATTCATGCCACACCTCACACCAGGGCTGGTGGGAGATGCCTCTAACCAGAAGAGCAGCCCCTCTTGCTTTGCTTGGGAGCACCTGTGTGATCTCAGTGGCATAGCTCCTGACACTGTTGACCTGTTTCTCAGCCCCACCTTGTATCCCCAGGACAGGTTCCATCTCTGAAGCCAGCGGTAGAGCCAATGAACCGCTTAACCTTTAACCCCAGTACCAATCCCTACACACAGGCGGCGTGCAGAGAATATTTAAGGGATGAATAATGGATTCGCTAATTAAATCACTAGTGGCAGGCTAGAGGAAGTCTGAGCCTTTGCTGCCTTTCCTGGGGGTGGGAGGTGGGGTTGGGGGGAGGTTAAAAGGTCTTGTTCCAAGTGAAGGGTTTGTGAACAAAAGAGAACCGCGATCAGGTGTGCATTCTTGGAGAGGTCTGCTGGCAGCTGTGGGAAATAACATTGAACGTGATGGTGTGGGCTGACACTGGTCACACTGCCACTGCAGTGCCAGATGGGCGACAAGGGAAGTGCAGGAGGATAGTGGGAGATTCAACACACATTCACTCATGGTAGACGCATCAAGAGCTGAGGGCCTGGGGCATGAAACCTGAGGGCTAAGGGGGCTCTAGGGGAACCCATCAGGGGCAGCCAGACCTGTGAGGCTTGGGTTCCAGAGAGGCCCAGGAAGCGGGTACGCATCTTAGCCATGGTAGAACCACAGGATAGCTCACTTTTGAGTGAGGGGAGGCGTAGACAAAGTTGGGGAAGAGCCAGGAGCCTCAAGAAGAGAGAAGGGGGACTCCGTCTGATGTCCCCATGTCTTCCTGCTGCCCATTGCCACCCTACTGCTTGCTAAGCGCGGCTACCACTTCCGGTTCATCACCAGACCTGCCGCTGAAGCAGGTTCAGGAAAGAAAAGGGGGAAAGGTGTGCCGGCAGCAGCTCCAGGCACCTGCCTTTTTAGCGCTCCCCTGGAAAGGGAAGCAAGACAGATGGCAGTGACCGAGGACACAGGGTTACTTTTTAGCACAGGAATGAATGCTATCTGGCGATTCTGTATTCAAAGGGTGCAATCTACCGAAGAAGCGGAAGTGAAGCTGCAGGACAGCAGGACAGAGGGCTGGGAGGATTCTGGGCAATTCCTTTTGCTTTTTTCTTCTCATTCTCCTTCCCACGTTTCTTTTTCAACTGGGCAGGGATAAAGAGTTCTGAGAGTGGCACCGATGCTGCATTGGTTGGAGGATGACTATCTCGGAGCCGCAGGCAGGTGGACAACAGAGCAGCAGCCAGAAGTGTGGGCAGAGGGGCAGGAGAGCCAATGAGGAGTAGAACTCCTAAGGCGGCCGCTGATGGATTCTTTTCTTGCCGATTTCAAAGCCTGTTAGTCTTTGTTAGGAAAAGAATGTCTTTCAAATAAAAGCAGTCTCAAAAGGAACGAGAAGGCATCCTCTGAGCATCAACATTTCGCCTTCCCCAGCAAGAGCGTCTGACCCAGGGATGGTCTTGGCAGCCTGTTTTGCTGGGTCCTTAAATATAATAACATTTCGCTTCATCATCTCCCTTTATCCGCTGATTTCCATAAGAAGCTTTCAAATTATTAAGTAATGAAGCTCCAAATGACCTGGCCAGGAAGCCGGTACCCTTCAGGTGCTCAGCACATTAGGAGCAAATCAGATTCCTGGGAATGTTGCTTTCTTGAATGGTGCTATTTAAATGCAAAGTAACAGCTCTGCTAAGTGGTGGGAGCTTAACCCTTTCCATTCCAGAGACCCTCCACAGGCTTGGGGAGAGAATAGGAGAAACTTTGGGGGTTGCTTGGCTCTAAGTGAAGGTCCACACCAGGAATTTTGGATGCTCTCATATATATACAGGGGTGCCCCCCTTCCATGAGTAAAAATTCCATTTTTGCTTATCATCATACCATCACGGAGCCGAAGTTAAGGAGCGGTGTGGTGGAATAGAGCAGCCGGGGTTCTTGGCTCCACTATTTAATTAAGAGCTGTTCTTGTTTAAGGAAACTGCTATCCTCTCTGACCTTGGTTCTTTATCTGGAACCATATTTAAGGAGCTCCTTCATGGGTGAACTGGGCTGGGGATGGGAGGCAGCGCAGTAGACATCATCCCTAGCCTCCTGGAGCCCGATGTCTAGTATCTAGTGGGCCAGAGTGCATCAGTATGGGCTAGTATACATCAGTATGGGCTAGGATGCATCAGAATGGGCTAGGATGCATCAGGATTAAGAGAGATAATAGGTGGAAAGGGGAGATGAACATTAGAAAGATGTGCAGACTCTTTCCCAAGAGCAATTCTACTATGCACTGCCTTCCATGAAACCCTGGACACTACCCATTACCCAATGTGCTCAGCTGTCTCAGGCACTTCTGGGCAGGATCCTTTTCCTATTATCCCTTGAGCCCTCACAAACGGCTCTTTTGAAAACCCTTTCAGATGCCCCTCAGCTCTCAATCCATCTTTTCTAGGCCCTCGGTCCCAATTCAATCTTTGTTCACTCAACACGTTCACACTAGATGTCTAGCAAAGGCGCCATCTCCTAGCATGTGCTTGCTCAAGCACAGTGAGTGGAGTTCAATAAAGGAAAGTTCTTTTATTCCCCAAGTTTCATGGACATCTAGAGATGATCTAGACAATGTGACTATGGCCCTAAAGAAGGAGTGTCACACTGCTGGAATTTCAGAGTGGAAGCAACAGGGTCAGAAGCCTCCGGACATTCTACTGTCTCCTGGTAAGATCTGGGAGATACCAGGGGTGGGGGGTGGGTTGTGACTCCTGTTAACGTTTTCTTAGTTCTCTATAGGGCTGTAAGCATTTTATATTTTACAGTGTACACGTTTGATGGGTCATCTCAAAGTGTTCTCATAGAGCACCATTGGCTGGTTTCGGGGACCAAGGCATAACTGCTCATAGTCTCCAACCCCGTGTACAATGCTACCCTGGGCCAGCACAGACGACTTCCTGGTAACAGGAACAATCTAAAGTGGGGCTCTTAGTTATTGAGCAGTCTCAGGGTGAGGTCACATCTTCACTCTTTCTGGAGGTAGTCTTCACCCATGAGCACCCAGGGGAACCAAGGTCACCTGTAAGGTAAGGCCCCTCTGAAGAGCTGTTCTCAGCAGAGGTCTTCCTAGGGACTGCTACACAGCTCAGTGTCTCCCTCTATCCCTCCTGTTCCCTCCCTCTGTCCTATAGCTGTGGTTCCCAAGGATGTTCCTTCCTAACAGCCACAAGAATTGGACTCCTAACACCCACTTCAGTAGTTGGAGAAGAAGAGGTATTGTCACCCATTAATGACATTGTCCCCAGGGAAGCTCAAAGGACTGTGTGGCAGCATGTGATTGGGTCACTGGTAGACTAGTGGAGAAATGAATCTGCCCAGAGAACCCAGTGTCCCAAAGGACACTGGCATCTGTGTGCTGAACTCTAAAAGTCTGGGCCCAGGCGGTGAGCTTTGCATATGGACTGTAGCAGCCACCAATGGATTCTCACAGCACCGCCCTTCATATTAGAGCCATGGTCTGAATTAGCATTTTAAGAGGGCTCGGAGTTTATCTGTGCGATTATTGCTATCATTATTATGCCTTTATAGTCTTCCAAGAGCCATAAGCAAGAGGAATTAATATCTACTTACTTTTATACATATTTAAATAATAATACTATGATGAAAGCAATTAAAACTTAAGCTTGGGTATTTGGGAGGCCCAGGCTTGCCCTTTAAAATAGGTCTATACATCATTCAAGCTTAGGAATTACCTATTTCTGTAAGCCTGACATTGGAGCCTGGGTTTTGAGGATCTATGGCTTCAGTGTGTAACCTTGGGCATGCCATTGGACTCTTCGAGCCTTGAGCATCCTAACTATAAATGAGGATAATGACCTGTACCCCACAGACTTGCTACAGGACAGAACGGAGCTCTGACAGTTTGAGCACGGGATAACAGCCCGGTAAACAGCAACAGGCTGAAAGGGCTCAGAAGCAAAACAATGCATCCCTCTGCAAACTCAGTCTGAGCCAGGCCTGGAAAATCCATCTGCTATCCACGAAGAACAGCAGGAAGAGAGGGTTGCAGGTAAATTACTTCCAATAAAGAGCCAGGTAATTTGCTGAATAGCAAGCAAGTCAAAACCCAAGCCCCAAGGCACATAGAAGGGAAAGGTTAAAAGTGGAAAACCAGGAAGAGTTGATACCAAAATTTATCCTCGGGGAATTTTACATTTAGATTCACTCAACAATGAAATAAATAGTCCTGTGGTAGGCTAACTAATGCCCCCTCAAAAATAGCTACATCCTAAGGTCTGGATGCTCTGGATTTTGTTTTATGTGCCCCAAAGGACATTGAAGATAGGGTTGAATTCATAACCATGATTTCGGAAGATGTCCTAGATTATGGGGGGCGCTAAATACGAGAGAATCGATTGCTTGTATATTATTGTAAACAGGTAGCCAAGATGCAGCAGGTTAAGGGAGGAAGGTTATTTGGGCTTATAGTTTGAGGGGATACAGTCCTTGTTGGAGAA
Organism: Rattus rattus; assembly: GCF_011064425.1. NCBI lineage: Eukaryota > Metazoa > Chordata > Mammalia > Rodentia > Muridae > Rattus > Rattus rattus. The sequence goes on from NC_046155.1 coordinate 87,511,292, forward strand.
GATGGCGTGGTGGCAGAAATGTGCAGCTGGGGATGGGGCTCCTCATCTCACATCTTGGTGGAATAGGAAGAAGGACTGTGCTAAAAAAGTCTCCTGGGCCACCCTCAGTGGCTCACTTCCTCCAGCAAGAATCTTCCTCCTAAAAGTTCCACAGCCTTCCAAAACGCCCCCTAAAGTCTTTCAGCATTTCAAAAACAATGCCACCAAGTGCCGAGGACCAAGTATTCAAACTTGGACATTTCTTTCACATTTACATCACAACAGTATCATTAAAAGAGGGAGATACTGGACATTTTGCCTGAAATAGAAAAGCCAATGTATTTGTGGAAGCATGCTGGAATGATGGGCCGCAAGCCAAGGAACTGTATCAGACAGTAGCCAGAAGCTGACAGAGGCCCCCTGCTCTGCACACACCTTGATTTTGGACTTTTGACACCAGAACTATAAGAGAAAAAGTATGCATTGACTTATCCCACATTTGGAGTAATGTTCAGGGATGCCAGGAGTAGAAACCAGCAAAAGATCTCTGAGCCTCACTTGCTCCTTGATCAATGGGTGCCGTCAGTAGAAGAAGCAGCTGAAGGATCATGGTTATTCAAGGATGAAGAGCTGGCTGAATCCTGCCTCTCCCCTGCCTAGCTGTGTGTCCTCAGGACAGTCAGTGAGTTTCCCCAAGTCCTACGTCCTTTATCCCCTACATGGAACTCAAGTTAACAGTGTGGGATTAAATGTGAGAACAATTTATGAACTATAAAACTATGTGAACTATTTCATTACTATTTTCTTTTTTTTTTTTTTGGTTCTTTTTTTCGGAGCTGGGGACCGAACCCAGGGCCTTGCGCTTCCTAGGTAAGCGCTCTACCACTGAGCTAAATCCCCAGCCCCTCATTACTATTTTCTTAATGTAATTTCATTAACTCTAAGAATCTCATACACATAGTTTGATCACATTTACCCCAACTCTCCTCCCTAATTCCTCCCAGATTCTCTCTTCTTTTGTTTTGAGACAGAGCCTTTCTACATAGCCTTCATTGGCCTTGAACTCCTAGAGATCCACCTCCCGAGTACTGAGGTTAAAGGCATGCACCACCACAACTGGCCCACTTATATTTCTTTTTAAAGAAGAAACTATGTCATAACAGATATCTTCATCCTCTGGTCTTACAACCTCTCTGCCCTCTGCTGTGTTCTCCGAGTCATAAGTGTAGGCATGGGGTTGCAAGTGCATTTATTTGGGGTGAGCACCCTACAGTCAGTTGATCTCTGTGGCTCTTGAGTAATGTTCTCCATCTGCTGTGAGCAGAGGACTGTAATCAGGAGACCTCCTCTTAAGGGGCTGGTAAGAGCACTGGCTGCTCTTACAAAAGACCCAGGTTTGGTTCCCAGAACTCTCATGGCAGCTCTTACCAGCTATAACTCCAGTTCTGGGGTTTTTGATGCCTTCTGATCTCTGTAAGTACTGTATGCACATAGATGTATATGAATTTATATGTATACACACATATATGTATACATATAACATATATGGCAAAATTCATATACATTAAAAACGTGATGTCTACACAGTGTGTAAGAATGGTCATGGTCATTATATCCTCATCTGAAGTTCTTTCAAAATGTCACACATTTCAACATTTCACACAATTTCAACACCTCCAACTGCTTAAATTCATTCATTCATTCATTCATTCATTCATTCATTCATTCATTCATTCTTCTTTTGATTGCTCACCCACAGCTTTGGCTACACATTATGATATTTTTATCAACTAGACACCTCTCTGATACAATGTTTTCTTTTCTTTGAAAGAAAGATATTGATAATTCCATCATCTTTAACTATTGGGCAATTTTCCTCTACTCAAAGTTTCCTGAAATATAAATCATGGAAATAATCCATGCTCCAAGCTATAACAATAGAAGTAACTATTACTTTTCAAGATTGTTCACAAATCTCTGTCTTCCTTGGTTCTGTGTGAAGCCAAGGGGACAAAAGAAATAGCTTAGAGGTGTAAAGTTAGATCCCATCAATAATTTTTTCCCATTTGTAATTCAGTTGAATATTTTTTAAGCAGCCACTCAAAGATTGCTGTTTCGATGGAAACTGTGTATGACCATTTTTGTAATAGATTTTTTCCCCTTATTGTAAAGTGCGTTCATTGTAGAATATTCAGAAAATAGAACTAGGCAAAAGAAATACTATCAAAACAATTTATAACCCCACCACCTATGGATAGCCACAGTTGTGTTTTATATTTTCAAGTCAAAAGGGACAAAAAGGCACATTGGTGAGTGTGACATTTACAACCCCCAGGGGCTCAACTCTGATGATTTTTATCATGCTCTTGGGCCCTGCTGTGCATGAGTGAAGCTGTCGCATCCTGGAGTCTGGGAGACCAGGGGAATGGCACAGACAGGCTGGAGAGGCCCTCCACAGCCACCATAGGGCCTCCTCCTGACATAGAACAGCGTGAAAGTCTCCGTTTGTGCTTCCTCACCCCTTCTGCTCCAGCCCAACAGAGGGTGTGCATTTGGTCAGGCTCCACCACCTCCAGGGCTGGTCCTCTTGCTTCCATCCTCACCTTCAGATGCTCTTTAGCCCAGACTCCTACCCACCTCATCCTCCTGACCAGGCCAGCTCCTAAGACTTGGGTATGGTCCGTGTGCTAGTATGAGTGTGCTTATGTGCAATCTACATAGTGCAGGTCCCACGAGGGTTTTTTTCCTTTGTTTTTGTTTCTTAATTTCATTCACATTGGTGCTCTGCTTCCGTGTACGTCTGTATGAGGCTATCAGATCACCTGGACCTAGAGTTAGAGACAGTTGTGAACTGCCATGTGGGTTCCAGGATTTGAACCTGGGTCCTTTGGAAGAGCAGCCAGTGTTTTTAACCACTAAGCCATCTCTCCAGCCCCCGAACCATCTCTCTGGGCCCTAAAGATTTATTTATATAAGTATACTGTAACTGTCTTCATGCATCCCAGTAGAGGGCATCGGATCCCATTACAGATGGTTGTGAACCACCATGTGGTTTCTGGGACCTCTGGAAAAGCAGTGCTCTTACCCACTGAGCCATCTCTCCAAACCCCCAGGAGGTGGTTGTACGGTTGACCTGAGTGGTGAGGTCTGCTTCATTAAAGTGTGGTATCCTCTGGCCCTGCTCACCATGAGTGTTTCAAGTAGAAGAGCGGGCATGAATCCACAGGGCTCTGGTTTCTCTACCCTTAGGCTCAGCACCAGATTGAGCACAGAGGAGTAGACACACATTTAATAGGTGAACAAATCAGTGGTGGCCCACAGCATCGTCAAACAGACTTCCAACTTGATTTGCATGTGATACTCTCCCTGGAAGTGGCTTAGAGAAATAAGGAAAACAGAGCTCAGAGAGAATTACTCCTCTGCTTTTGCCGGAATGAGCCAGATGGCAGAGGTGGCCATTTGTAAAGGACTTCCGGTTGTCAGTGGTACAGAAGGGAGTTGGACTTCCTAGTGTTTTTGTTGTTGTGTTTAATTTTGTTTCTGTGATGGTTTGTATGTGCTCAGCCCACTGAGTAGCACTAGTGGAAAGCGTGGCCCTGTTTGAGTAAGTGTGGCTCTGTTTGAGTAGGTGTGTCATTGTGGGTGTGGGCTTTAAGACCCTCATCCTAGCTGCCTAGAAGTCAGTATTCTGCTAGCAGCCTTCAGATGAAGATGTAGAACTCTCAGCTCCTCCTGCACCATGCCTACCTGGTTGCTGCCGAGTTCCTGCTTTGATGATAATGGACTGAACCCCTGATCCTGTAAGCCAGCCCCAATTAAACATTGTCCTTATAAGAGTTGCCTTGGGGGCTCGAGACCCCATATGAACAACAATGCCAACCAACCAGAGTTTCCAGAGACTAAGCCCCTACCCAAAGACTATACATGGACTGACCCTGGGCTCCAACCTCATAGATAGCAATGAATAGCCTAGTAAGAGCACCAGTGGAAGGGGAAGCACTTGGTCCTGCCAAGACTGAACACCTAGTGAACGTGATTGTTGGGGGGAGGGTGGTAATGGGGGGAGGATGGGGAGGGGAAGCCCATATAGAAGGGGAGGTGGATGTTTTGGGGGGATGTTAGCCTGGAAACTGGGAAGGGGAATAACAATCGAAATGTAAATAAGAAATACTCAAGTTAATTAAGATTAAAAAAAAAAAAGAGTTGCCTTGGTCCTGGTGTCTGTTCATAACAATAAAACCCTAACTAAGACAGTTACTTAGTCCTTTTGTGACATAGCATAGGGCTGGAGGTGCCTGGATTTGGAAAGTTTATTTATTTATTTGTTTAGACTCCTGTGTGTGCAGAGGTCAAAGGAAAATGTTTGGTGTCTGTCATTCTCTATCTCCATGTTAGTTTTTGGGATAGGTTCTCTTACTGAACCTGAAGTGTTGGGATTTGAACATAGGTCCCCAACTTCATTGCTAGTGGCCTTAACCACATTTTAAAGATCATGCTCAAAAATTATGGGGAATAATAAAGTTTTATTGCATCGCACTGTTGTGCTCAAGTGCTGCTCACTTCGTCAGTGTTTATTGCACAGCTTTCTGTTTCTGAAACATTTTCAAGAAAACTGGAGGCAACCCTAACACAGCCTCTGGCTATGCTGCAGAGTCTAAATGACATTTCTACTTCTGGGACAGGAGCCTGCTGGGTAGCAAGGGTCAGTAAAGGTGGGTGGGGCTGAAACGGGCTGAGATGGATGTATCTGGCTCATGACAGGTGAAGAATATAAATGTCTTTACCCTACTCCGTCTTCAGTGGCATCACATGCAACAGCTTGAAACTGGACAAGGCGGGGGTGTTTGTGTCCTAGAAATTGGCACACACTATACATTTATTCTTTTCTCCCTAGCTTCGAAGTCTACTTGTGTACAGGCTCAGTGATGGCGAATATTTGATCACCACCTTGACAGGATCTAGATTCTCCCAGGAGGCAAATCTCTGTGCGTATCTGACAGGGAGTTTCTGTATCTGGTTTACTTAGGTGAGAAGACTCACATTAAGTGAGGTTGGTATCATTCCATCTGGGCTGAATAAAAAAGGAGAAAATGATCTGAGAGAACTCATTATGTTTTATCGCTCTTTGCTTCTTAAATCCAAGGACCGGGGAGATGGGTCAGAGTGTTAACTATGAAAGCAAGAGGACCTGAGTTCAAGTCCTACCACTCTTGCCCTGTCAGTGGAGAATGACAGAGGAAGACACCACTGGAACTGTGGCCCCCACTTCTGATTCCTGTTACCACAACCCCCACCACTATGCTCTGTACCAAAAGGATCTTTTCCTCCTTCAAGTTACTTTTGTCAATTGTTTTGTTCCAGCCACATAGAAAATATTCATAAAAGCCCCACCTCAGAAAGACTGCGCTGACATTTCTAGGTGCAGAAACATATGGTTCAAAACAGTGTTCTCAAAGTGATTCTGCTCAGTGGGATGGCAGAGGGGAAGCTCTGTGTGTCTCAAGATGTCAAGACACTTTAGGAAGCAGGCCGTACAGTGTGACCTGTGAGGACACTGGTTTCCTAACCAGGTCCTCGGTAGTGTCATGTCTCTAGATACTCATCACAGGCTGATGAGACATGACTTGTGACTGTGACAGAGGAAGTGTAGTAGGCACGAAAACACCAGGAGGAGAGGCAGCATCTGATCTGCCCTTCCCACTCACAATGGTCGTTCAGGTGTTCTCCTCTGAGATGGGCTCTGGCCACTGCGCTATCGTCACTGAGCTCCTGATTGACTTCACAGGACAACACAACATCTCAGGATGTCTACACAGCTTCAGTAGCCACAGTTCTGCCACTCTCGGGGTCAGACAGGTGCACAGAGTGTGCTGCTGACTTACTGAGTAGATAACTAGGTAAACTGGACAAATGAATTAATGAATATTAATTTCCAGAACAACACATTGCTGAGATAATCCAGTGCATCGCGCCATGGACAAAAGGCTTTCTGTTAGAATTCTTTCAATTTAGCAGTTAGTCCAGGCCGGGTCTTCTGTTCCATTTCAAGGTCAGAACCACGTGATCCTGACCTTGGCAGATGATCCTTGAAAGGCTCGAAGCTTTTTCCCCCTGCTTTAATCCTGTGTCCATTTAATGAGCTATACTTTCTCTGGAAACAGTACAGTGAATATCACCAAGATGGCTAATAATGTTAACATCACCACAGAGAGAGCCAGAGAGTACTCAATTAAAGTAATAACTCTTAATGCAGGAGAAATTGTTTTCCTCTTAAGAATCCAATCTGGCCGTCAGCTCACCAGCATATTTAAATGACAGAAATTACCTGTAAGCCATAGATCTGTAGCGCAAGGCTGAAATGCACTTCTAGTTATACCTTTTGATGATGTGTTATGGATGTTCTTAAGGTCAGAGTTCATATCTTGTCAGGTTTGCATTCCCATCGACAGCCAGCGTGATTACCTCCTCAAATATATAATGCGCAAAAATGTAAAGAGCCAAGGGAGGGAGGAAGAAAACCATTTCAAAGCGTTACTTAGAAAAGCCCAACAGTGTCACCTTCCTAAGGCCTCAAACGAGCACCACAGTTGTTATTTACCTTTAGCACTGAAGATGGGAATAAAAATCCCCTTTCCAAGCCAAGGCTCAATTCAAGAGCTTTTTTTCACCAAAGACACTGGCTGTCCTAGAGTGTCCCTCTCCCTTCATGGTTCAGTCTGTAGATTTTGAGGTATGAGGAGATTTACCAGAGGAAGTAGCCCAGGGTTCCCAAACACTCTGATGTAGAAAACATGCCCGACAGTGAGAAACAGGAAAGCCACCATGTCCCAGGCTAGCCTTGAACTCATGACGTAGCTCAGGCGGATCCCACAATCCTCTTCCTGCCTCAGGCTTCTAACCACTAGGATTATAGACCTGTACCAACACTGAGAAGCTATATTAGAAAACTATTTCCCAGCAAGTGTATAGGCAAAGAATAAGGGTTTGGCTAGACGGTCTTAATGGCTACTATATGGAGCTGAAATCAAAAGTATTTACCTCCACTTTAGGGCTAGTCTTGCCTTGCAGATCAAAGCCTCATGTCCTATCATGTTCTCTCCCCTAACCCCCCCGGGATGGCAGAGGAGACTTTTCCTCTGGCTGGCTTTTTTCCAAGAGGCCATAAAGACCACTTGTTTCTGTCTATATTTTCCTTCATCCAAGCTATAGAAGGATATCCAGTATGTCATGTGACTTGGAGGAACACAGTTTAGGTATGGTGGCTGGAGCCTGGCCAGCATCTATTCAAAGGTCAATTCAAAGGTCAGATCCCAGGATCACACGGCTTAATCCACAGCTTGTGCCCTGGTCCCCAACCCCTTTCTCAGGTGCTAGCTGCTGTCCTCATTATAGGGGCTTCTTATCTTGACCCACCCACTACTGTGCACTTTGATTTAGAGAAAAACTGTAACCAGGACAACTTTCTCCGATAGTCTGGATTTAACTTATACTTCTCTCATGAAGGATGGGTTTTCCTGCTGCTTTTCAATAAAGCAGATGGGGCTGTGGCAGGGGGGACATTGCAATGAGAATAGGAAGGTTCCATGAATTAATGTCTGCGAGAGGACATTCATATTCGTTTTGGCTCATCCAAGTGGATTAGATGAATGGATCTAGCACAGTGGCCCTGGGTGGTGGGGAAGGGTGGTGAGCAGGGTAACTGTGTGCACAGCCAGCGTAGAAAGACCTGGAAGGCAGGAATAACTTCAGAGTCAGCCTCAGAGTGGGGCTGAAGTCATCCTCAGCCGAGATCGTGTACCGTCTCCACCTATCCCTCCAAGGGCTTTGTTCATTTTCCATAACTCGGAGTAGAGTTCGGTCCTCAGCTGTTCAGAATTCATGAGACAGAAAAGTTATTCTATCCGAATTGTCAACCGGCTGAGCTCAATTCAACCTCTCTGGCAACTGAGAAAACAAATTATGACAGAGGAAAGAAATGGACCCTCGAAACTTGCTTTCCTAGGCTGCTTTTAAAGCAGCTCTGATCTATGGAGGGTCTGTCACAGTGTTCCTTGTGGCGCTGAACGGAGCTGGTGGGTGGAGGGGGCTCAAGTACATTTCAGAGGTCTCTAGGCACCCCTGTTACCTACTTGTCACCAGGACCAGAATTATAGTGGGTACTGCCTAATACCTGACTGCTTCAGGGACAAATGCGCCTCTGATTTGGAGCTGACGCGTCATTCATTTGCCACCCTCTATTAGGTGTCTACCAAATACATCAGGGGCTAGCGACATAGAGATGATTAAGACATAGTTCCTACCCTCAAGGAACTGTATTTCATCAGCAGGACAGATGGGAATACACAGTGACAAGTGAGAGAGACGCTGGCCTGAGGGTGATGGGCTGATTCTCACTTGTTATTTCCCTGAACTCCTTGACACAGGTGAGATGCAGACCCCCTGGAGAGCAAAACTGGGTCCAGAAGGGGGAGCAGAGAAGACAGTTGGCTTTCCTAAGTAAGGGATGGCCTGGAGCCACTGCTCGCACATCGGCGGAGACTCTAGGGCTGTCATTAAGGAAATGGGGGAGGCTGTATCTGCATCCACTGTGGTGTAGTTATCAGGGTGGGGGTTGGGGGGCAGGCCATGTAGATGGGTAATCACCTTTTCCGCTTCCGAGCTCAGGTTATGGAATCTCCGGGAGGGCTTGTTAAAGTAGATTGCTAGGGCCAGGACTAGAGTTGCTGCTTTGCGGTGATGCCTGGTGGAGAATTTGCACTCAAGCCTGAAGGGCTTTCCAAGCAGTAGTCCTACAATAAATCGTCCTCAATACTGAGGCCCCGTGTTTACTGCTTTCCAGAAAGTGGACAGCTTAGCAATTCCCACAGCAGTACTATAGTGCGGAAATTATTATTATTACTATCTCCATTTTAATTTTTAAAGATTTATTTATTGTCGTTATTTTATGTTGTGTGTGTGTGCATGTGTGTGTGTGCAGGTACACGCACATGTACCATGTGCATTTCGCTGTACATGGACGTAGAAAGAGGATGTTGGATTGGGAACCCTACCTTGGTCCTCTGAAATGCTGAGCCACCACATTCTCTTTATTTTATGCTCAAGAAAAGGGAGACCCAGAGATGACAATGTGCCTCTCGATATCACAGAACTCGCAAGTAACAGAGATGATATTTAAACCTAAGTCTGCTTGAGTGGAAAAACCCATGTATTTTCTGCCATTCTGTCCCGTCTGCCCAGTGACAGAAAAGTGCCTCTTTTTTGTTTTAATACTAAAGTTGAAGAGATTCGACAATAAATAAGTGAACTCAGAGACAGAGCGCTCTTATTCTAGTTCCAAATAGTCCCCCAAATATATTATTAAAATCATTCCCCCAAGAGCTGACGGAGAGACTATTTATTTCTTGAAAATAGTTGTAAAAATATACGAGAGAACAAAAGCTCGCTGTGTGCGGAGCCCAAGGAGCCTCCTAGGCCAATAGCTATCAATCCTTCTCTAAAGCAATGGAACACATTTTGTTAAATAAAAGTTTGCTCAGCACTCTAATACAGAAGGCAGACAGGATTAAAGCTGCTTTCAGACCTGAGGGAGCACATGTTTCCAGGCTTGTTGGACAGACACCTGGGGTCTTCCTTAATGAAGGGTTGGCATGTATGGAAGCAAGACAGCCACCTAACCTGCTGTGAGTGGACAGCAAATGGGACCAGTGAGTTTCTCAGAACTAGGAGGAGTCCTGGCAAACACCCAGGACCCATGGCAACTTCTCCCATGGAAGGGCTTCACCAGGACTCTTGGGAGGTGGGGCTGGCTGGACAGGTTGGGCCAATGCTGTTGTGAGGCTTTTCTCATGATAATGGTTGCCTTTTGATGCCTTTAACTGTGGTTAGGTCCTCTTTATAGACCTTCTTTGAAAGGCCAGTGTTATGGTTTCAATGGGTCATACACAAAACACTTTGTCCCCAGCTGGTGGCACCACTCTTTGGGAGCTTTTCTTTTCTTTTCTTTTTTCTTTTTTTTCTTTTTTCCGGAGCTGGGGACCGAACGCAGGGCCTTGTGCTTGCTAGGCAAGCGCTCTACCACTGAGCTAAATCCCCAACCCCTTTGGGAGCTTTTCAAACATTTCAGATCCAGCAGGTGATGCAGGACTGTGGGGTTGGGCCTTGAAAGTCATAGACTGCATCTGGATCACCGTTCCTGCTCTGCTGAGATGTGTGGAATCCTGGCCACAGGTTCCCATCACTAGGAATTCCATTATGCCTTCTCTGTCATGCCTTGCCCATGATGACGGGATGTTGTTCTTGAGCCCAAATTAGCCCTTCCTCCCCTCAGTTGCTTCTGTCAGATATTTTGTCGATAATGAGAAAATAACAACTATAGCTACCCATCAAACTGCTTAGCTTACTACTGGAAGGGGCATAGCTACCCATCAAACTGCTTAGCTTACTACTAGAAGCAGCCAATTCTTCTGTGGGTTCGGTCCTAGTTTGCCTTCTGCTACTGTGAAAAGACACTGATCAAAACCAACTTGGGAAGGAAAGCGTTAACGTCACCTTACAACTCAGTGTGCCCTAGAGGGGAGCTAAGGCCCAGACCTAGAGGCAGGAACTGAAGTAGGCCATGCGGGAACAACACTGCTTATTGGCTGGCCCCTCATGGCTTGCTCAGTCTGCTTTCTTCTACCTCCTAGGACCACCTGCCGGGAGACGGTTCCATCCTCCCACATTAATCTCTAACCAAGAAAACGATCCAGAGACTCACCCAGAAGCCCATCTGGTGGAGGCATTTTCTCAGTCGAAATTTTCTCTTCCCCAGATGATTGATTGTTTTTTGTCAACTTTAAGTTGACAAAAATCTAATCAGTACTTCGTCTATGAAATTCAGAGTAAGGAGTCTCATCAGATACTTCCTTTTCTCTCTCTCTAAAAATCACATTTCCTATTGACTTTTTGTATTATTTCAAGTCATACAGCCCAACCCCACTCATTTCACGGTCCTTCCATATCTGCTCTCCACTCTTGTAACCTCCTCCATCAGAAAATTAAAAATAAAAATTAAATTAAACAATAATAAGAAAACCCTCATCATGGAAACTGCCATGCGTCACAGTGTACGTCCCACAGTATACCCTTTGGCCAAACAGGTTTACTTGCTAATACTCATTGCAATGAGCCTGGATTGAGGTCTCTGGCTTCTGCTACATCATTAATACTGGACTCTCATGGAGACTCGCCTCAGATAGCCTCATCAAATACTTCTAAAGAGAAGAACCCCATCCAACGATCTCTAAGATTTCTATCACCATCCAGCCACATACAGGTTCAGATAGAAATTAACAGCTACCTCCTTAGAGGGATTCTGCTCACTACTTTTTTCTGTTTGGGTGAATAGCTCAGTACTTACAGGCACCTCCAAAATGCCTGTAGCTCACTCCCATACACAGGATTGATCACATCCCAGATGCCAACTTCTTTATTTAGAATTTAATTCATTTACAACATTTTATTTCCATATTATCAGCAGAGACCAGGGAAGTAACTGTTCCCAATTCCCATCCTCCTTCTATTTGGTAATAATCAGCCACACAACGAACACCAAGCCACTCACATCATCCTCTTTAAAAGCTTTTTTTTTTTTTTTTTTTTTTTTTTTTTTTTTTGAGACAGTGTTTATCTATGTAGCCTTGGGTAGCCTGGAACTCATATGTAGACCAGGCTGTCCTTGAACTCACAGAGATCTGCTACATCTGTCTAACAGGTGCCGGGATTAAAGGTGAATGCTACCACTGCATGCCTTTTAGTAAATTGTACTTTTATTTACGTGCATGTGCTACAGTATAGGTGCTGGTAGAGATCTGAAGAAGGTGTCAGATCTACTGGATCCAGAGTTACGGGTGGTTGCTGGGAATCAAACTCCAAGTGTGGCAAGTGTCATTATCCACTGAGTCATCTCTCCAGCCTATGTATCACCCATTTGCAAGTCCTCATTCTAATTTTTCTGTTACTACTGCTGGAAAGATGTAATTACCAGAGAACCTCTCCTGGGATGCAGGTGTGGGAGTCAAGTCTGGCAGGGACAGGCCATCAGATTCTTGCTCATCTTTAAACTCTTGTTTGTGAGGGAAACAAATGTCTATCTTGTTTAAATCACCATATATATTATTATGGTATGTGAACAGTATATCTGTGTATATTTGTGTGTGTGAGAATGTGTGCATATACGTGTGCATGCGAGGCCATCGTGTGTGAGATGCATGTATGTATGAGTGCATGTGCACGTGGAGCAGGGGTCATAAGGCGTCATTTTTACCTTGGTTTTTGAGACAGGGTCTCAAAATCTGAAGCTCACTGTAGTGGCTAAATTTGAAGGCTAGCGAGCTCCAGGGGTCTGCTGGCCTCTGTGGGCTTGGGATTGCTCTAGCTGGTTTCTGGGCCAGTGCCTCATGACACTGGCTCACTCTGTCTCTTGTCTTCAGGAACCTTGAGCTATTGTTCCAGGTGTGATTTCCTGAAACCACCATTTGAAGGACACCGTGTGAGGGCACTTCAGTGTGCAGTTCCTGCCTTCCAGATACCCCTCCAAGGTTACAGACCCAAAAGATGACATCTTAGATCCCTACAGTCAGCCTGTCAGCTGAACATCATTAACAGCTTGACCGATAGCTCTTGAAGAGTGAGAGGAATTTGCCATCTTAGATCCCTACAGTCAGCCTGTCAGCTGAACATCATAAACAGCTTGACCGATAGCTCTTGAAGAGTGAGAGGAATTTGCCATCTTAGATCCCTACAGTCAGCCTGTCAGCTGAACATCATTAACAGCTTGACGGATAGCTCTTGAAGAGTGAGAGGAATTTGTCCAGTTCACGTGGGGAGACAATGTGTTAACACTACTTTTCTGAACTGTGGCCTCAATAGAAACAATTGGTGACATTAAAATGGCAGAATGGGGGCTGGGTTTCGTGGCACATGCCTTTCATCCCAGTACTCCGGCTGCAGATGCAGGCAGATCTCTGAGAGTTCAAGGCTAGCCTGGTCTATAAAGTGAGTGCAGGACAGTACAGTCAGGGCTCAGTTACACAGAGAAGCCCTGCCACTAACAAACAAACAAACAAACAAACAAAGGAAGAATGGAAAGATACTTGTGCTTTAGCCCAGGGCAGCCTCAGAAAGCCACTGCACCAACCCTAGAATCATTTGCCCTCTATTCATTCAGTGAGACAGTAAGAGTCCATTTGTCTCAACCACTTTTGCTTTTTCTGTTATTCGTGTCATTTAAAGATTCCAACAAACACAACCAACTACCTTTTACCTCTCAAGAGGTTTTTGTGACTGGGACAAGAAGTTGTGGGTGGGTTTAAGGCCACACTCTGACTTCTTTAATGAAGTTACCAGTGGAGAATGGTGTTCCTGGCTGTCATCATCAGGTGGCCCTCTGAGGTCCCCCTGGGATTTGATGCATGGTCTGCAGTTACTCTAGCCTGTAGGTTGTTAACAGCAGGGGTTTCCATGGTTGGGCTCCTCTGACTTCTCTTTACTTCCTAGAATGGAGGAAGCCAGCATGGTTGTCTGGATACTAAGATCATTAACAGTTTCAGGTGTAAGGGAGGAAGCCCCAGCTCTACAATAGAATCAACATCCTCCATTCTAGCAATGAGTTGGTTGTGAGGTGAACCTTCTGTCCAGGCGGGTCACGTTTCTCTTCTGAAGTTTCCCTTTCTAGAGTCAACAAACAGGAGAATCTGCATTACCTCCATGACTCCTACATGGGTAACAAATGGGATTCTTCAACAGTTTTCCCATTGCAAGGGTTGGTCTGCCTAGGGCTGGGGCTCAGTGGGTGGAGAACTGAACCTGAGAGTTTTCTACCAAGACAAGATGGAAGAAAGGACTACAACCAACCAACCAACCAACCAACCACCACCACCACCAAAAATCAAGGTCAGGATTAAATCATCATCATCATCAATAACAACAACAAGGTCAACAGTGTGAAGCCATACATCAAACCAGAGTCAGAGGAACTTCTTAAAGAAGATGTGGGGACAGATCCAGTGAAGGATAGGAAAGAAACCACATATGTGTTGGCAATAGTGTGCTTGTGTGCACACATGGGTCTGGTGGATAACCTATAGCAGCTGACATCTGATGGCACAACGGTGTACCTAGCTCACTTAAGAAATGTGAGGGAAGATGTGTTTAGTTACATCTGAGATGCCGCCTAATGCATCTTGCTCAGGAAAACAGTGCTCACCCAATGGATCCAGGGTGTGACCTGCTAACTAATTATGGCATTTATTTCAATATTTCTTGTATGACAGCCAGTCAATTACTTGGCTATTTCCCCATCTGGATCAAAAGACCTTTGAGGATAGATGGTTTCTTATTCTTTCACAGCATATACCAGAATGCTTTGTACATATAAAGTACTCAATAAACATTTTGATTAATAGCCACTGTCAATCTTTTCGGTTGTTTTTTTTCTGTTAACATTAATAAGTAGATTAACAATGGTTTTGATGGCGTATTTTTTTTCTAAGTGATATGATCTAAACAGAGACTTATCATCAAGGGGCACAAATTAAACCTTAGGTGGAAGAGTTTAACATATTTAAGAAGACATGCGGAGAGAGACAGGGAAGAGGCGAGAAGCTGAGAGTGCCTCTGATTTTTCTCAGCTTTCAGATTTTCTTTTAGAAACCACCCAATCCTTTTTCTACACATGGTATTTTCCAGCTGTATATCTTTTTTCTACAATGTTTCCCCTATTTGGGGAGTTTCATTTATTAATGAAACATAATTAGGCCCCATTTCAAAAGGAGGAACAAAGGCCGTTTTGTTCTGCTCTGAAGCTTGGTTCAGCCCAGGTCACGGTGATTGTCAGCATCTCTGTTTTCAGGCTACATAGACTTGGATGCTTCAGCAAGACAACTGGGGGGCCAGTTGGTCAACTTCCCACTCCCTGGAGCCCCTGAAAGCAGTCCTCCCAAGCTCTGGAGTCTGTGTTCAGTGATCATAAATACAGGCCTATGGCTTCCAGTCCCACTTGGCAAGGAGAGTGTGGTAGGTTCGCTGCCAATTCTGTCATTTCTCAGGGCCCAGAGCTATCTCGTGATGGCTCACACGCTGGCCTTCCAGAATGGGAGCTCTCTCTTCAAAAGCTATTACCATCTCCTCACTGATTAGCTGTTGCTTCTGAAAACGTTCAAAAGACTATGAAAATATGGCCCTCTCACGTAAATATAATTAGAGAAGAATAGAGAAAGACAAACGAGCAACACTGGGAAACACAGCACTGACTTCTGTCCATTGAATGTGGACACTGCTAACAACTCTATATTCACCATTAAAATCCTTGTAACAGCCCCTTGTAATAATCTGAAGGCTAAAGGCTGCATATGGCAAGTGGTGCCAGGTGTCAAGTCACATGGTCAAAGTCACATAGATAAATTAGTGATAGATCCTGTATGAAAATTTATGTCTGAATCTATGTATGAAATATGGAAAGGTATTAAGTTACCTTCATGGAATACCATATATACCTTCTTATTTACTAGTTGACTAAAATGCTCAGTAACATGGCTATACTCCACAGTGAAATGCTAAATATGTTGACTGAGACAATGGAATTAATGCAATATATAATATATATATTTATATATCTCCTAAACAGAAGGCTCAGAGTAGTAATGAAGTCCTTTTAACTCCTATGAAACAGAACTACCAAGCTCATTAAGTTTTTTTCTCTGTGACAAACTTTACTTTAATGGAGATTATTTGAAGAATGTAAAAATAACTAAAAAAAGACTAACATTCTAACAGTAACATCAGGTTAAGCAATCCATTAATAGCATAGCAAACATAGCAAAGATAAATCCTTCAAGTAAAATAATTTACCTGCTTAGCTTAGATAGACCTATTTTATTTTATTTTTTTTATATTTTTTTATTATTATTAACTTGAGTATTTCATATATACATTTCGAGTGTTATTCCCTTTCCCGGTTTCCGGGCAAACCTCCCCCTCCCCCCTCCCCTTCCTTATGGGTGTTCCCCTCCCAACCCTCCCCCCTTGCTTCCCTCTCCCCCAACAGTCTAGTTCACTGGGGGTTCAGTCTTAGCAGGACCCAGGGCTTCCCTTCCACTGGTGCTCTTACTAGGATATTCATTGCTACCTATGAGGTCAGAGTCCAGGGTCAGTCCATGTATAGTCTTTGGGTAGTGGCTTAGTCCCTGGAAGCTCTGGTTGGTTGGCATTGTTGTTCATATGGGGTCTCGAGCTCCTTCAAGCTCTTCCAGTTCTTTCTCTGATTCCTTCAACGGGGGTCCTGTTCTCAGTTCAGTGGTTTCCTGCTGGCATACGCCTCTGTATTTGCTGTATTCTGGCTGTGGATAGACCTATTTTAAATCATTTACTAACAATGGAAATTAAAAATTTCACTTCCGAAATGTAGGCAGAACAAATATAAATATCATCACAACTTCGTATTGCTCAGCCGTAAAGAATAACTATCAGAAGAGAAGATTTAAAAGTCAGCATCATTGCTGTAATGCAATGTATTCTCATGCACGATAGTTGTCTTGTATGTCATGGCACCCGATATCAGGTTGACATATACCTTGAGTCACCTGGAAAGAGGGAACTTCAGCTGAAGAGTCAGATTGGATTGGCCCATGGCCATGTGTGTGAGGCTAATTGATGTACTGCAGGCTTCTGCAGGTGGTGCCATCCCTGGGCAGGTAGGCTGAGCAGACAAGAGGAAGCGACTCTGTGAGCAGCACTCCTTCCTCCATGGCCTCTGTTCCAGTCCCTGACTCCACGTTCCTGCCCTGAGCTCCTACCCTGGTTTCCCCTCATGATGGGCTGTGAGTTTTAAGCCAAATAAACCTTTTCTTCCTTAAGTTGCTTTTGGCTTTAGTGTTTATACAGCAGCAGAAAAGCTAAGTAGGGCAACGGAGTAAACACATACAGTCACAGAAGAATAGAAAGTTCTAAGAATGCATACAGTGACTTAAGAATTATGGAGAGAATAGATTTTTAAATCAAAATCACCACTTTTAAAAGAACTCAACAACGCCATCATTTTACTGTTGGTTATACAAGCAAAATGTCAAGAGTATAAGAAAATATTTTGAAAAAAACCTTCTCCGGGTGAGGAATTTCTATGGTAAATGCAGGGGGAGTAGCAGAACACAGGTGCTATGAAGGAGGAGAGGGGCAGATGGGGGAGGGGCGTTATCCGAAATGATAGGGGGAGGGAAATATGGAAACAGAAGTAGGGATGAGGGATAAAGAATTCTAAGGGTGACTAGAAAAGCTACAGGGAAACACCTTAGATTTACTTAGACTTACCTAAGTACATGGGTATATACTTATAAATAAATGAAGTATGCAACTTGGAATTATAGCACACACACACACACACACACACACACACACACACACACACACACACACACCCGCTCCCACAAGAGCCATAGACGACCTAACAAAAACTCTATTTTTAGGCATGGGAAACCCACCTTTGAATTGTTGGTCAGGGGAGTCCAAAAGATTCCACTAACAATAAAAACTATTGCCATTGTCCTTGGATACCTTCCAGAACTTGAAGGTAAGACTGGATTGCTGAAGACATCCAGCAGTTTGGACAGGACTTGGAGGGATCAAGGCAGAACTTACAGGAAGCTCCTTTGAGGACTAGCTCTCCTAGTGCAGAAAGTGCTGTGCAAGCAACCAAGGAAGAAAAGTCCTTCCCAGAATAAAGCCCATGAACTACAGCAATTACCGCCATGTCAAGATATACTCAAGGGTGCATAGTGGCACTTGTACCTTGGGGGTAACCAACAGCCTTCTAATTGGACTTAAGGTTCACTGAGCAGGAGAGAATTCATGCTGGGTCCTGTAAACCTAGTCAACTTACCTATGGCTGGTGAGGTCAGGAACCACCTTCTTAAACCATTATAATTCCCAACTGCATTCTAGATACTTAAAATAGATCCACTAATAAACGGAGCTCTCATCTGTCGCCAAAGAAGCTTCTTTTTGTGTGTGAGAGAGAAGGACATTAATCCGCAAATGGTCAAAATTCAGAGACCAACTGACTGTGGGATGCACATCCCAGTTGATATACCTGTAACACAAAACTCTACACCTAAGGCTTAGGTTACTAAGAGCCAGAGGACAAGGATATCCCTCGTGAGACAGTATCTTCTATTTATGGCAGGGAGTTGTACTCATGGAATCTTAACGCCATGGCCACCTGAATAAGACGCACAGTGACAACACTAGTAGATGTGTCACTGTAGATGGGAAAAATCTCACAAGACCCCATCCATAGACGGAGACTATAGGCAATTAAAGGCTGCTAAGAGACGGGGTTAGACCCCAGATGGATTATCCAATCTCAAGTGATCAGTCAGCTCTAAAGACAAATACTTGCAAGCAACATTAAATGAACTCAGCGGGTTGTATTTATATATTCATATGCATGTATATGTGTATGTATGTATATATATATAATAATTAAAAAACAAGAGGTCATAGATTTGAGAGGGGTGGGGAGGGTGGGCACTGAGGGAGTTTGGGGCGAGAGAGGAAGCAATGGAGCTGATAATCACACAGTACTCACACATCACATTCTCAAGAAAGAGAATAGCATTATTTGAGAATTCTCTGGGAGGGGAATGCTAGGACTGCAAATGTCATGGATTACAGAGCACAGATAATTAAAATAGCAAGGTGTTGGTGCAGAACTAGAAGTATAGAGGCACACAGGTCAATCGGAACACTGAGATAACCCTATTTTTATGTGACAATTTGATAGATGATAGTGTGGAGTATGATGGGCAAAATGAGTATGTCATCAATTTAAAAATCACTTATTGCTTAAAATTGTACCAACCTTGCCCAGATGAATTAGAGCTAGACACATTTTTAAAAACCCATAGAACAACTAAAGGAAAAGAGAATCCAAATTGTATAAGATCTTAGATACAATGTGTGCATAAAGAACCATGATGGAGTTATATCAATTATAAAAACAATTGACTTAATTATGACATTTTAAATTGTATGTATGTATGTATGTATGTATGTATGTATGTATGTATGTATGTGCTTACTGAGTGTGTGAGTGTGGGCATGTGCATGCTATAGCATGTGAATGGTTGGTCAGGTTGAGGCAGTTTCTTTCTTGGTTTTACTGTTGTAATGCTGCCCCATGCTAGCAGGCTCAAACATTTCTGGGAGGTTCTGTCTCTGTCTCCATGTTCATCTAGGAGTGCGTGGTTTACAGATGTGTACCACTGGATATGGCTCTTTCTATGAATTCTCAGGATTGAATTCGGGCACTAGGTTTACTTGGTGAGTGCCTTTACATTTAAACCATCTCCCTGGCCCGATTGTGAAATTTTCATACATGATCACAGTTTGTTCATGGTTATTTCCCCATCGCCCTGTCTCATCTGCCCCTCCTGCTGGTTCCCTTGTGAAATTATTTTTTTACTGGCTTAAAGCAATAGAATTTCTTTAACAATGGAAGAGATAAATGAGACTCAATTGAGTAGCATTTAATATATACTTCAATCATAAAAATATAAGAAATGAAAAGAAACATATTGAGAAATACTTGCCTTTAGATTTTATAATCAATATATATAAGAAACTTGCTAAATCAGAAATATGCTTATCACTAGGAAAAGGTCATACACATGAGGACTATACTGGTTCGTTGGTTGTCAACATGATACAAGCTAGAGTCATCTGGGAAGAGGGAGCCTCAGTTGAAGAATTACTTCTATCATACTGGCCTATAGGCAAGTCTGAGGCATTTTCTTGATTAATGATTGATGTGAGAGGTCTCAGCCTACTGTGGGCGGTACCATTCCCGCAGTGGTGGTTCCTAGGTTATATAAGAAAGCAGGCTAAGCAAGCCATGGAAAACAAGTCAGTCAGCAACACTCCTCCATGGCCAAATTCCTGTCTTAGCTCCTTCAGTGATACATTGTAGACTACAGCTGAAATAGCCTCCGCTCCCCTAGTTGCTTTTGGTCAGTGTTTTTATCACAGCAACAGAAAGGAAACTAAAGACTGGTGAGGTGGCTCAGTGGTTAGAAGCACTTGCTGCAGTTCCAGAGGACCAGGGTTTGATTCCCAGAGCCCACGTGACAGCTAAGAACCATCTATAACTCCAATTCTAGGGAACCTACTTATGGACTTTGCATGTATGTACTTGGTGCATAGACATACATGCAGACAAATATGCATATATGCAGGCACACATGCATATAAAATGAGATAATTAAATATTTACAAAATAATTAAGAAAAGAAAGCAAACCAGGACAAGAAATGTTCCATGTAGCATTACTTTCTTAATCCTTTTGTTCTTTATTTTTTGTTTTTGAGGGAGTGTCTTAGGCAGCTCAGGCTTATCTTACTGTGTAGAACTCCTGGCCTTCTGCCTTCATGTTGCCTGTGCTGATGTTACAGGGGTGCACTGATGCCTTCCTTACAAAGCTTAGCTTTCGTTTTTGTTTTAGTATAGAATAGAATTTATTCAGGGCACGGGGAGAAGAGTCAAGAGGGTAGTAGAGGCAGAGAAAGGCAGAGAGAGAGTGGAGGGGGGAGAGGAGAGGAGAGGGGAGAAGAGGAGAGGAGAGGAGAGGAGAGGAGAGGAGAGGAGAGGAGAGAAGTAAAGGCCAGCCATGAACACATGGAGAGGTGGGGGAAGGGAATGGGGAGAGAGTGGGAGCAGGAAAGCAAGCGCAAAAGCCAGGGAGAGCAAGAGCACAGCATCAGTTTTAAAAGCATAGAGGAAACCTTATCTTAATGATACTGAAAACCCAGACAGACTGAAGCCCACCGACTTAAAATTTTGACATTTAAAAAAGTTTCCATGAAAGACTGTGTCTCACACATTGGAAAAATGTTTGTGACATAGTATGAAGTGAAGAAGTAGAATATTAAATGTTATGGACACAGGTAGAACACAGGCTTGCTCCAAACCCAGAAGAGGATGTGGGACTGGAAAAGGCTTAGAGCAGTGGGTCTTAATCTACGTGTCATGACTCCTTTGGGGGTGTGTGTCAAATGACCCTTTCACAGGGGCAGCCTATGACCATTCTGCATATCAGAGATTTTGGATATTTACATTCTGATTCATAACAGTAGCAGAACGACAGTTATGAAGTAGCAATGAAAATAGCTTTTTGGTTGGGGGTCACCACAACATGAAAAATTGTATTAAAAGGGTCACACACAGCATTAGGAAGATTGAGAACCGCTGGCTTAGAGGGTTGGCGTAGGGATGAACTATGAGTTACAAGCTCAAATTACGTCAGAAATCGGAGAGGTGAAGATGGTTTGGGGAAGACTAGCAGGTGAAGAGGGTCTGGCAAACTCCTGGGCCCAGTCAAAGGGAGTCAAATGGTAAAATCAAGCTTTATTGTAGAGAAAGGCTTGGAGTCTCCTCCAGTCAGATCTACATGTTGGCCTCAGTCTTAGGGATGCCCTGGTAACCCTAAAAAATCCATGGAATGGTTGGAAAGCCATGAATAAGGATTTGAATTGGGGAAGCCATCCAATCAAATTAGTCATCCAATCAAATCACACTTTCAGCATGTAATTTCTATCGAAATTTAGTGTTTTGTAATGGTGAATTTTGAAAAAAACAAAACAAAACAAAATTTAGATCTGAGCAGAAATGATGAAGTCATGTTTTATTAGCTCTGAGCTGCTTGCATGGGTTTTGAGACTGTGACCCTGTCTTTGAAATTCTCTTGGCTATAGCTGTCTTGGAAAAATGCAGAGTTGCTAGTTGTTGGTGAATTAAACATCCATCAAATACTTGTGTGCCTACTGTGTGCCAGCGCCTGAAGTAGAAGAGAAGAGGAAAGAAACAAGACTGAGAATACACTCCGTCTCCCGGCAGCCTACAGACTGGACCTAGATTCAGATATACATAATCATAGCGCCTATGTTAGCACATAGCAAAGGCTGTGCAAATGTGAATAATCATCTAATCACCGTAAAGGCAGGAAGAGTCACTTGCTAAAGGCAAACTATGAATTGAATCGTAAAACAAAAATACAGCTCCACCTGGCAGAGAAAGGTGGAAGGGAAGATGTCTCAGGTAAAGGGAACAGAAGTCAGACTTGAAACAAGTCCTGAGCAAGACTCAAGCATGTGTGTGTGCTGGGGGAATGAGAGAGGAAGACAGGATAAAGAACATGGAGGAACTTTCCTGCATGACATATTACAACTAGTTGTTATACTTTGAACTTACTACCAAAGTTTGTGTATTGAAAACTTAGTCCCCAGTGCAAAGTGGGATCATGAGGAGGTGAACAGTCATGAAGACTCCATCATGAAAGGACAGATGCCATTATCACAATAGTGGGTTTGTTTGCCACTTGCCTATTCTCTCCTGTCCTCTCTTATTCCATGTTCTTTCTTTTGCTGAGATGACATTGCATAAATAGCCTAGATGCATCATGAGTGCAGTGTGGCAAGATCTGGTCAACCAGGTACAGTTTTAAGAAAAGTTGTTTTGTGGCAATTTACTCTGCATTCAAGTATTCTATTCTAAGGAGAAACTTAAGACTGGAAATTTCATAGGAATCTCATTGAGGCTTAGAAGTAAACAACTCAGAAGTCTTAGGAAGTTCCTGAAATTTACCAGATTCACAGAATCTATCCCTCTCTTAGAGTAAAGACTGGTGAAGAGAGGTAGTTCTCCAGCTTGTGGAGATGCCTGCCAATCATGCAGAGAGCTCCAGGGTTCCAGCTTTTGTGAATCATCACCCATGCTGGAGTGGACCTTTGAATTCTCTATGTTCCTACAAGAACATCCTTACCCACACTCCTTACCCAATAAACTCAGTAGTTGACCAAGTTGGGCTTTAGTAGACTTTGGTCTGTTGTTGGCTCCTTAACTGAGGTTGAATAGGTATTTGTTCATGTCTTCCCAGGAACAGCATTGCAAAACACAAATGAATCTCAGACATTACACAGCATCACCCTCCTTCTGTCATTATTTCATTCGATATAATCACTAAGCACTGTTATCAGTCACTGTCCTTGGGCATGGAGTGTTGGTGCAAAAGGATCCTCATGGACTCAGAATCTGTACGATGCCAAACTTGCATGATATTGGATTTCCTGGCCTCTAGGAATAGGAGAAATGAATTTCTTTTATTAACTCTCCAGTCTGTGGTGTTCTTCAATAGCAACATAAAACAAACTAAGACAAGTCCTTCCCAAATGGTTTCTCAGTCTAAAAACTCCTTGTTGAAAATCTTTCTTGGAAGCCTGACTTGAGAACACAGGAAAGATGATCTGATTTAACTGAGGGAGTCTGCCCCAGAGCTGTGTACATTCTTCACCATTGGTCCCCATGGAAGCTTCAGCTGGGACTTCATGGAGCAGCTCACACACACAGCTCTAGGAAAAGCAGCCACATGAGGATTTCAGATAGGAAGTAACTCAATCAGACATGCAGGAGTTCAAGCTCTGTGAGATTTTAGAAGACTGACATTATCCAAAGATAGACACATGTGTGTAGTCGTGAAACACCCTGGATTTCTGATATCATTTCTTGGTACCTGAGTTGCTAAACATTATGGATTTTGTACTCACCAGGTCCCACTGCTGGGCTGATTGTTCCAATTTGGAAAAGTAGAGAGGAAAAGTTCCCTACGTTAATGTCTCCCCTGACACCAGGGAGCCGATATTAATGTGTCAAGTGATATTGTGTGCTCAATTTTTTCTTTTAAGTTGATGCATAAAAATCTCTGGGCTGAGACAGTGTATCTTATGTAAATTTACAGACCCTGCCTGGGCAGCAAGGGACTTGTAGGTCAGCTCCTTCCTTGGTCCTCTCTGGAGCATGCATCTCATTTTCGAGCAGGTAGGCGTGACTCAAATTACCTGTGTATGCATTGGCTGGGAGCAGGCTGACACTTAGTTCACAAATTTATTTTCCAAGGCTCCATCTGCTACCTTCCTTCTGGGTGACTCATGTGCGGTGCGGCATCTGGTACTATGGCTTTTGGGATGGACATCTTGATGTATGATAATCATCTCCTAAGGACGTTTGCACTCACATTTCTCTTTCAGGAAATGAAATATGAAGATGTCTTTCAATAAAACAGGTGCCGCTTCTTCTTGCCAGATCCTGCCTTGGGCGTTGAAAGCACCCCCACCTAACAATGGGCCCCAGTAAGTGCCAGCAGCCAGGTCTGTGCGTGGGGTTGATGGAACCAAAGCAAATATCTTGCTACAGAGGTGATTAGATGATATGAAATGTCAGGATCTCAATGAATTACCCTCCGAGGTTTCATAAAATAGAAACATGGTCTCATTTCTATTATTGCTGTGTCAACAACAACAAAACCCCATTTTTTTGTCTTCCTCTTTGCAGAGAAATGTAATAAATAGCATTTGACTTTGGAATGTATTTAAGGAGGAATTTGAGAAGAGAGCAGATCAGCGTGCTAAATCTGGGTATCATGGACCCTGGTGGGGAGGATGAAGACTTTAGGAAGCCTGAGTGCTTCCTTCCGTTTGCTTCCCATAGCCTGGGAATCGTTGTTTTTCTTCCATGGCAAAGGGTGGATGGAGGAGATTCCTGATAGGCGCTTTCAGCATCCACACAGCAGAGAGCGACAGCACATCACTTCCAGATGGAACCATTAAACGTAGCATCAACACCTCTGCTTCACTTTGCCCAGCAAAATCAGTGACAAAGGATCATGATGAGATAGCCTTGGAAGCCATGTTAAAGAGGAGATTACCTCTGACGGTGAATGGGTTCTGTAATGGGTGATAGTGACCATCTGCAGAAGCTGTGGTAAATGGAGGGAGGTTTCCCTAAGGGTCAAATGCCAACAATAGGAGGAGGAGTGGCTCTTAGATTGAGAGTAAACTCAGTGAACATGATTGTTGGGGGGAGGGTGGTAATGGGGGGAGGATGGGGAGGGGAAGCCCAAATAGAAGGGAAGGGGGAGGGGTTAAGGAGATATTGGCCTGGAAACCAGGAAAGGGAATAACAGTTGAAATGTAAATAAGAAATACCCAAGTTAAAAAAGATGGAGGGGAAAAAAAGAGTAAACTTGGAAAACAGAGTTGGGGACAGACTTAGCTGTTGTGTGAAAGGGTTTGGTTCACAGCTCTGCAGTAAGTGAACCCCAGCATTACCAGCTCTCCTTCCTTCCATAGTCTCAGTCACGTATACACTGAGTGCTGCTGCCATTACGTGCTGGTCTGGGCACGCAGTGGCGTGCAGTGAACACATCTGTGTTCTTGGAAGCTACTTGGTACTAAAAAGTCGAGGGAGGCACAGGACAATTTCATAAAGTGAGGACTAGGAAGACAGTACAGAGGGCGATAGGGGAGGGGAGGGCTTTGGGAGGAAGAACACACAGCAATAGATCTCCAGTGGCCCTCTGGTCTAGAATGCAGCGCTGTGGAGAGCTTCACCTACCCTAGTGAGGATACATACATCCCAGGAAGGATGCTCTAGACTGTGGACCAGAGTGTCTTTAGTGAGAACTCCCCTCTTGTAAAGCACAGGGCAACATATATGTGATAGTCTTCTGTGAGGGTAGAGAGACTGATTCACTACCTGGAACCCTGTTCCAAGTCTCCTCCTCCTCTTCCTCAGCCCTCCCCCTCCTCCTCTTCCTTTTCTTTTTCCTCTCCTCCCCTTCCTCCTTTTTCTCTTCTTCCTTTCCCCCTTTCTCTTTCTCTCTTCTTTCTCCATCATCATGTGCTTTTTCTATCTGAGACAGGCTCCCATGTACCCCAGGATAGCCTCTGAACAGCTACATAGCCAAGGATAACCTTGAGCTGGTTCTCCTGATTGCATCCTAAGTGCTGGGATTATAGATATGCAACAATTGCTTGGTTTAATGTAGTTCTGGGGACCGAACCCAGGGCTTCATGTGAGCTAGGCAAAGCAAGCATTCTTCCAATGGGACTCCTGCTCCAGCCCCGATATCATTATTGTTCTGGTTGATATTCTGGGAGGACCCTCTGATATCCTGACAGGTGTTTCTCAGTGATATTTTGAAAGGGGCAACAACAATTTTGACTCATGTTTTGTTCAATCATGAGCATTCAATCAGGACACTCAATTTAGAATTAATTAAATCCACATTAGAATCTAATCCTGCTTGAGAATGATATTAAGGGGAAACTCATCCTATCTTGAATGATGCATTTTTGAGCAAGTCTACATAATCAGAAATTTGTCCATTTTGTAGATAAAGGCATACTCTCAATAGCTTAATTATAAGAGATGAACACAAATAGATTAGACAAAAATATGACTTCTTGACCATCTCATTCTCAAAGTGATATTTGTTTTTTTCTTACGTGGCAGGCACCTGCTATTAAAGAATTGATATATCTTTATATCTTGTCCTTATAATAATCACCAATGCCTATTGAACATTATGCATATTTACTTGGTTGTACACATTTTCTCATTTAAATTTCAAGCTAGTAATATAGAATTAGCTGTTTGGTTTTTTTTCTTCTTCTTTAGATGGGTCTTCATTATGTAGCACTGGATGGCCTGGAACTTACTATATTCAGACCAGGCCTCAAACTCACAGAGATCTCCTGCCTCTGCTTCACAAGTGCCACAATTAAAGGTGTGAACCACTGTGCCCAATAGAGAGTTCGCACTGTTTATTATCCCCTCTTTATAGATGAGAAAACAGATGAGGCCCAGAGAGGGTAAGAAACTTGTTAAATCCATTTGTATGATGAGTGGCTGAGAAGGAACCAAACAGGGTTATTTGGGATCCTGTCTCAAAAAAGAGACAGAGAAAGAGAAGAGGAGGATAAAGAGGAAAGGGGAAAGGAGGAAGAGAAGGAGGAGAGGATGAGGAAGATGAGGAGGAAATATCACGCTCTTTTTGTGGCTATGGTAGAAATGAAATGATGGGAAAAGACTTTCCAACATCTCTCTTGTTTCTTGCTTCCACAAATCCCCACGGTGCTGATGGTGCAGATGATGCAGTCTTAATCTCAAATAACTCAGCACTGCTGAGGCCAAGCAGCCTCCCTGCAGCACAGAGCTTAGGCCACTCGTGACCCCTCACACACAGGAAGTTGTTGTTGCTGTTTTCTTTTAATGATACTTTAGATGTGTAGCTGTGCAGAACAGGGGCCGGGAAGATGGCTCCACTTGTAAAGTGCTTGCCTCACAAGCAGAGGACCTGAGTTCTGGTCCCCAAAACCTATGTGAAAAGTCAGGCATGGCTGTCCATTGTCCTCTACACATCATACATGCCTGTCCCACATCCACTTCTGTCATACATGCCTGTCCCACATCCACTTCTGTCATACATGCTTGTCCTACATCCACTTCTGTCATACATGCCTGTCCCACATCTACTCCTGTCATACATGCTTGTCCTACATCCACTTCTGTCAAACATGCTTGTCCTACATCCACTTCTGGACTCCAATGCACACCCCAACACACATAAAATAAAAATGTTAAGTGTACAAATTAAACGTTTCCTAATTATAAGTCAAGGCATTTATTTAAAACAATTCTCATATATATATATAAATTTAACATTTATTGAAGATGAAAATAAATTTATATAATAATGATAAGCGCTTGTTTATTTTTATGTAAAGATTAAGTCTTGGTGGACTATGTACTATTGCAGGTCATTGAATACCTTCAAATTTTTTCAGAGTGGATGATATTTTGATTTTATGATGGTCGTTTCTGAGAACACTGCTTTGCATAAGCATATAGTACAAAGTGGCAAAAGTATGTTTAGGACTATTTTGGCAATGGTTGGAAATTCTGCCCCTACCCCAAGCTCAAACTCATTTAATGATTTTTTTTTAAATGAAACAAGTCAGCAACTGAAATAGTAG
Source organism: Rattus rattus (assembly GCF_011064425.1). NCBI lineage: Eukaryota > Metazoa > Chordata > Mammalia > Rodentia > Muridae > Rattus > Rattus rattus. The sequence goes on from NC_046155.1 coordinate 87,539,167, forward strand.
TTGAAAAAAATTAAATGTTCTAAAAAAACCCCAAACATTCTTATACAGTATGATTTACTAATTTAATGTTTACATGCTGAGGAACCATGGTAGGAAAATATTCAAGGTCTTCGCTTCCCATAATGAAATTATTAGTTTATATAGGAGCAGAAACCTAGGCACATCCTGTAGATGCACTGCAGACCATGTGTAGGTGTCTAATCCAAGCCTGGGTGTTTCAGGGTGTGTTCATTGGTGCCGGGTGCCTTGAGGGCATGCACACATTGCAAGACTGCAGAGCATGGTGTGTAGTTCAAGTGTACACCACCAGACATGCAGGATTCCCACTGAGCATCTGCTTTTGAAGGTGGCTGCATGTTCAGAAACCTTTCACTGTGGCAGATCAAAAACATTTTAACATTTATTTTTTAAGAACTATGTATGTGAGTGTATGCATTAGGCTGTACGCAGAGGACAGCTGTGTCTGATCCTCCTGGAGCTGTAGTCACAAGTAGTTAGTTATGAGCTGCTGTGTAGGCACTGGATCCCCGGAACTATAGTTACAGACAGCTGTAAGTTGCTATGTGGGTTTTTGGGAATTGAACTCAGGTAGACAACCTGGAAGGGCAGCCGTTGCTTTTAACATCTAAGTCACCTCTCCAGACTTATCTTGCCATTCTATTCAGTTATGAAATTCCATATATGAGGCGGTGACCACAGTTTAAGTAGCTGTGCTTTAGTGTGCGAGGCACGGACTTGAATGCTCTGTTCAAGAGAACTGAGTGTGGATGAGAACACAGGACTCTACACGGTGCGGATGGCTGAAGGGTGTTTCTTGAGCTGTGTGTCACATGGCAGAAACATTTAAAAAGAAGAACATATACAGCCACAAGGCAGGCCCTCTCTGAGGGGACACTGAAAGAAATTTGAAACAGACAGGGTCCCAGGGCACATGTGAACACCCAGAGAGAAGAAGGCTGCATGTATGCAGTACTGAGAGTCAAACCTGGGTCTCATGCATTCGAGGTAAGCACTTCACCATTGAGCTGCGACTCCAGCAGCGTTGCGGATGTGGACAGGCCAGACCAGAAAGAAGCTTGTCGGCAAGGCCAAGCTTGGGTTTTGTGCTACGAGCCGAGCCGAGCCGTGCCAGAGGTTCCCCACTGAGGGTTCACTTGCTTGGAAGGGTTTACAAGCTTAACACCGGGCTCTGAATCACACACGATCCAGCCTCAAATCCAGCCTCTTTATGGGCACACATGGAAGCAGGACATGAAGGCGGGGGCTGCTACAGAATACGATGGGGGCGGGGCACAGGGCAATTTAAGGAGGATGGAGACAGGCTCAGGATGGTGTTCAGGGAGCTCGCCAGGCAGCAGTGTAGAGTGTGGGCTGTGGCTAGGGGAAGAGAGTCAAGAAGAGGCAGGAAGTGGGGAGAGGGCCGAGGACAGGGGAGAGGGAGGAGGTGAATTCAAGGGGGGTTTTAGGATTATCATCCCCCAGAATGGATGAAACAGAGTGGCCGGGAGAAACTTCTGGGGTCTGGACTAGACACTGAAGAAAGGATTTTTTTTTTTGTGCAAAGCAGTGTAACCGTGAAGACACTGTACAGATGATATTATTCACTTCATTGAAAGGTGCACTGAAAGCTGGCACAGTATCTCTCTAACAAAGTACAGAAGGAGCAAAGCCGCTTTCAGTCACCTCTGACCTTGCAGACAAAGCTGTGAGCTGGCGACTCCTTTCTGCATTCCCGTGACCAGCATGCGGCTGATACTCAGGGTCGAAGCGAACCTGACCGCAGGGACCATTTTTTTTTCTTCTCTCAAACCAAAGTAAGAGGTTGTGTCATGAGATTTCTATGTTGTAAAAGCCAAATTCCAAATCAGTGTGAGAGCAGAAACAAAATTTGCTCTAGCCCCAAGACCAACTTTCCTTCAGTTTCCAACTGTCATTTGGGATCTGCACCAACGCCTTATTTAAGTCAATGAAAAAATATAAACAAACAGAAACACCTTTCCTTTCCTAAGATTGAATTTTAAAGAGTTAAAAGCAAATGCGATAAATTAATTAGTTAATACTTTCATTTCAGAATAGTCTTTTATTATTCAAGTTTACTATTAAGAAGCAGTAGGGCGAGTTTTAAAGATTTATTTTTGCTTTTAGTTATGGGCAGGGGGATGCATACGAATGCATGTGTGTTCGGAGGCCAGAGGCATCCGTGGCGGAGCTGGAGTGGCGGGTGGCTGTGAGCCACTCCGCAGAGTTGGTAGAAACTGAACTCAGGGCCTCTGCAAGAGGGTGGTGTGCTCTTTCCTGTTGAGCTGTCTCTAAGCCAAGAGATTGTTTCAAGTGGAGCAAAGAAACTAGAAGTCCCTTAGCCACAGTGGCTTTACCTTGGGAAGGATATGGAGTCCGGGTTCCACATCTGAGTGGACAGGTCATTTGTGCAGCCATAACTAAGAATCGTAAGCTTGGATTCTATTGTCCCCTCCCCCTTACCTTTCCAGTGATCCACCATCCCTCAAAAGAATATTGTTTAGTCTCCAAGTATCTTTGTAGTTCCCGTGGTCTTTCGTGATGTTCAATGCATTATATTTCATTGTTGTATGGTATGTTTTAAGAAATTATTTTGATATTTTTGTATTAGTTAGGTGTGTCCAATTTAGCAGAGGGTTTCACGGACCACAGAGAATTATGTGTGCTTTCTTACTTGTTGTATAGAATACCATTTAAATATCTATCAAATCACCCGTTACTCCAAAACCTTCAAACCAAAACACCCACCAGATTGGAAGGTGCTATCTTTATAGAGAGATCTAAATTAAAATTCAGACATTCTGGATTAAAATTCAATAGGCACAGTGGTGTGGAGTTGTTATCTCTGCTAGAGAAGGTGAGGTTGGAAGATTGTTTGAGCCCTGTAACCTGGAACTAGTCTGGGCTCAGGAAGTTGGGGTGGGGAAGAGAGGAGAGGAGAGGAGAGGAGAGGAGAGGAAAAGAGAAGTGGGGTGGTAGTGGTGATGGTAGTGATGGTGGTGGTGGTGATGGTAGTGGTGGTGGTGATGGTGGTGATGGTGGTGATGGTGGTGCTAATAGTGGTGGTGGTGGTGATGGTGGTGATGGTGGTGGTAATGGTGGTGGTGGTGGTGGTGGTGGTGATGGTGGTGATGGTGGTAATGGTAGTGGTGGTGGTAATGGTGGTGGTGGTGGTAGTAATGGTGGTGGTGGTGGTGGCAGTGGCGGCAGCAGTGGCAGCGGCAGTGGTTGGAAAGATGGCTCAGTTGATAACGTGATTGGTTCACAAGCACAAGGACCCAAGTTCAATTTCTTTACAGGCACTTAAAAAGCCAGTCATGGCAGCAAGTGCCTGTAAGTGAGGAACTGGAGATAAGGACCCCTGGAGCTTGCTAGCCAGCTAGCCTAGCTGAATCCAAGCACTCCAGGTTCAATGGCAGAGACTGTGTTTAAAAGAAAGGCAGAGAGAGATCACAGAAGACCCAGTGCCATGCTCTGGCTTCCACATGCATATGTACACATGAGCACTCACACCCCATACAACATGCACGCATATAAACACATGTACACACTGCAACACACACACACACACACACACACACACACACACACACACACACACGACAAAAGGTAAAACAAACCCATAAATCTTGAACAGAAATTCCCAGAGCACCTATTGTGTAGGGTCCTGGCCAATCACTTACAGGTGGATAATCTTCTAAAACTCCGTAACGACAGGCCAGCATTTAACAAGCGTAAGAAGGCTCAGTATTAAAACAACACGGAGTTGGCTCAGGTGAGCACACCCTCCCTTTGAGGTTGAAGACTCAAGAGCTGTCATGTGCACAGACACCTGAATGTGGAAGGTCCTTTTGCCCTTTGGCTCAGTGGTGTTCAACCTACTGACAATGTCACAGGCATAAAGCCATGCTTCACACCGAACGGGCAACTGGAGATTTTTAAAAGACAATTAGGATTGTGTGCAATCTTTACGTTATGTCCCAGCTTTGAAGTTTGGCTCTATGTAAGGTGGAAGGCTGGGTTGTGTTTTAATTGTTGGCAAGATGAGGTCTGGGGACCAACAATTACTCAAACTCCTGCCTTTTTTAAGAGAACTGAGAGGGATAATATTGAACTGCCTCTACCAGTGCCATTTTAAGTATGGAAAGGAAAGAAAACTCAGTCAAAAGGAGCAGAGAAATGAGTTCTCTCCAAGGAAGCCAGACCCTGAGACCCTCTTGGTACTTCTGAGGGCTCCCATCTTCTCTGCATTCATATCTCCTGCCCATTAAGTTGAAGCCTATGAATTCTGGATTTGCCCCTTCCCATGGCACCCTTAAAGTCCTATTGTCCCTGAGTCCTAAATAAGTCTGCTACTTGCAGGCATCAAAGGCAAAATGAGACGGAGAACAGCTCACTATGTGCAATGAAATGTCAAGAGTTGAAGCCAAATGCCCAAGCACCCAGTGGTTTGACTGCAGCCTAATTTACAGAGCATGAATTAACAGATGGGGAAAATTAGGCATCGGTACTGGAAAATAAGGCCAATGTCAATGCTTTCTTAGTTAATATTTAATTTAGCTCCGTATCACCAAGGAAATCAGTAAACATGCATCTATCAGGTACATACTCTGTGACCAGCTCTGAACTAGATTCTTAGGGGGATCAGACCTGGCGGGAGCACAGATTCTTCTCAATTCTTTACTCAGAAGTCTGGGAAGGGGCAGAGTGCTGTGCACTGAGCACAGGTTACTTAAACAGCTTGGAAAGTCCTCCGGGAAGGAGTGCAAAGCCGGTTCTCAGCCATCTTCCTGTCTGCTGTACTTTGGTAGACGTGAGAAGGCAGAAGACACAGCCACCAGAAATCAGGGCACAGGGATACATGCTAGCCTTCCTTCTCCCCTCTCCTTAAACATTTCCTGAGATCCCCTCCCTTGATCTACAGTAGCTGTTTCACTGAGAAACATTTTCCATACTATGATTGATTTATTTAAACTGTACAGTGGAACAGTCTTTATTAGTCATAGTTTCCATCAAAAAACCGATTTACAATGTCTCACTCAAGCCCATACCCCACAACCTAGGCAGCCCTATCTCTCCTCCCTTTCCCAAGCCCACTGCAAACTGACCTGTGTCTATAGATTTGCCTGTGATGGCCTTTCTAAGTTTCCATTGGTGTCTTGCCTAAGGCAGGGCCTTAGCCAGCATTCTGCCCACCTCCCGCACCACCCTGTCCCAAGAGACTCTATAACTAACTTGGAGGACTACCCTTCGAAGACTTTGTTCTTTCCTTCTAAAAATGAAAGGGATGGAATTCAGGCACTTTTCTACTCGAAAGAATCAACTTTGAAAACCAGTCCTAACTAGAAGTGGGAAGCAAATGGTAAAGAGTTGGGGGAGAAAGACCTTTTGAGCGCTCTTGTTAGCACAGGGTGTGTCATTTGCTGGTACCCCATTTAGCAATATGCATTCCCTCAGGCTAAGAAGTCCCGCTTTTAGGATGATCCCTGCGCATTACTCAAGGAGGCTTCAGAGATGCATCTATACAGATAATCACAGCCAATGTCACCAATGCCAAAAATTGAAATGTGTGACAGCTGAGGATTCAACCTGAACATCCCCCGCAGTCAGTTGGGAGCACAGGGCTTCCAACAAGAATCCTTGTTCCAGATGGCACCGTACACTGTCCATGTGCATGACGGCCTTTCTGCAGCTGTCGGGCACAGTCGCTGACAGAGTTCACTGCTCACTAAAGCCTGCTTGGTATTTGTCTTGCTTAGTTTTGCTCTAGGATGGGTTCTCAGGTAGCCCAGACAGGTCTTAGACTCTCTGCTGCTGGGAATAATCTTCAGTTTCTGATGCCCCTGTCTCCATTTCCCCAGTGACGGTATTACAGACGTAAATGACCAGGTCCTGTTTATGTGGTGCTGGGGACTCAACTCAGGGCTGTGTACATGTTAAGCAAACCCTCTTACCAGGGGAGCTACATCCTCAGTCCTTGTGTGCTATTTTTATCCCCATTCTTTCTAATCTTGTCATCGTGCTGTCACTGTTAGGCCCCTGATTTACCCCCGACTGTCCTGTATTAGGGGCTGATCTGGACCCATACATGCTACAGAGTAGACTGGGACGTCGGTGCTTTTGATTATCTAGAATTACTTTTTTGTGTGTATTATTTTAGTGTGTGTGTGTGTGTGTGCGCGCGTGCGTGTGTGTGCGCGCGTGCGTGCATTGAATGCAGGAAACTGCGGAGCCAGGAAAAAGCCTCTGATCCCCTGAAGCTGGGGTTACAAGTGATTGTGAGCTGCCTCACATAGATGCTGGGAACCAAACTCAGGTCCTCTGGAAGAAGAATATGGCCTCTTAACTGCTGAGCCATCTCTTTACCCCTCACCCCCGAACTATATTTAATAATCCCAGCTTTTGTCTTTTGACTTGAGGCCCTTTTCACTTATTTTCGCCTATCATTGATATCTCACACTTTCAACTCGTAAGAAACTTTCATCTAGTCAGAGTAGAAAGTCTGACACGTTGACGACAAGATACCTTCAGACCTTTGTGTGTTCAAATAGCAGTGGCTTCATTGAGGGCTCTGCAAACCAGGTCGATAGGCAATATCATGAACGTTCTATGACATCTAATAGAAGTGTAATTTAGAACTTGCACAGTGTTAGATTTATATAACGTTAAAGAGAACGGAGTATATGCTTCTGAAGAAAGGCATCACTACTGCCGGCTACTTAGTAACGCCTAGGACAAGGTTACGAAATCAAGTGGTATGTAACAGAGCAAGCACCACTAATCCCAGGCCATTTCTTCATACTTGAGACATTTCCATGTGCAGTGGTCTTAGCTAACAAAGGTGATCATGGCCATATTTCATGCAGATTGTCTGCACTGTTATTTCAATGGACTCAAGCATGTTCCCTATCTCACTTAGCTTTTACTGTCAACTTGAAGCAGCCTAGAGTCACCTGAGAAGGGATGCCTAAGGTATTTCTCAGATCAGATTGGCCCGTGGACATATCTTGAGGTGAGGAGTGGGAGGGGTTGTCTTGATTGTTAATTTATGTAGGAAGGCACAGCCCACTGTGGGTAGTACCGTTCCCTAGGCAGGTGGTCCTGAGCTGTCTAAGAAAGCTAGCTGAGCATGGATATGAGCATGAGCTAGCAAAAGTGCTCCTCTACGATTTCTGCTTTAAGTTGCTGCCTTGACTCCCCTCAATAATGGACCTATGAACTGATTTAAACCCATTTCTCCCCTAGGTTGTTTTTGGTCAGGAAACTTTATCATAGCAACAGAAAGGAAACCAGAACATGTTCCTTTCCCCCTCATTCAATAAAAGTAGGATGTATATTGACCTTCACGTTTAGAATATTCCCTTTAAAATAATTTACGTATTAGAAAAATAAGTTTAAAAAATCTATTCAGTGCTTTATTCTAAATAATTTTTAAAGGATTGCTTTAACTTTCAGTTTGATAACTAATTTATTCTGCGGCTAATTGAATTACTTTGTAATTAGCCTACTGGAGCAGGAAAGAAGACAAAATAAATATCTTTGTGATTGATTCCTTGTAATGACAGAGATGCGTGAGTAAACATATTTATTATTCTAGTCAATTCAGATCCTTTTGTCTCTGCGTGGAATAGCCTGGGGTCCTCTTATTGTTTTCCCCAATTCCTTTACCGTATTGTGTATGTGGGGGTTAGCACTGACATTTCACTGCTGAAATTAACTTTGAGCTTTGCACTGACCCAGTGGCTGGCATTTGACATTCAAGTTTGAGTCACTAATGAGGTTTGGTTTGCATTTATTCTTTGGGTATTGAAGGGCGCGATGGAATGTCCTGTTATTAAAGTGCACACCCAGAGCTGTGTACTTCATCAGCACTCATGTGAAGAAGAACGCAGTGTCCACAAGAAGTTTTACAAACGGGATTTCATGTGACAATCGGAACCTTTTACAGGCAGCTTTTTTACTGGTGAGGTGTGAGTTGGAAGACAGGGACTTGAAGAAGATGTAGTTTCATCCCTAACTCAAAGAATGGTTGACCCGAGCGTCACAGGAAGAGGGCCCTCAGAGGTAGTTACAAATGTAGCTTTGTTTTCCTTAGGCTCAATGGAAATGTCTAAAATTTCTAAAGATCTATGTTCTTTACATACAAGCCCTACAATCAATTTCACTTCGTAGAAGCTCAGCTTATTCTGCCTCTTAGTGGCATTGTTGAGAATTTTATAACCACCCAAGAGTTAGGTAAACGGGAAGCTTCAATGGCAAAGTTTCAAAAGATTTATTTTATGTTTAATTGTGTGTGCATGTGTGTGTGTGTGTGTGTGTGTGTGTGTGTGTGTGTGTGTGTGATTTTTGTGTTCTATATGTGAACACATGTGCTCACTGAGGCGAAAGGCACCAGATCCCTTGGAACTGGAGTTACAAGTGGTTGCACATCACTTGACATGGGTGCTGGGATCTTAGGTCCTCTGGAGAAGTAGTAGTACATGTTCTTAACCACAGAACCATTTATCCAGCCCCGTCAATAGCTAATTGACTTCAATGGCCACTGCTTTGTAGGAATGCTTTGCAAAGGCACTGTGAAAAACAAGACAGTATGGTCTGAGCTGCTCTGTCATGGGTCTCACTGTTACAGAATAATGGTATATTTTAGTGCCTCCTCATTGGGAAGAGAGAATAACAGTTTTCCATCCAGACACATATGCTTTGGAAAACTCAACTGGGCCCTAATCTAGGAGAGCTAACATGAATAGTAACTCAGCTTGCAGTTTTCCACTTAAGGAGGTGCTGACTACGAACCTATCTGCCTTTCAATTATCCCTGTTCCCAGGTGCACAGACCAGTCCTTTTCTTAGAGGATTCTCCTGTCTCTAAGGTTCAAGACAACGTGTCATTAATCTCAAAGTCATGGAGTTGGCTAAGTAGATTTCCTAGAAAGCCTTCCACTGGGCTGCTGGGCCATCCCTGCACTTTAAAGACAGTGTCTCTGCTCTATTTGTTTGAAGGAAATAGTCAGGGGGAAGGCAGCTGGTGTCTTGGGAAGTCAGACAATGAAGCAGCCCCTCCTGTTTCTTTGGGTGATTATATTCATATCAGCATGCGCATCCATGTGTATGGAGGCCAGAGGCCCACCGCTGGTTTCATTCTCCAGGTACTGTCCGCCTTGCATTTTGGGCCAGAGCTCCCCACCAGTCAGGAGCTTGCCAAGTAGGCAAGGTTGAATGTTGGGCCAGATCCCGACTTCTGTCTCTGCCTGGTCTGTGTTGGGATTCCAAGTGTACAGCACCACACCTGGCCTTTTAAAATTTAACCTTTTTTGATGTAGGTTTTGGGGATCAAATTCATCTTTTCATCATCTTAAGGCAAATACTTTACTAAGGAAACTCCAGATGCAGGAAACCCTCCTTCTCAAAGCGTTCAATATTGTAGTTCCTCGATGGCAAGGTGATGTTGAATGTGAGATCGTCTACAATGAGCTTCATGAAGATGTGGAAAGAGGGGTTGAGGCGATGTCTCAATAGTGAGGTAGTCTTGTTGCTCTTGCTGAGAACGGGCGTTCCTTTCCCAGCACTTTCATGGTGACTCACACCATCTGTAACTCTAGTTCCAGGACACCTGATGCCTTCTTCTGACCTCTGTAGGCACCAGGCATGCACGTGGTGCACACACAAACATTCATCCAGGCAAACACCCACATATGTAAAACAAAACAAACATGAACCTAAAAGAAGGAAGGCAGATGAAAATTATAAAAGAAAGCCTTGATACTTGACTAGAAAGAGCAGAATGCAGAATATCTGAGTCTAAAAGATAGGCTTTCAGATTATCCCATTCCTAACAGACAAACAACAAAACAACATGCGAGATCTGTGGGGAGCCATTCAATGAACAGACATCCATATTTTTTATAATGTCTGAATGAGAGAAGCAAAAGTTAAGAGTATTGCAAATGCATTCAGCAAAATCACAGCAGTGAGCATCCCTCCTCCTGGGAAAGACAGACATCTGTGAGCAAGAGGCTCATGAGACTAAACAGATATGGCTGGGGAAGACTTCAAGCGGAGGGTGGTGGCGCGAGCCTATAATACCAACAACTGGAGACTGAGAGGGAAGCATTGTGGGCCAATGCCAGCCTGGGCTATGAAGTCAGACTGTCTAAAGAAACAAAACGTTCTTTACTTGTAGCATACTAGAAAAGCACAGGACAAAGAAAGAAATGTAAACTCCATAAACAGAAAGCACCAACTACCATTCTAGCACATTCTCACTTGGTTTATTAGCAGAAACCTTACCCAAAAGGGAATAGAATGGTAAGACCTCCCAACTGGCCTTTAGAAATGATGGAGGGTAAAGACCTTTCAGAACAAGCTAAACCTGCAGGAGTTCATGACCCCCCAGGCTAGCTTCCCAGAAAGGCTTATGGGAGTCCTGCATCCTACGCACAGTAGCTGCCATCGTGAAAGCATGTGGAAGTATAAACCCCACTAGGAGAGCAGATACACGAAGGGAAACAGAAGAGACTGAAACGTTATGGATGGGACGAGGAAGCACAGAGACAAACGGGAGAGGACAGTAAGAATGAAGACGATTCAGAACGGAGGAAGACTCACAAAACGAGAGGAAGAAGTCCTGAACGATCAATGGTAACCTTGAGCAGACTAAATTTTCCAAATAAGAAAATGCAGAGTGTCTAAATGGATAAAATCATGACCTAACAATATACTGCCTATAATAAATCCACATTAAAAACAAATGCACACACACACTGGGGGAGAAAGGCTGGAAAACAGGATTCTCAGCAAAGGGAAAGCAGGAGTAGCAATCATTAAATCTGACAGAACAGATTATAGGACAAAAACAGACAAAAAAGTTACTATATACTGACCAAGGGATCAGTTCATCAAAGAGATATGATTATAAACCAGGATGCACCTAAAATTGAAGCACTGTTTCACAAAACAAATGCTGTTAGACCCACATGAGGAATATAGGTTATAAGAGGTAAAAGAACCAGCCTAGAGATGCTGTAGTGACAAGATACTACAGACTGAACAGAGAGCAGGCATTTACAGAACTTTCCACCAAACGGCACATAACCTTCTGTAAAACAGACTGTGCATTAGGTCAAAAGACATCTCAGCAAAGATGTAAAAACCTGGACTGTCTTCTTTCTCTTCTGATCACAACAGACTTCTTTGAACAAATAAGAATCCAGTATTGATGGTACCACAGAGGCCGGAGGTCTTGAACTAGACTAACGACTCATCGCAGTGAGCATCTGCGAGTAAACCTGTTTGGGCAAAAGGATATTCTGCGCGACGCACAGCAGCTTCCTCTGTCACTGTGACGGAGGAAGGAGGATGTGGAGGAGGGCGTGGCAGATGGAGGAGTGAGGTGACACGTGGCCAGAGGAGCTGGAGACACAGCTGCCATGGGTGTGAGGGGAGGCTGGGCTTCATGGAGGAGGCGGCCACTGTCCAGAGGGGTTGTGGAGATATTTTTTATTTTTGTTTTAATTTTTCTTTTGTGGGGGAGGTTACAAGAGTAGAGCGTGCATTTGGAGGACTGGAAAATGAGTGGGATTGGAGTACTTGATGTGAAATTTACAAAGAATCAATAAAAATGTTGTTAAAAATAAACCATAGAATGATATGGACAAACTTCTAGACTTACCCCTTAACCCAAACTGCAGGCCGAGGACTCATAGCTCTGACCAGACCGACAGGAACTAATGAGATTATGTCAGTGAAAGAATGGTTCCTCAAAGAGAGCCCTCCCCAGAGGCTTCATTCTTGAATTTTATTAAACTTTTAAAGAGGCAATGCCAATTATCAAAGCACTGCACAGAACTGAAAAGGAAGACATCTTTGAAACCCATCTTATGAGGCCAATGTTGCTGTACTCCCCAAAGAAGGAGATGAGAGCAACAAAGAAAAACTATAAATAAATTCTTCAATGAATAAAGGTGAGAAACTTCTCAACAAAGTAAAATTTTGTGGTATATCAAAAATGAAATTTGGCTGCAGATCAAAAAGACTGTCGTAATCAAGTTGGTCTTGTCTCAGGAATGTAAGGATCAGTCCATATACATCCACCAGCAGTCACAATCCACAATTGTGCCACCAGAATAAATGATAAAAGCCTATGGCTATCACAGTAAATGCAGAGGAACAGTTGATACAATTTAACTTTCATATGTAATAAGAACCCAGAACAAAAAGCCTAGAAGTAACATGCCTCAAATGTAATAATGCCTTGACATACCCAGTCCTCAGCCAGCGGCATGCTAAGGGAGGAGAAAATGAACAGCCTCGAACTTTGACCCTCCTGTCTTCACCTCCCAAATGCTGCTATTACAGGAGTGTGTAGCCACGTCCACCGGTGATGGAGAGCAAGGCTTTGTGCATGCTAAACATGCACTCTACCAACTGAGTCACACACCTCTAGCTTACTCTCTGAGTAACTTCCGGATCATCTACTATGGGCAAAACATACAAGAGAGATCTGCCCCTGTAGTGTCCCAAGTAGAAGACTCTATTTAAGACTCATAAAAATAAAACGTATCTGTTTCTTACAACTGCTACTGGCATGTCCAGCATCTTTGCAGACAGTTTAAAGCTTGCTGTTTCCCTGCAGAACTGAACCTGTGGTCCCTATGCTCCTGTCTGGTGGCTACCCAAACTTGATGGGAGTCCACTTTCAGCATGCCTCATAAGCCTTCGTCTTTTCTCAAGTGTCCCGAGAGTGGACAAGACCTATGCTTCTGATTGTTTTTGTTCCTCTGTCTACCACCTTAAAAAAGGACCTAAACCAATGAAAGCAAAATACAATAAAATCTCCCGATAATTACACAGAGATGCTGTGCAAACTGCATGACTGGCTGGCATTTGCTGCTTGGAAGGCAGTTCAGAGGGGCCAGTGTTTCGTGCATGGAAACAAAGATTATTTGAAAGTTGAATACATAAAAAGGCAAGCTGCCTCGGATCTTGGATGCCTCTTGTCAGACTCTTATGGCTTTTTGTAATCGACATAATTTTGGCAAAAAAAAAAAAAAAGAGTAGACTTCCAGCTGTTTCAAGTCACAGATGTATTCTTTTTTTGGGGTTGTTCTAAAAATATGTACAGACTGTTTCCTTACGTTTTAAATCAGGATTCTCTTGATGGATTTTTGCTTTGATTTGGAATCTTTTGGTCCAGGACCGAGAGTGAACTTGGATGCTGACTTTGTCTGGAAGAAACTTCCAGAGCCATAAAGCCTTTGCTGTCCTCCACTTCCATTTGGTAATTCACACTGTGTGCCCAGACCCAAACGTTGACAAAGAACAAAGTGTGCCTGGCTGTTTTAAGAGTTGGGGCGGGGAGGGGGTAGGTGGAGAGAAATTCCTCTACACTCATGGAAAAGGGAAGAGGGTGTGAGAAGACTGGAGGGTGGGGCGGGGGTGGGAGCTCACCAAGGTCCTAAATTAGGAAGACTTTTTAAGCTGTCAATTTATAGCTCTTTGTCTATCACTGTCAGATATGAATTCACCCCAGGCAGACACTGGTCCTTATCCATCCAAGTTCTGTCCCTGCAGGGACACTTGGAGCAAGAGTTGGATACCCAGTCCAACGCTACTGTGGGACACCTGAGAGACAACCGAGGACCCTGGGAAAGGAGGATGGACAATATCATCTAGAGAAGAAAGCAAAAACCCAGATGCTTGGAAGAGGGATAGGAGATCAGATACAGGGAAGATGGCGGGACTCATGGAAAGAACCAAAGTTCTGGAGCCAGCAGGCTGGGGACAGGCCCAGTGGTCCTTCTTCCTATCTGGTTTGGTCCAGAAAGCTTCTCTGTGCTTTGCGCTCCAGTGTTACTCTCGTGTGTCAAATGGCAGTGGTAACAAACACGTCTGCGTTACACAGGGTTAAAGGGAAGCATGCATGTCAAGCACTTAACACGCATGGTACTGCATGCCTAGCAGGAGCTCAAAACATCAGTCAGTCACAACAATGATCATGGATTCCATGGAGACTGAATTCAAAGATTACTGCTAATGGACAGATGTGGGAGAGATTTGACTGTGTCACAAATAGGGGGCATAGGAACCAGGATAACAGTTGCTTTGTCTACACGATTAGGAAAAATAAAAGAGGAGGATATCCAGAACTGGTAATGGTTGGGGGGTTGGGAGAGGGCTGTCCCTCTCCTTTCACACGCATGGTATGAGAATGGCCTGTTTGGGAAGTATTTGGTAATATCTATGACAGTTGAAAAAGACAAATACTTATGAAGTCAATTATTCAACTTCTGGAAATTGATTATGAATAAATAAGGAACAGGTAAACACACACAAGTAGATATTTTGAGTATTTACCACATAACTGTTTATAGCAGCGGTGACACAAATGGAAACAACCTAAATGTCCATCAGTTGGAGAAAGTAGAACGTAGCACAGACTTCCCTATAATGGACGATTAAAACCACTAAGGAGATAGAGCCGTGTTTGGAAAGGTAAGAGTAAATACGGTAAAGCACAGTAGTCTGCTGCCCAGCAAGCCCAGCACTACTCTATCATTGTAAAAATGTCTCATATGCAGATAGATGGCAACATCTGTGTAAATGTGATAAAGGGTTAGAAATGACGGGGCTGGAGAGACGGCTCAGCAGTTAAGAGCACTGACTGCTCTTCCAGAGGTCCTGAGTTCAATTCCCAGCAACCACATGGTGGCTCACAACCATCTGTGATGGGATCTGATGCCCTCTTCTGGTGTGTCTGAAGGCAGCTGCAGTGTGCTCATACATAAAATAAATAAATCTTAAAAAAAAAAAGAAGTGACACATGTATATGGGTATAGTGGCACAAATGAGCATGAGTGTGTGTAATACACACACACATATATGTATACATCATCTATCTATCTATCTATCTATCTATCTATCTATCTATCTATCTATCTATCTATCTATCTATCTACCTGTATTTAGTGGTGGGTTGTATATGCTTTTGTTTTGTTTTTCAGCATTATTCACACAATGCCTAAGATGAGAAGAAAGGAATAGGGTAGAAAGAATGAGGGGAAAGAAGGATGGGAAGGAAGGAGGAACAAAGTAAAAAATAATGACATAATGATTGATAATTGTTCAATCAATGAAGAAACACTAAAACATGATTCCCTTGTCTGATTTTAAAATGGCCCTAGCTTGTGCAGCTGCTGAAGGCGGCCTGGGCACAGGCCCCTGGTCTCTGGACGGCACGTTCTATGCTTTCTTGGGGAGGTTCACACAGGGTTTCAGCACACGCTGACCTGGGCCACTGTGGTCCAGATGTTGGCTATGACAGGAAAAAGTCAATTGTGAAACTGTCCTCAGAGTTCAAAGTGCTGAAGCCAAATGCTACCCTGTGCGTGCCAAGGGCCAGCATTGCAAAATGGACGTAATTATACAAACTCAAGAAAAGCAAATGTTCTTCCTCCCAGTGTTATCTGAAGAATTCCAGCTCATGGATTAAGATAGCATCAAGTGACATTCCTGGATGCTTTCCCCTGTCTAACTGTCCATGTTTCCAGCTGGGCAGCTGCTGGGTTTTGAAAGGACGTCGTTTCATAAATTTCAGTCTGCTCTTGTGGGAGTTCACAAAGCATTTAAGGCCTCAAGATTCAGTGTCTAAGTGGGTTTCAAAAATCAGCTTAAACATCAAACTGTTCCATTATGTTTACTTGGACGGACAAATTCAAGACTCTGAGAAGAGGCATCTCTGACTTAGAAGGATGTAATGGATTGCGGTGGTAATGGCGAGAAACGAGCCGGAAGTAGGATGGCAGCGGGGATGGGAGTTGGGGCCAGAGCTGAGAAGATGCATCTGCCAGGGAGCCTCAGGAGGCAGAGAGCAGAGCCAAGGACACCCAGGCTTGGAGAGATACTCAGGCTCTGCAGAGGGCTTAGGCAGCAGGGTAGAAAGCTAGGCCTGTTATAGTGGGCTTGGGCACAAAGCCAATGGGAATTGCCCAGATGGCAGGGCTCTGAGTGGGAGGAGAAGGGGATATGATCCCTGGCAGGAAAGAGCACACAGGAAACTGTGCAGAAGAGAGGGGCCAGAGAATCGATCGATGGAGAAGACAATGCTTGCTCCATGATTCACCTTCCACTTTGGCTTTGCTTGATCTGGGGTTTGAAGCATTTTTAGATGGTTAACAGGATTGCAGAGGGACTCTACAGTCATCTCCTGGATGTGCGGGCTGCCTCTAATTTCTATTAGAACCATCCACACAGCAAACCTTTCCGCACATTGGACTCTTTCTGTATCGAGGACGATTTCCTAAGAATAGGTTCTGAGAAGTGGAACAACTGGGTCAAAGGAAAGGAACATATTTTATGTGTCTTAATATACAGTGGAGAGCATTTGGAGAGCCAAATTGCTTTCCAAAAGGTTGGTTGAACCCAATCGCTTTCATTTCAAACAAGATTTTATGGGTGATTATGCAGGCCTTTAATGAGATGTTTGGCTCAGAAATGATAGTACAAAATCTGACATTTATTCTGTGCTAAGCATAGCTCTTCTACCCGTGCTCTTATTTAATCCTCACAACAAGACAGTGTGACAGACATTGTTCTGCTGGTTTCACAGACAAGGGGACAAGCTCAGTGGTACTAAGCACATTTCCCAAGGTCACATGCTCAGTGGGATGGCTAGTTTTCTCTCCATGTCATGCTGCATCCCACCCCCAACCCCCATTTGTTCCAAGAACATAAACCAACGGACAATGATGCACCCGAGAAGCCTTCTGAGAGCTGTGAGCCTACAAGATGACGTCATTACTGACAAAGTTTGTTTTCAGAAGAAAGACTTAGTAGCAGGCAACAGTGCTCATACCTGTAATCCCAGCACTCAGGAGATCTGAGGCAGGAGGATCAGTTTGGGTTATAGAGTGAGAGCCTGTATTAAAACAAAAGTAGGGAGGAGGAAATATATCTTGTTTTAGAGTGGTATCAGTTGATTTTGGGGGGGGGTCATATTCTATTTCCACCACCACAAACTTCAGCTTACACCCTTATTATAGTACATCAAACCACAAAGCAGGCTGCAGATTGTCATCCTGTAACCTCCCTGAGCTGAAAATGGAACAGAGCAGACCAGATAGTTCTGAGCCAAGTCTGTGAGTTTAGCCTCTCTCATCTTAAGCTTGTGAGTCTATGAAAGCTTTCTCTGGCTTGTGCTTCCTATAAAAATCTTATTTAAATCTTAGTGCTAAACATTTTGTAGGACTCAGAACCAAGTGTTCGTCTGAGAATCCCCATCCATGGCATGGGCCTATACTGCTCAGGTCTAGGTTCCAAAGATTGCCTTGATGAAATATGTCATCCAATGGTCACTAAAGAAGAAAAGACCAGTGAGGTCCTTTAGAGACTGAGCCTGTCTGGGAATTAGGCTATGGAGTCAGAAAACCTGAGTTTGAATCCCAATTCTACTACTTAGTTGCAATATGACCTCAAACATCTCAAGACTCTGTTTCCAAATCTGCAAAACAGGGACAGGTGATGGCACCAGGTGTGGTTATTCTGAGAAATAGATGAGGCTAAACACTTCAGGATTTCATACAGAACTTTAGGGTGGAGTTAGCTTAATCAGGTGTAGGCTTGAACAGAAACAGAGAAAGTCACCTTCTAGGTCAAACAAGTCAAATCAAATTCTAAGTCTGAGCTAGGATCTATGAATGGGAAGGGCAGTCCAGACTAGGAGTCAAACTGAGGATGCAAAGGGTGGGGGAATGGAGCCAATGTTAGAGAAGTTGATTAGAGCCATGGTAGAGGAATGTGGTTTGTTTAAATGGACAAAGTGGGGAAAAATTATTTGCTGTTTCCCAAAATCCTGATGCATGTCCTCCTCTTTGCTGTCAAATGTCCCACAATCCCCCAGTCCCTAGCATTTCCACCCAGTATGATATAACGTCTTTCCTGGAATGTCTCCTCCCTCCAACCCAAGTCTTATCTCCATCCAAGATGCAGGCGAATCTCTGTTCTGTAAGCCTGAGCCTCAGTCTTAGCTTTCCCTGGTAGCTAAGAGACAGTCTCACTTGTTCACACTCTTCTGGGAGTTATTCTTTTCACAATTCTCTTGGTGATAATCATGAACTGTTTCATGATGCAGTTACTGTTGTTGAATTGAACAGATAGAAATATCTTCTAAGCCTATATAACTCGTCACATGTGTCTGTCTTACTGTTCTGATACAAGAGTCCAAAGAACAAGTCAGAATCACTGATAGGGAAGAGATTTGAGAGAGAGAGAGAGAGAGAGAGAGAGAGAGAGAGAGAGAGAGAGAGAGAGAGAGAGAGAGAGAGAGAGAGGGAGAGAGAGAGAGAGAGAGAGAGAGAGAGAGAGTCACAAGAATAATCAGACCAGTGGGGTTTCCAAATTATATACACATTATTCATATACATCCATTAGCTTATCCTAACATAACCTGATGTGCAAAGTCATTATGGTTTTTGGTGACTGTAAGACAGGAGGTAGCATCAGCCATTGAACTTCACCCAGCCCTGTTCTTCTCATGTCAAACCTGTTGGACTCAAATTAATATCAAGACTCCTGTACGTGTGACTCTTAGTGCTGATCTAAGGAAGTGGCCAGTCCTCTGAGAGAACTGCTTATCCTGGATCCAGAGGTAGATTTGCAAAACCGACAGAAGAATGACAGACACAAAGGAGACAGACATGGAGGTCCAAGAAGGGTCTACTCACTGAGCTCAGGCCAGGAGCTTGCCTTAAGTCCTATGTTGTAGGGGTTCTGTCTACCTGGACTTTACTCTGGTGTTATATATGGGATAGCTGTGTGTCCATATTACTGGTTCGGTCAACTGTATATAATTCATTCCACCATGCAGGTCAAGACTGAACTGACACTTTTACTGTGTCAAGCCCCTCATCCTTCCTTGTTCTTTCAGAGAAGTGACTGCACGATCCCATAGATGACTCACAAGAGCAGCTGAGTCTATGCAAGAAACATTTTTCAAGAGACAGAAGTTGGGGGTGCAGACAAGCCAAGGTTGGTAGTAATGATTCTTATAAATAGATCTTGGATGGCAAGGGATGGGCCATGTGCCATGTGTAAAACTGCAAACTAAACACTGTAGCTAAGATCTATGACCAACAATTACACTATTCAAGGGAAAACGGTTCATTTTGTTACGCATTGGTGGGGAGTGCTACAGACAAGCCCTGTGTGAGGAATAATGTATGGTGCTGCTTGAGGGACTAAGAGTTGGGCTTTGCATGCGCCTACCTCTACCGAAGCAGAAATACCTTATAGCTAAGAAGCCTTCATGAGACATTTGTGGGGTTTTACAAGGGTTACATTCTCATCAGGAAGGCTGGTGGTGAAGGTTAGTGGAGCTGATGAATGGCCTGGGACCTCCCTTTGAGTATCCAGAGCTCTTATCTTCCATGGTGGGCTTCTAGTGCTCCCAGATATGTGCAATCACAGAATGAATTGCAAGGCTACAGGCAAATGGTGCACTGTACAGGGCCTACAGGGGCTGTAGAGACTGGAAGTGCCACCGCCCATTTTCATATCTTGCCTGGCTGCTCTCAGGAATCCAGAGATGGGGAATGGTGTTGGGGCGTGGGAGGTGCCAGTCTCCCAGGGTGGGGAGTGTAATAGTAAGAACCACAGTGGTTATAGGGGAGGTCAAATTAGAGCCAGAGGAGACAAAAGAATGGGTTGAGAAAGCATGCCCACAAGGTGGCTTTCACTTGATCTGGCTGGCTGGTGATGGTGACTATTCTCATCTTTACCTGGCTGGCTTATGGGGAGGGGGGCATTCCCCTATGTCTCACTCTCATGTCCCCACCCCCACAACAACCATTTGTGTTTTGAAAGCAATAGCAATTAATGGTGATCGCAATAGTTATGAGTCATTAATCTGTCAATTAGTAAAGTAATCCCTTATCCCATTCTACAAAGGATCAGAGGCAGGAGTTATTAGCACCCTTTATCATGGTAACTGGGAGAAAATGATGACAGCTTCGGAGGGAGCCAGACGGTAATGGCAATCATGATTGGAATCGCTGGGAGAGAGATCGATGCAAAGTGCAAAGACGGTTTGGAAGAAGAATTTATGCTAATTGGTCAGTGAGGAAAGAGGACGGGGAAGGCAATCATTCCGTGAGCAGAGATTACATAAGCAGAAACAGGCCAAGGACTGAGACTGAGTGAAGTGATTAGGGAGTGTAATTATTACCTTCTTGCATGTTTGCATTGTGGGCAGTAACTGGATGCTTTATATAATATTGTGTCATATCATCCATTTTGGCCTGTGTAGCCCATTTACAGGTAGGGAAACTGAGGCACCTTAGTCACTGCAAATCCATCAACTCACTTGTTGAACATCAAAATTTTCCTTCTCACTTTTATAGTTTGAATGAGAATGGCTCCTATGGGTCCATATGATTGAATATTTGGTCCCCAGTGGAACTGTTTGGAAAGGATTAGGAGGTATGGCCCTCTTGGAGGAGGTGTGTCACTGGGGGCAGACATAAAAGTTTCAAAAGCCCACATCATTCCTAGTTAGATATCTGTGCCTTGTGCTTGTGGATTGAGATGTAAGTTCTAAACTGCTACTCCAGTGCCATGCCTGCTTGCTGGCTGCCATGTTCTCTACCATGATGGTCCTGGGCTCACTCTCTGAGGTCACAAGCTCCATGGTAGCTTCTCACAGCAACAGAAAACTAACCAAGTCATCACCATACTGTTTTTCCCCATCTCTCTCTTCTAAATCTAATTTACCTCCAAAGCATAAGGTTTAATCAGTGCTCTGGGCTCCAGATTTTATTTATGTATTTTTATGTCTTCGTGTGTGTGATATCATGTATGTGGGCACATGTGTGTGGAGGTCTAAGGACAGTGTGTCAGGAATCATCTTCAATTGTTCTTACCCCTGATTCTTTGAGGCAGGATCTCTCAATTGAACCCAGAGCTTGCTGATATGGCTACCCTCACTAGTTAGTTTACTCTGGGATATCCTCTGTCTCTACCATCTAAAGCTGGAATTATGGACTGGACACCATGCTCATCTGGCATTTCTGTGGTTCTGGGGATCTGAACTCTGGGCCTCACACTTGCATGGCAAGGACTTTGATCACCCAGCCATCTCCTTAGTCTCCCTCCCCAGATCTTTTGAGCAGCATTGGATAAGTGGTTAGTGCCTTGTGGAATGTAGATGTGGAATATAATGAGAGAGGGTGTGTCTGGAAACTCGAATGATAGCATTACACTTACGCATAATAAAGACACATTTATCCCTGGGCTTGATCCATACAAAGCTTCTTATTCTCTCCCTCTCTCCTTCCTTCCCTTCCTCTCTCTCCCTCCCTCCCTCCCTCCCTCCCTCTTTCCCTCTCTCTCCCTCTCTTTCTCTGGTGGAAGTAGGGTGAGTTATTGTGGCTTACACTTCAGATAACAGTCCATCTCTGAGGGAGGCAGGGCAGGGACTAAAGCAACGAATTATCTTATAGGGCGGATCCTGCTGATCAGTGTTGATAGGATCTCCTGAGTTACCTGAACCAGAGCAGACTGGGGAAAGAGCAGATGCTTTTCAAGTCGGATTTCCATTTTAAGTCAGACTCTACAGCTTGCCAGCTGTGTGACCTCGGGCATTTTACTTGCCTTCTCTGAGCTAAAGTTCTCCGAGAATGGAAACAATAACCTATAATGCACAAAGCTGTATTAAATGTCTAATTGTATTTAAAAAATTAAATGTATTGAATGTCTCACCAAGAACCTGGCAGTGGGCAGATGCCTAATAATTACACACTCCTCTGCCCTTCTCTCCTGCTCTAATGTTAGAGGCCTGAGAAAGAGCAAATGCTGTGATACTCAGAATAACAGGGGAAGAAACTCACTGTCTCTAATTAGATCTTAAGAACATGTCAACAGTGGTGGCATATTAACCAGACATTGTGTCTGCCAGCAATACTTAATGGTTCATGTGAAATTTCATGCAATAAAGGGTCTATACTTTTAATTGCATGGAAAGTTGTGTTCACTAAGCAGGAGAGGAGAAGAAATAGCTCTTCTCCTGCGAGGAACACTGAGACGATCTAATTAGCATGCCTGGTGTCTCAAAAATTGAATTCAACCTAAGAGTGTGCTATTAAAGCTCCCACATTAGACAGGGAAGTAATTTGAAATGACTGAGCTCTCTGCACAAACACCTAATGTTACTCTAATGGGCCCAGAAAAAAAAGGATGACATCAAATATAGTTAAAAAGGAATTTAAGTTTAATTGCTGCCTAATAAAATTATGAGTGTGTTTTCCTAACTATAAAGCTATTTCCCAGTCATGGTTAAAGATTTTGCAATTTAATAAATGATGGAGCTCAGTTTGCTTCTGTGGGTCCTCCTTCAGTTGGTCAAACTCATCTGTTGTGAAAACATTAGCACGATACTAACCACTGGTCCTTCAACACCTGCACCTGCTTGAGGTCAGGGCCTTTGTTAAGAACAAAAGGACAGTAGATCTCAGCACCCTCTTATGTTTTGCAGGGAGCTGTGGGGTATGTTGACCTGACAGGGTTACCACTAGTATATAAAAGTTTTAAAAAAAACTCTCTTATGGGCATTCGAATTAGAAAAGGCAGCTCTTTGGGGCAACCAGGTTGACAAGGAAAATGGAGACTAGATTTCAGGTCCCATTTACCTCTTCAGTTTTGTACCTATGTGCACGATACATACAGCACAGGTTTACTGGTCATCCACCACTGCATTCTTAGAAAGCCTGGGTGACAACCTTCAAGACAAGGGACGAAAAGGGTTTCTTACTTAATTAACTGGACTTCGTTAGGGGCACTTATGTATAATGGCTTACAGACCTGAGCATCCATACTGTACAAAAATGAAGCAGAGGGGCTAGAATTTAGGCTCCTAATTCTGAACTTCTCAGGTTCCTCTGAATGTCTCCCATAACTCCCCATGACACAATTTTAGCTTGAAACTGTCATTTTGCATGGGTATTGCTCCCCATCCCCCTTATTTTTTTGAGACAGGGTCATGTATAGCCCAGGCTTCCTGTGTTGACAATGTAACTCAAGCTGGCCTTGAACTCTTGACAGTCCTCCTGCCTCATCTCCTAAGTACTGAGATCATAGGTGTGCACCACCATACCCAGCTCAGA
Source organism: Rattus rattus (assembly GCF_011064425.1). NCBI lineage: Eukaryota > Metazoa > Chordata > Mammalia > Rodentia > Muridae > Rattus > Rattus rattus. The sequence continues at coordinate 87,562,331 of NC_046155.1, forward strand.
TGTGATTTTCAAAGAGAAGTAGTGTTTGGAAGGTGACTGGGTAGCCATTTTTAATAAGAGCTGAGTCATCCTTGCATAATTTCTGCAGACAGAAACTGTGGGGTACATGAATGTATTCAAGGGTGTCAGTGAGCATTCTCCACATGGGAGAACAAGTGTGGGCTAAAGTGGAACAAGTGTTTCTAGAACTTTCTGGAGTCTCAGAGCTACTTACAAGCCATGCGATTGATTGTTTGCTTATTTATGTATTCAGTTGCAATCAGTTTATAGACAGAGCCACTGGATTTCCCAGACATCTCTTGAGAACTCTAATTTCATCCATTTCCACATAATTTTGTATGGGGGCTTTCAACGGAGGGGAGATAGAATGTAATGGTACAAATGGTTAAAGGAGGATATGGCACAGTAGGGGTTAAACTAGGGGGAGATGGAAAGGCAGGGAAGAGAAGGAAATATGGGAAAGAATAAATACTAGGCAGGGCATTTCAAAAGAGTCATGTGGAAACCTGCTATTGTTGAAGCCTCTGAAAAATATGTATATAAGTGAAGAGTTTAAATGAAGTTACTCTATAATGGGTGACAATAGCTCTATTAGATACCACAGGCTAACAAATAAAACGTCCTGTGTCGGGAATGGGCTTACCTTTTTTTAGAGCCACAGATCCCTAACATTACAGGCTGTTGCTATTGCTCTTGGTTCCCCTCCAGGACTTGATGGGAAGATCCTATTGCTGAAGATACCACATACTTGAGTCATAGAACTCTCATTGGTTAACTTTCATGGTGCTGAAAAGTGTTACATGTTCTTTTAGAGGGAAAAGGGTAATCACCAGTCCTTTTCCAGGTGAGATACTATAGCAACTGGCAAGACATATGAAGGAGTGGCATAAATATCGTGGGATTAACCAATCACTTTGTTGGATTTATATCCTGCTCCACAAGATGAAAATTATATCTGGCACCAATATTGGGTTAAGAACCTTTGGCTAAACAGGTCATAGACCTTACGGGTAAACCTACTATAATTAAGTAAAAAGAGCTGGGTGGTGGTTGTGCAGGCCTTTAATCCCAGAATTCAGGAAGCAGAGGCAGGCAGATCTTTGAGTTTGAGGTCAGTCTGATCTACAGAGTGAGTTCCAGAATAGCCAAGGCTACATAAAGAAACCCTGTCTTGAAAAACCAAATATATATGTATATGTGTATATATATATATATATAAAATTGATTTAAAAGTACATATTTAAATTGATTTTATTGAAAGCAACCTATATGAGAGTTATCCCTACAAAGAACCCAAGTGAGAGGGTAGTCCTAAGCAAGAGTCCTTTCAGTGAATATAACAGAAGCCAAGAAAGGAGAAGAGCTTTGGTTGACTGAGCACACGTTGTGATGCTTGAGTTTTGCTCTTCTTCTCACTGTCAAGATTAGTAGAATAAAGTCATTGGCCAATGAACTGGGCACACCAGCCTGGCCATGGAAGACTGAGCTTTCCACCCCAAGTCTCTGTGACTCCCATGCCTTGAACCTTTTTCTACTCTATACTTACTCCCAGGAAAGATCTGTTGCTCTAAACTTTTCTCCATCCTACCAGCTGCCTTGAGGTCTTATTCACGGTTAAACTTCATAGTCAACTTGCCATAAAAGTTTTTATAGAGAATAAAGTTGCAGATTATTGACTTGGAAGGGTGGTTGGAGACAATGGATGGACCCAGCCCTCTACCTGACTTCCAACCACCAGGCAGTGAGATCTGCCCTGTCAGAAAGGACTCCTGCCTATTGAACAGCAAGTTCCAGGAAGACCAAACCAATGTAGACTTGGAAACAACACATATTTCATCACTTTACAGTGGGAAGGCCATCTGGTACAGCTTTTCCCCCATGTGCTAGTGGCCTTTATGTTCTGCTGTGTAAGGAATAGAATTAAACTTTTCTTAGATCTAAAACCAGTCTTTGGACAAAAATCTTTCTCTTCTGAAGTTTGTCTATAGGAGAAGTCAGAACTTCCAGTGGCCTCCAGCCAACACCTGGGACTGTGTTGAATTCAGACAGCTGGTTTGTTACCCAGGGTACAGAGTCCACAGAGTATACAAGGGAAGGATGTTTATTTCACAAGGATACAAACTTCACTACCAGGCTAATATACAAGCATAGCACATTCATTTACTCACTCATTAATTCATAATATTTAATCATGACCATGTCCTTTTTGATGGAAGGGGTCATTTGGCAGTAGAAGGGGGAAGGTAAAAGTGTAGAATTCATTTGTTCATTCCATCCAATGAATAGCACTTACTGTCAGCTCCCAGACTTACAAGGATAAAGGAATCATGCTTTCCATTTGTAGGGTACTCTGTCTAAGAGGACAGACATGTCATAATTCCAATGAAATAAGAAATAAGTCAGCTCAGAGGTCAGAACAAGGCACCTGGTAGGGCAGTGGAAGAGCATCTGTATCGGACAGGCATTTAGAAGGACTTCTTTGTGGAGCATTTAAGGCGTTAGCCATGAGAAGTGAGTAGGGAGTGGACTTAGCTCATTAGGAGTAACTTCAAGGGCTGACAAAAGTCTAGGCAGAGAAAGAACACAAGATACCAATGGAGGAAGTCTAAAGGGACCACCATCACCAAAGTCACTGTGTGGATTTATGCAGTGAATAGGGTGGGCCTGGGAAGATGAAGGTGGAGAGGAAGGCAGGGGCATATTCCTAAAGGCTCATGCACTGCACGTTTAATTTACATTTATCTTAGAATCTTTGAGGAACCAGTGAGAAGCGCCACTGACAGGAGGTGACAGGACCAATTACTAGAGAATCATCGTGGAAGCTGCAATAGAGGAGCTAAGCGGAGAGGCTTGTTTGTGAAGAGACTATTGCATTAATTCAAGATGGATGAAGAGACCAGGTGTGGATGAGGAAGGTTGCAGTGAGGGCCAAAAAGAGGGAATGGATGTGAAAGAAGTCGAGACAGCTACATTTAATAACTCTCACTGGAGGAGAGCTGCAAAGGACAGTCTAATTTAAATTCTGTTTCCTAGCTTGCCTCTCAATTAGAATTATAAACAAGAGTGAAAAAATGGTACCCTGGGAGATGAAGAAACGTACACGTTCATCTTTCACAGCCCCTCTTAGACCAGCCAGACACCGGTGCTCTACATAAAGCTTTATTCTATCTTAGCGACAACCATGATATAGGAGGATGCTAACTCTCCATGCAGACAAGAAAATGGGGAATGGGCCATTAGCTAACAGTGTATGTAACACCTCAAGGGGTTTGGTGGTTCCTTAAGCAAATGACAATTGTGAAGAGAGAGGAAGAAAGCTAGAGAAGAGCTGCTGTCTAGGTTTTGGATAGTCTAAGTAGCTTGCTTCATATAGAGCTGGCATTTCCTGCACACATATACACGTACATATATTTTAGATAGCATCTCATGTATCTGGGGCTTACTTCAAACTTGGTAAAAAGCCAAGAATGACTTTGAATTTCTGGTCCTCAGGCTTCTTCCTCCTGAGTATTAGTAATGCAGGCATGTGTCTCTGCATCTCTGGGTCAAATGTAGGACTTTGTGCATGCTAAGCAAGCACTCTGCCAACTGAGCCATGTATGCAGGCCACAGGGCTGTGTATTAGTCCTTCACCCCATGTCTCCTCAGGGAAGCAGGGGTGGCAGCAGAGCTGGGCCCTGTGGAGAATTGTTGCTTATTCAAATGGAAAAGTGCAAGCCAGCATCCGAGGACATGAATGAGTATAGAGTGTTCTGGAAAACCCCAAGAATGTCTTTGGCTCTGTCTCCCAGGACAGTAAGTAAACACACATGCATGCCAGGGTTAATTACTCTTGTCCCTTTTATGCAGAACATCTGCAGCGAGGGTGAGATACTGGTTCGTATCTCAAATCTGTTCAAAGGATATTAACCGTTCAAGTAAGAGAAACAGAAAAGAGCTAGAGGATGTTGGCTTCATGTTTCCCTCCTGCTTGCAAATCCCCAGGCCTGCCAATATTTCCCAGGAGGCCCACCGAGTCACGGTACAAGGAACTGAAGGAAGGAGAGACCACCACACCCTGCCTTTCGTTCCCTCTGAGGAGTTCTGCTTCAGAAAGTGCTGTACTCTTGCAGACGTAATTAAAATGGAAGTGGCTTTCTTCGTCCTCTGTGATTCAAGTCAATGAAATTAATCACCATTGGCCAGTCTAGCAGGCTGCCATGGTCTCTCTAGGAAATGTATTTCCAGGTGTCTGCTGCAGCAACAGCAATTAAAATCTATTGAGCAGTGGGATAAGACGAAGCAAACGCTTGGCACAATAGCAGAGGTGCAGGATAAACGAAGGGACTGTAATTAACAGATCGCTCGCAATGGGGCTGAGGGCTCCACGAAGATTGACATTTCAGTGATTTTGATAGGAACTACCTGACAGTGAAAAATTACTTTATTAACTCTAGCTGTGATTTATTTCAGCATTTGTTGTATTTATTGGTGACTTCTGGTGTGAGATGTTCGGTCTACTCTCATTTCCTTGCAGGGCATGTAACACTTGAACCCAAGGAAACAAAAGGCAGGCTGATTTCATCTGTTTTCACATCCATGGAGTGGGGTAGGGATTAGTATAAACCCAAATCAGGTTTACATAGGAGTCTGTGTAGTATCTGATGTCTAAATTCCCCTTTAATTGAGGAACTGTATGTAGAATACAATAATCTATGAGACCAAATTACTTCCTCCATCAGTGGAGACCACATTATGTGTACATGTCTTAAGATCAAGTAGGAGGGAAAAAGAGATTCAGAGACTCTTGAGTTTAAATATCCAGTTGCTTTACTCTCTCTCTGCATGGATTCTATACTCCCAGGGTCAATTGATTGTGGATGGAAAATACCTGAAACACACACACACACACACACACACACACACACACACCCCTACATGACATCATAGCTGAATATGCAGACTCTTCTCCGGAAAGCATCCCTTGAAAGGGCTATTTTATAGGACCTATTTTGCATTTGGCATTTAAAGTCATCTAAGGACATCACATGCACATGCTACACGCGAATATGGTGCTATTTTACATAAATGGCTTGGGCACTGTAGGTTTCAGGGAACCCCAGAATCAACTTTTATCGGATCAACCATAATCCAGAGCCAACTATTCTTCATGTGGCAAGTATTTTGAAAGAGATTACAAACCAAATCTCCCAATCTTTCAAATACTTTGGGGCTCTAACCTATGTCAGTTAGGATTAGGCCTGGCTGCATATGACTTAGAAGTCAAATATCAGCTTACATTTGATTAAATACATTTATTTTTCTCTTACCTGAAAAAATGATTAAGTGTTTAGTGGTTAGAGTATTGGCTGCTCTTCCAGGGGACCCAGGTTCAAGTCTCAGTATCCTCATGAAGGCTCATAACTGTCTGTACCTCCAGTTCCAGGGGACAGAACTCCCTATTCTGGCCTCTATGGTCACTACCACACAAGTGGAGCACAGACACACATGAGGCTAAACACAATACAATAAAATGTAAAAGTTGGAGATCTCAGGGGACAGAGAGGAGCATTCTCTGTCTCTGTTTCTCTTTCTCCCCACCCCCACATGTGTTTTCTTTCTGATCCCATCTCCCGAGTGATGATAACAAAATCCTCAAGTCACTTGGAGACCTCAAGGACATGCTCAGAGTCACTGAAGCAGAGGATGGAGGTTGGCTAAATAAAATGGAAGAAGGGCTTGGAAGGGGGATCTGGGGACCGGAAAGAACCCACTCCTGAGAGAAAGGCAAGTGAGGGTGACTGGAGCAGTCAGACTGTGGGTTATGATGACGAGAGTTGCCACCAGTTCCCACATCAAAGATCCAGTCAGTGCATGGAGTCAAAATACGGGCTGTGAATTCTTATGGCCAGGACTTGAATTCTTCGTTTACTATTGCTTTCTATGAGCATGCGGGCAAGCAATTGCCTTCTTCAGAGTCTCAGTGCCCTTCAAGAGTAGAATGAAGACAACGATAGCCCACTTTGTAGGGTTACAAAGGTTTGATGGGATAATTCATGTAAAGTGTTTCCCTGTTTGATTCTAAGTACCAGCCCGGGAGTTCACCGTTACTATTGTTAGCTAGGCTGCATCTTAAACCAGCACAGGAGCTGTTTCCAATCATCGTGACATCATGCCAACAAAGTGTGAATGAATCTTATAGCAAGCAAGGGTCCTTAACATAGACATAGATTTGGCCCAAGCCGGAGGGAAGGAACTAGATTCACAAGTGGGCTAGAAGCTCCCTCAATGAATCCACAGTTAGCCTCTACTCAACACCAACCAATGCTTGAGGTGGATACTGTGAGAGCCTCTGCAGCATGCTGATGCTTTGGTCTGGGGCTCTGAATGGCAACACACATGCACACAGGCATGCATGTGGGCACGCACACACACACACACACACACACACACACACACACACACACACACACACACACACACAAAAACACACATGTGCGCTCCCACCAGAAAGCTCTCTGTTTGTGAAGGGTGAGCTGTGTTTGATCTCAAGCCTCAAGTATAATAATAATGTCAGTTTTCATTATCCTCTATTTGCATAACCTACTGAAGCTTTGTCAGTAAAAAAAGAAAGGTGCTATTTATGACTCTGAAGGGACTCATCGAAGGCAAACTGTTGGACAAGTTCTATAGTCTGGAGAGAGCGAGGGTCTCGTCAAAGGCAAGTTGCTGGACTGTGTTCTACAGTCTGGAGCCAGCGAGGCAACCGTAAAAGATGAGGGCACGTGGCACAGACTGGGATTTTGTTCTCAGATCGCTCTGCACAAGCTTTAAGGACCAGATATATTTTCAGGACCTTTAAACTGGAGACTAAGGGAATGGATAATTAGTGTGATATATTTGTGATCAAAAGTACATTTGTGGGGCCAGCAACATGGCTTAGTGGATAAAGGTGCCTTGCAAGCCTATGTACATTAAAACGAAACATTTGACACATTCACATATTAATTTCTTTTAATTCTTCGTTTTAACATGTTCCTATTATAGCAATTTTAATTAATTACTATAATAATTAATTACTGCTCTCAAATGAGTAAGAATTGTGGACATTTACCAACACAGATACACATGCATACACCCACACACATATACACAGTTGATGTTCAATCTATACTCACTGTACTTTATTGTAGACTTTCAGTAAGATTTTCATCACTTATTATCGTTGCTTTTCAGGGGCACCAGGAAAGTCTTTGATAATGCCTGATCCACAACTAACAGCTTAAACAACCGAAAAAACTGGAGTCAACCGCACGACATCTCAGGTTTCATAATCTACTGTGTTCTCGACAGCTGACTGTACGTCATTACTTTGAATCCATAGAGATTTCTTTTTAAGTCTTAGAATGTTGACCTGTCTTAGCATTTATCATTCTACACTTAGAAAGTCTGTCATCCACACACAACAGCATCAAGAAGTCAAATAAGGAAAGTCCCAAACAGGCTGGGCTCGGACAGCACAGGCAACCCCTGCAGAGAGGTGGTGTGCGAGTGTGAACTGAGACATAGAAAAAGGGCACTGAGATGTGAATGAAGAGAATTTTCCAAAGCATTCAACTCAGGAAAACCTGTCACCAAAGTGGATTCTTCCGAAGCATTCGCATGGAAGAAAGAAATGCCCAGTCTAAGATTGTGCTCTCCAGAATGAATTAACAGTGTAAACACATAGCACGGACTGTGCCTGAAGGAAGGACTTTTGGACATTCAGGACACAGGACAGGTATCAGTGAGTAGAGGTGGAGCTGGGACACAGGCCACAATGATGTCAGAGACACAGCTGGCAAGGGCTAGGCATAGAAGCGTGTCACATACTCCAAAATGCACTCCCCTCTAGGATTTGGCTTTTCATGCTTTCTTTTCTTCATTTTGTTATTGTTGTTGTTGTGTGTGTGTTTATGCGTGTTTTTATGTATGTAGATGCATGTGCACATGGGTGAGAATGTGTGTAGAGTTGGAGGTCAATGTCAGTCAGAATCACCCTCAGTTGCTCTCCACCCTATTCTTTGAGGTAAGGCCTCGCAATCAAGCCCACAGTTTGCTCACATGGTTAGTCTTGCTAGCCAGATTGTTCTGGAGATCCTCTGTCTCTGCCTTCTGAGGCAAGAATTATAGGTGGGGTGCTATGCCCACCGGCATTCATGTGGGTTCTGGGGATCTAAACTCCAGTCTTTACACGTACACAACCCATGATTTAATCACCAAGCCAGCTCTGCATCATGTTTTCGTCAACTGCAAAAAAGTTAAGAGCTCAGAAGCTGGGCATAACTTTTGGCGATCTCATGGGACTGGGAGGAAAAAAAAATTTAGCTCCCGAAGAGAAGGGGACAAAGAATTGAGCCTGGTGTTTGATGCTGCTTTTTCTTCTGGGGCAGTTTCTGGTCTTTGAGCTTCATGAGGAACATAATTGGTAACTGTGAGTAGAAATGAGAAGTTGAGCATTTAACCAGGGCTCCCCGTGGCCATGGATTATGAGGTTAGAGCTGCAAGTGGTATGCGATAAGGGGGAGAGGCACGTTCAGTGGGGACCCTGAAGAATGTCATCCTTGGGATAAGTAAGAGTCCTTACAGAGACTGACCTCCAGCCTCAAGACAGCCCATCCCAAGGCTCACTCAGGGTGATCCACCTGAAGAAAGTAAGTTTTCTCTGAAGGGCTATCAGCTATAGCCTTTGTAATATTTCATATTCGTTTACAGTATTCATTAAAGTGATACGTAACAGAAGCGGAACCATGGAATAAGACAGACAAGAGAAACAGACCCACAGGTGATCTAGAAAATACAGTTGGTAGCCCCCATTCTCACTTCTCTGTTTATGATATCCCTTGCACAAGATGGGGTCACCCACATGCATCGTGAATTTTGGATTATCATAAAATTGTTTGAGGGAGGAAACCTCACTGTGTAGTGATATAGAGGAAAGCTTCATCTCAAAAGGACCCAACTATGCTTGTAGTCATGATCCCAGATCATGAGCCAGATGGATACTGGTTTTCAAAATAACTTTTAAATTAATTCTTTGAGAATTTCACACAATATATTTTGATCACATTCACTTCAATTCCTCTTCACAACTTCTCTCAGGGCCACTCTACTCCCCTTCCCCCCAACTTCATGTTTTCTCTCCTTTTAAAATAAATTATTGACTCCATTTTGGTCTCTGTACGCTTTTGGGTGTAGAGCCATTCACTGGCGTGTGGTTGACCTACCAAGAACCATATCCTTAAAGAAAACCGACTTTCCTTACAAAGAGACATCTATTGTCCAGAGTCCTCAGTTAGGGATGGGGGCTCATGAACCCCATCCCAAACCATGCTACAATTTTGATTGACTTGATATTGTTTGGGTCACGGCTGCTGTGGGTAGATGACTGTAGCTGTCCTGTCATGTCTAAAAGATGCTGTTTCACTCTGGTCTTCTCCAACCTCTGGCTCTTAGAATGTTTCTACCCCATCTTCTGGCATGGTTCCTGAGCCTCGGGGAGGGGGTGTGAGCACAGTCGCTTACTGTCTGTACTTTGACCATGTACTCATTTAAAATTAAGCATTCGGGAGGGACAAAACATAAATCCACTCTACTTAATGTAACAATGTAACATGATAATCAGTGATTATCCACGATACATATACTCGTGGCATAGAATAACCTCTAAGTGATGTCACCAGCGAGTGAATCGTCTTATATTTTCTATTCTTCACCAAACAAACTTCCAATAAGTGTCAGATGCATTTCAAGGTATTTATAGGGCCATTTCAGTTACCCGAGCGCTACTCCAGAGAGCTATTCTCAGGAGCAGCAGTTTCCAATGAACAGGCTGCCCATAACGAATGTGGATCAATGCCTTTGGAATAGCATTGCTTTCTAGTTAATAGACTTTTGATTTTCTTTACCCATTGATGAATGAAGCAGTAATTCTGTTTTTGAATTAGAAGACAAATTAAAACGTACTGTAACTGGAGCCTATTGGGAAATAGCCGTAGTTTGGAGAACTGGTGGTAGCCATGGAGACAAAGTAGATAGAATGTCTGGCTTCACCAAAGCAACCAAGGTACTGTTGGGAAGTAGAGGGGAAGGCGTGTAACTCAAATGAACAGATGCTTCCCAGTGAACCTCGTCACCAGCACTTCAGAGGCTGCTACACCATGTAACCCATGAGCCGCGTTCTTCCTCAGTGTAAGCCAGAAATTGAAAACGTCGTAGTGATATTTTGAGGCCATTCATTTTGACATAATTAGGTAGGACTGTCCATTTTCCTCAGAATCGAGTCTCAGCAGTCTGTAACTACTTGTTTTTCCTGTGTTTTCTATCCTAAAGGCACATGTGTTAACAGCTTGACTGTCAGCCTGTGTGCTACAGAGAGGTGTTAGAACCATTAGGAAGTGGGACTTAGTGGGAAGAAGTGGGCCATGCTTTGAAGGAGGAGATAAAGCCCTAGACCCCTCTGCTTCTCCCCAGCCACCTGGAAGTGAGTAACTTGTTCTGACAACCGCTTGTTGCCATGTTTTTCTTAGCACAGGTCAAAAGGCAGTAGTTAATTGATCATAGGCTGGAGACTGAATCCATGAGCCTTCCACCTTAGAGGCTGATTCTGTAGCAAAAGGCCACAGAGAAGCACAGTCTCTGTGTGAAGTGATGCCCCTGTCTTACACTTCATTTTTGCATTTCCATTTTAAGAGCGATTATGTTTTCATTTTAAAGAACAATGAAGGGGGGGCTGGAGAAACACATCCCCCCTTTAAATGACTTGATGGCGAATATTCATTAGAAAGCCTAGTTTTAGAGCCTTAGAATTTATAGAACTTCATGAAGATAAAATGTATTTTCAATATACTGGGTGAGTGCATATACCCGGGTGACCCTTTCAAGAATGCCTTTTACGGACTGGAGAGATGGCTCAGCGGTTAAGAGCACTGACTGCTCTTCCAGAGGTCCTGAGTTCAATTCCCAGCAACCACATGGTGGCTCACAACCATCTGTAATGGGATCTGATGCCCTCTTCTGGTGTGTCTGAAGTCAGTGACAGTGTACCAACATACATGAAATTAATAAATAAATTCTTATAAAAAAGAATGCCTTTGCATTTCTCTTAGTTGTGAGAGAGAAAGGAACCAGAGCATAAGTCAAGAGCTCTGTGTTGCACATGTGTCCTGCTATTAGTACATGAACAGTCAAATGTGTACTTTGTAAGCCTCAGGTTTTCATAGAAAAGTAAATTTGATGGACTTTAGCTGTTGGTCAAGAACAAACCAGAAAGTTCGCACAACATACTTTCTTCTTCTTCTTTTTTAAATAAGAAAAAGATTTATTTTTGTGGATATGGGAAATGTGCCTGTGTATGTCAGAAGAGGGACTAGAGTTATAGAAGCCACCACATGGATGCTGGGAATTGAACCAGGTCCTTCGGAAGAGCAGCCAGTGCTCTAAACTGCAAAGGAACATGGTTTAAGATCCATGATTCAGTGCTAACTTGTTGGATGGGTTATTTCTTAATTATTTAGACTATAAAATAACCACTTTTTGAATCAGAAGCACAAACACATGATACAATTAAAGCAGAAAGAGAATCTGGCAAAGGTCTCTTCCCTTTTTCCTCCCCTGGCAGCTTAGGTCCCCACACGACAAGGAACATGGACATTCTCACCTCCTTTTGGGAGATGGCATCACAGATCTTTAAAAAGACGATACGATGGAACACAGTGGAGTCTCTGCGCACACTCTCTTCTAACTAAGCCAAGTGTCCTGGGAAACGTTTAATAGCAGATTTATATCAAATGGTTCCTATTAGGGGGTATTTAAGACGCTCCTCCTGTGCTGCTTTGAATGAGAACACTCCCGCCCCCCATAGGTCGAGTTGTTTGAAAACTTGTTTCCCAGTTGGTGGAGCCGTTTTGGGGGAGGTTCTGGGACCTTTAGAGGATGGGGCTTTCATGGAGGACGTGTGTCCCTCTAGGGGTCTAGCCTCGTGTACTTCCCTTTGGCTCTCTCTGCTCCTGTGTGTGGATGGAGATCTGACCTCTTAGCTTCCCTCTCTGGCTGTCAGCTGCCTTTCCCACCATTACGGACTGTTTTTCTGGAACTAGACGCCAACATAAACGTTTCCATAAGACACTCTGGTCATAGTGCCTTGTCATGGCAGCAGAAAGTAACACACGCGTTGTATATATGCATATGTGTGTTTGAGTGTGGTTCTCAGAACCTAACCAATCAAAAGGTATAGGTCTGAAGAATTAATTTGAATTTCCGTAATTGCAGATGAGTTGAGCATCTTTTTAAAACATCTGAGACCCATCTAGTTTCTTTCTGAGGCATGTCCATGTGTTTATATTATTTTTAGCATTTGTCCTGTTTGGTGTACATGCCTGTAATCCCAACATGTGGGAGATAAAGACAGGAAGATCAGGAGTTCAAGGCCAGCCAGGGCCATAAACTATATGAAACTCTATATCAACAAACCATAAACAAACAAGAAAACATATATAAAATCGAACTAGAAGAGGTTCTTTATATTAACCAGCCGTTTGTTCATTACATAAATTATAAATATTTTCTACTAGTTGTTCTTTATCTTAAAATTTTTCAGGGGCTGGGAAGATGGCTCAGTGGGTAGGAACACGCACTGCTCTTTAAGAGGACCCAAGTTCATGTCCTAGCTCCATATCAGGTGACTCACAACACCTGTACTTTAGCTCCAGGTGAAGCAACGCCCTCTCCTGGCCTCCTCAGGCACCTGCCTATCACGTGCACATACCCACACATAGATGAACACTTTTTAGAGATTTTTAAAAAAAAATCATTATTTTTATATTAGAAGATATTAAAAATGTTTCTTGTTTGTCTTGTCCTCTTTGTTCCACTCTAAAATTGATCTTTTCGTCTTTTCTCCTGTGTTGATGTATTTTATTTTAAAATCTTTAAATCTTCAATATAATCAACATTTTTAGTTTGGTTCAGAGATTGAGACTTGGAGAAAATTTCTTTTTTCTCCCCCTCCATGTTGACCCATTTCCAGTTGTCCCATTGCTATTTGTCAAATGACCCGCAGTTTCCCCAGGTGGTAGGAAATTTTCCCTTTCATGTGCTTAGTTTACAAATGAAGTCCAGTCTACCTTTGGGGTTTGCATTTATCCCGTTGACCTGCCTGCTCTTGCTCTGGTTTTAGTCAGGGCTGTTTTTACTGTTTTAACTTACACTGTTTTCATATTTGAGTTACTGAGTCTTGTCACTCTTACCGTATCTTTCCCCAGATAATTTTTGACTGCTTAGCGTTCCGTCTCTAGAGTAGATTCAGCCTGTATAGTCACAGAAATGACTCCATGTTTCTTGGTGGAATATAAGAAGTTTATAAATTGAGTATGTGGGAGGGGTACTCAGTTTTGAAAATCAATGTTTTTGCTCGTTGATTTCAGCGCCATTCTCGAAGAAGGTCTTGTGCCTTGTGCCTTGGTAAACCTGAAGCAGTACAGAGGGCCAATGGGAAAATGTGAGCCGACCACTCTGTTCTGAGCCTATCTGAGCTCTAGAGGTGTGGGTCTCTGGTGTGTGTTCATCAAGACATGCAGAGCACAACTGGGTTTGGGTATGCACACTTGTAATCCTAGTATTGGGGAGGATGAGAAAGGAGGATTACCAGGAGTTCAAGGTCATCCTAGCTATATATTGAGTTCCATTCTAGGCTACAGAGTGAGATCCTCCCCTCCCCTGAATAAAGACATTCTATACATACAAAGTTGTCTGTGTACAGTCAGTTCACTCTGACTCAGATGCCTTTCTCCCCAGATGGCTGCAAGTTACACACACTGTTTTACTTTCCCCCATCTTGAAATCCGTACTGGGAAGCATTCCATACCAGCACAAACATATCTGCCTTATCTCCTTTAATAGCGTCATGGTCTTTCACTATATGATACAGCTAGAACCTAAAATGTCCTCTACTGATATAAAAAATGTCTTTTTAAAAAAGATTTATCTACTTTATGTATGTGAGTACACTGTAGCTGTCAGACACACCGGAAGAGGGCATCGGATCCCATGAGCCACTGTGTCATTGCTGGGAATTGAACTCAGGACCTCTGGAAGAGCAGTCAGTGCTTTTAACTGCTGAGCCATCTCTCCAGTCTAGTTTTCAAGCAATGTGGTCAGTGTTCTTCCCCATATACCTCTGTGTGAGAACAATCCTGAAAATAGTCTTTAGGTACAGAATTACCACCTAGAGCGGTGGTCCTCAACCTTTCCTAATGCTGTGACCCTTTAATGTACTTACTCATGTTATGGTGACCCCAACCATAAAATATTTTTGTTGCTATTTTATAACTGTAATTTTGCTGCTATTACGAACCATAATGTAGATATTTTTGGAGAGGTCTGCCAAAGGGACCGTGACCCGCTGGTTGAGAACCCCTGATCTAGAGGTTATAAGGATGTACTCACAGGAGACAGGCACGGTCATGTGTGCCTGTATTTTTAGGACTTGGGAGGCTGTGGCAGGAGGCTCCCAAGTCCAAGGCTAGCCTGGGCTATGCAGTGAGACTGCCTCAATAGCTAAACAATTCAAACAAAGAGGCACACTGACAGCGTGAATATCCTTAATGCTATCTGTGTACTTACAAATGGCTATGCTAAAAACCGGTTTTTATTGCTAAAGCAAAGAGATAATGTTACAATTTTACCAAATATTGCTATATTGCCCTACACATCTTAAGGCAATTTGTCCATTATCTCTCACTTGAATTTGCCTTCCATTTGGACTAGTTCATTTCAGTTACTGTAAAAATAGATTTTTCTGTGAGTTAAATACTGTGTAAGTTTTGATCAAATAAATGCTTACCTTTTCTCCCACAGAGATCCTCAGAATTCCCAGGCATTGGTGATGCTGCTGAGTAAAAGCCTGGGGTGTGAGAGCTGCCACTCGGAGGATGGCTCTGCACTCTGCCCTTCCAGCCTGGCCTACTGGGATCTCTATTTAGCTTAAGCCTCAGCTTAAGGTAAACAGGGAGAACTTGGGTGTGAGTGGACTAAGTGTCCATTGTGTTTAAGTTTCCTAGTCTGCGCTACTGTGTTTTACAGCAACAGAGGGCAAATGAAAACCAAGTGCCCTCCCTAGGTCTTGACTAAATGTTTCCTGAGGAGGCAGCAAAGGGAAAAATCCCATCATGCAGTTCTACAAAGCCCACTGCTGAACATGCTTTTCGGGTGCCTCCTCTTTTAGAAAACAGGTTCACTCAAAGCCATCTTCGGTTCCCCTTTCTCTCCTTGACTTGCAATCCATCTGTTAGCCCTGCGGCTTCTCACCCCTGAGACCCGCAACACCACCCTGCCTCCCGGCCTCTTCCGCCCGATTTCCCTTTTCTAGCTTCCTTCCTTCCTTCCTTCCTTCCTTCCTTCCTTCCTTCCTTCCTTCCTTCCTTCTTTCTTTTTTAAATAGTTTAATGTATTTTAATAGCAAACGTACAGGAACAGCACAGAAGACAGCCAACATTAAAAACATGTCCTTGCATGTAGGACGACTCCGTTAGAAAAGTACAGTGAACGGATGGAACCCACTGTGCGATAAAATGCTGCAAACACCATTTAGCTGCCGTCAATAAGAAGTTTACTTATTTTAAAAAATTCAAATGCTGGCATTGTCCAGAAATTTTTAACAGATTTATTTAAAATTGTTATAAATTTGAACTGTTGAAATGTATTCACTGAAACATTTTGCTTACATGAATGCTTTACATCTTGCTTTTATATTAAAAATTCACACACAAATGAACGTGGAGAAACTGCCAACACCCGATTCTGTCCCTTATGTTTCCACTCGCAATCATATACTTAGGTACCTTTGGCCCCATGGGAAAAATATTTGACATTCAAAACTGGTAACAGGAAGATGAGGAAAGAAATTTTTTTTTGAGAATGAAATGTTTCCCCTCTTAGTGGACTCTTAAGCACGCTCTCCGCGTATGCGGCGTGCTAGTTGGATATCTTTTGGCATAATTGTTAGACATTTGGCATGGATAGCACACAGGTTGGCATCTTCAAAAGGCCAACCAGATAGGCCTCACTTGCCTCCTGCAAAGCACCAATAGCTGCACTCTGGACGCGCAGGTCTGTTTTGAGGTCCTGAGCAATTTCTCGCACCAGACGCTCAAAGGGGAGTTTGCGAATCAGAAGCTCAGTAGACTTCTGATGGCGTTGGATTTCATGGAGTGCCACAGTACCAGGCCTGTAACGGTGAGGTTTCTTCACCCCTCCAGTAGAGGGCGCACTCCTGAGAGTGGCTTTTGTAGCCAGTTGTTTCCTGGGTGCTTTACCAACGGTGGATTTGCAGGCAGTCTGCTTTGAACGAACTATGGTATGGGCACCTCCTTACTTACCCCCCTTCTCCTTCGGCTGGGGCTCAGCAAGCAAGAGGCGGCGCTGGCGTTCGAGAGTGGCAGCGGCGCGGCGAAGGCTGCAGACACCCTTTTCTAGCTTTCATACTCCAACATTTTTTCTTTTACCATTTACTTCTTTCAATTGTGTTCCCACTCAATAAAACCACATCATCCCCTCTGAAGGGAAAGAGAGATTACATATCTTCCTGATTAATTTTTATGTCCCAGTCATAAGAAAAGTAACACTTAGACACCAGGCCAAGTGTTACTCACGAGCTATTTCATGACCAACACTGTGCCCTGTACTGCCAATATCACCATCTGAGAATGGAGATACAGGCCCACTGGGGTTGGTGATGTACTCCAGGTAACAGACTTAAGTCACATGAAAGTTCCCACTGGCCCTGCTTGTCTCCCAGGTCTTTAAAAATGTGTGCAGCTAGTGTCAAGGGCTCAGGAGTAGCCCCAGCTGTGTTTCTGCCTGATGCTCTACCTTGATCTCTGCTTGATTAAATCCATGTGCTTCAGACTACTAATGGTCCCGCCTCAACCATGAAACCGACCTCTGGTCGGCCCAGCATCAGGTCACCAGGCTGGTAGGCCCAGCATCATGGGCTTTTCTGATGGTGTCGTACCTTCAGTATCCCTCCCAGCTACAATCTTGACAGACCACCTGAGTTCCTGCCCTTGGCTAGGGCTTTGTGATTCCGTCAACCCTTGCTTGTCCATTGCTACCTGGAAAGGCGTTTTCTTCCAATTCCATCCTCACTGTGATCTGTCTGCCTGTATGCCGCCATGGGCTAGGAAGCTGACTGGACTGATGGCAGATGCTGCGGCAGGGCCTCAGGGCAGAGACCTACCTGTCTCTGCTCTCATCACCGGTGCTGCGCAGAGATGAGGAGGAGAAAGTGTAACTGAGAACAGGAGCCAGGGTGAGGATCTGATGGGGCTGTGGACTAGGATACAGGCTCAGGATTGGGGGCCGAGGTTTGAGTCCATCTCATGCTGGTGGGAAGTAGGCATGGGAGGACACTTGAGAAGGACTTCCCCATTTGTGAACAAGGGATGGGAAAATTCTCCACCAGGCATCTGTGGACCTGGCAAGGAGGCTGCTCTGGGACTTGTATGAGGTTGATCCTTGAGCTTGCACATGCTCGGGGCAGAAGAAGCCCGCTGTGCAGTGGGCAATCCAGAGCTAAGGGATGACATAAGATTCAGAGGGGAGCAGGGGAAGGGGAACAAGGTGTGAAGATGTCTGCCTATGATTTTTTTTAACTCCCCAAATAAATAAAAAGAGAATCCTGTGGAAGATGGACAAAGTACCCTAAAGCAGAAGGGAAACTAGTGAGAGAGCCAAAGCAGTTTAGTAGAAAGGGAGAGATGGCCCTGTGGCCCTGTGGTCACACAACAATCTAAGTGAGACCCTGTCCATGTTTAATGTTACTGAAACGCTAAAGCACTCTGGATAGAAACAGAACAGACTGGTGCGTATGGAAGGAAGCAGGGTACTCAGGCAGCAAGGAGGCTTCATCTTGGGCAAGTCTATGGGAGACAGAGAAAGAACCAGGCAGTGGTGGGTCAGCTCAGGTCAGGGGACAGTACCAGGTACTATAGGGCTCCAGGAGGAGCAACAGAGCCACACTCCCTAGAGAAGACACTGTGGGACTGAGACCAGGAGCTGTGAGTTGAAAACAGGAGGAGGAAGAGAGGGACAGCATGCTACCAAGGTCTGGGTGACTCAGAACAGCAGCATCAAAACCCCTGCAGTCCAGGGTGGGTTTGTACCTTTTTAGTTGAGGGCATAAAGTTTCCTGAGAGAAATAAAAGTATTTGTGGGGAGATGTGTGTGTGTGTGTGTGTGTGTGTGTGTGTGTGTGTGTGTGTGTGTGTGTAATTATTTACTAATTACTTATAAGCTCCTTCCCTCCCACCCACCCATTTTCTGGGGATTGAAGGCACAGTCTTGCATGTGCTAGGTAAGCTCTCTCCTACTGAACCCAACCCCAGCTCTATGTCTTTCTTTTCTTGTCACGTTAGAATGTAGGCTCATGAAGAAATCTCTGCCCTTTCCTCCCCATCTACTCTTATTCCTTCTTTCTTCCTCCCCCTTCCCCTCTTCTCTCCTCCCTTCCCTTTCCCTCAGGGAGCTAGAAGATGAACCCAGCTGAGAAGGGGCTCTTTAAAGGAAGCTGTTATGATCTCCTCTCTCTCTCTCTCTCTCTCTCTCTCTCTCTCTCTCTCTCTCTCTCTCTCTCTCTCTTTCTCTCTCTCTCTGTCATGACTGACTTATATTTTATAAGCTGACCCTGGGCAGCAGGGATAACTAGAAGAGGATTTGAAGACGGGACCACCGGGAGACTAGTGCTGAAATGCACACAAAAGATGGATGCTTAGGTGGGAGGAGTGTGGTGCTGGTGGACTGAGAGGGAAGAACCTTGAAGAGGAGGCAGAAGCTGGGGCATGGTGAGTGTCCAGGAGGGCAGCTAGCTCTCTAGCACGGATAACTGGGTGAATGGGCCTCGTGTTTACCCTAGTATCCAGCAGAGAACTAGACACCCAGTAATAATTTGTGACTGCTGACTTATGAGTGGCTGTAGCGGGGTAAAGTGTAATTAGGAAATGAGCTTGCATCGGCTCTCAAAATTCCCGTCTCCCATGGGCTGATCTTCATTTCCTTCAGCCTCCTCCTGCCTGAGGTTATCTATCTGTGGCCTGCCAGGCTGGCTAGTCATAGCCTTATAAACATCTTTATACTTTTTATTAGCATGCATAAATTGCATGTATTCGTAGCACTCAAATGCTATAGTTGAATGCATACATACAGTGTGCTAATCAAAGCTACCCTTCATTTAACTCCCCTCCCCCTCCCAACTGCTGCTCTTCACTAATCTACATTTTTCTACTTCCTCAAGTGTCTGCACATGCGAGGACATGTTGTATCTGGCTTATTTTACTTAATATTTAACACCCAAACTCCTCTCACCCTGCCCTCAAATCAACTCAAAACAGATCAGAGACCTAAAAACAGGACCCCAAACTGGGAAACGACTCAGAGAACACAGGGAGAAACACTTGAAGACGTCGGTGTAGTCAAGAGGGTAGCCAAGTGGGATTACATCAAATGAACAAAATCTCACAGCAAGGGAACCAGCGAGGGAGCAGAGAGGCATCTACAGAATGGGAGAACCAGTTACCAGCTGTTCATCTGACAAAGATTAATAAAACTAACTATTTAGGAAACTCGGAGACTGTGAAAAACAAATCCCTCAAGTCATCTAAATTAAGGAGCAGCAAATGGGGCTGGAATGACGGCTCGGTCAGTAAAGTGCTGGCTTCGGGGACGTGTGGACTTGAGCTTGATCCCCAGCACCCACACAAGGAAGCTGGTCCTGGTAAGCACACTTCTGATCCCAGGACTGGGGAGACAGAGCCAGAAGGAAACTTGGAATGTTTCCTCCAAAATTGTGTGTCCTAGGTTTCCATGGGACTCTGCTTAAAAAACCAAGGTGATGACTCTGGAGGAATGAGCCCAAGATTTGACTTCTGGTCTCCACCTGTATGTACACACATGCATGTACTCCCGTGCATATTTATACACACACACACACACACACACACACACACACACCCCTACAAATCAACTGGAAAACTTCTCAAGAAATACACATGGCTAACAAAATCAACTCAAGTTATTTCCAAATCCCAGGCTCCCCCTGGCCACCAGTATACATGGGCCTCTCTTCTCCTAAAGAAGAGGCACACATTCTGCGCCCCCTCCCCCATGGTCTCTGGCCAGTAGCATCATTACTGCCAATGCCTCTGCAGTAATTTGTCATCAATTTCCTTGGGACTTTACAGTTATAGTAACAATAAGGTTTATACCCAACAGAATTATTATAATTCCTCACTACTAATGTAATTAGTATTTTTGTTCATTTGTGTTCGAAATCCATTAGCATAAAATGTATATCCAATAATACCCATTGTGGTTTTTAATGCTTGCGAAAATGGCTGTGAGGTATAATTCCATATTAAAGGACACACAAAATGCCTTCTGTGGGAAAAGAGATTCTATTTGCATCATGGCTAGAATGGGGCTTTTTGATGGAGGGTATAAAGGAGGAAGGGCTGGGGACAGAGAATTTGTTGAAGTTTTCAAACAAGCCCTCTGGTTATGCAGAGGACACATTTCTATTCTAGGAGAAACCATCGTCTTGGTTCTTTTTATGTTGCTTCCTCCCTGACTTATAGAAAAATATAAGTTGTGTGCTTGTGGGAAGGATATTTAAGGCCATGAATCTTTTGGAACTTGAAGGGACCTTGAAATTATCCAACTAAGCTGGATTTTCAAGGCGCTGGGAGGCGAATGGTGCTGCCTGCCAAGGGAGGCTCTGTTAGGAGCTGGCATGAAGTGGGGTGGGGTGCGGGGTTGGGCAGGTGCATAGGTGGGAAGTAGCTTATCCAATGTCATGGGGCCCATGCTGTGAAATTCGCAGCATTGCCATCTTGAATTCTCATCAGATCTGGAATGGGGGTGGTGGTGGGGTACGTCTTCTTGGAGCCCTACAATTATACACTAGATTTTATGTATGGGCTTTGGAGCCAGACAAACTTGGGTTTAAAGTTCTAAGGTTTTCTTTGACTATGCCTTCTCCTCACTGTAGAACTTGGATATTAACACAGGCCTCTCAGAATTGGATGTAAGGAGGGCTAATGAGAGAAATCCAATACCCAGCAGGCTGAGAGGTGGTGTTAGATAGACACCCACTCTTTCCAGTGTGCAGTCCCCATAATTAAGCTTATTAGCAGGAAGCCGTGCCAGCTAGGTTGGACAGACTCCCTGCAGCAGGCTGGTTAAGGTCACACCGTGCACACACTTTCTGAAGTGCTGTATTCTGAAGTCCTGCCTGTGATTTTCAACCTTTTAACTGTCATGCCATGTGAGACGTTATGTTCACTAGTAAAAGATAATTCCACTTTAAATTTCTAAAAATGTCGCACGTGTGTGTGTGTGTGTGTGTGTGTGTGTGTGTGTGTATTCCACAGCACACATATGGAGATAAGAGAACAACTTTATGGAGTTGTGTCTTAGAGTTTCTATTGCTGTGACGAGACACCATGACCATGGTAACTCTTCTAAAGGACATCATTATTTAATTGGGGTTGGCTTACACTTTGGAGATTTAGTCCATCATTGCCATGTAGGAGAGCAGGCAGGCAGACACGGTGTTGGAGAAGGAGCTGAGAATTCTACATCTGGATTCACAGGCAGCAGGAAGAGAGAGTGACATTTCCTCCAACGAAGCCACACCCACTCCAGCAAGGCCACACCTCCCAATAGTGCCACTCCCTGTGAGCCTATGGGGCCATTTTCTTTTTAACCACCACAAGTTGCTTCTCTCCTTTTACCTTCCCATGGGTTCCAGAGATCAAACTCAGGCCTTCAGGCTTGTGTGGCAGGTGCCTTTACCTGCTGAGCCATCTGTCTGGCTCAGAGTTTTAACTTTGTGGGATTCCTGCATATGTTTCTCCTTTCCAGAAACTTCTAAAGAAAGTCAGTAAGCAAGACTGGCACTGTTAGGAGGGCACCCTTGATCTTGAATTTACTTTGCCAGTTTCAGCATTTCTCTGTAACAAGTGGTTCCCAGCATCCCATTCCTCAGAGCTGGACAATCACAATTTCATGCTTAAGAGCTAAAAAGCAGACCTTTGGGTTTCCAGACAAAGGGTCCCCACTGGCAAGCCAGACACACTAGTGCCAATATGGAGGGAGCAGTCATGACTTGGCTATAGCCTGAAGGGTTAGGTTGCTTGTGAGGCATGGCAGAGTAGGAGAAACTGGGCATTTAGAAGGCCAACGCTGTGGGCTGGAGATGCAGCTCAGTTAACAGCATACTGCCCTAACTTACACGAAAGTCGTGGTTTGATTCTGACCACTGCATAACACTTGGCCCAGTGCTGCATGCCTGCCATCCTAGGACTCAGAGGCAGAGGCAGGAAGATTAAGGAATTCTAGGTCATCCTCAGTTACAGAGAAGGGTGTTTGACCACTAATTAATGCCATGCAATGTTAAAACATTTAGACTTCAAACCAAATGGAGAAGAAACACAAGTTTGTTCTGAAGCCTTTCCCCCACTGTGGTCTAAGGGCGCCATGAAGGAGTTGAGTGACTTCCATTGCATGCAGTCCAGGACTGTGGGCAGCCTGGCGTCCAGAGGGTAAGCTTCAGAGAAGCACAAGGTCTGGCCGTGCTCACCCCCTCAGTCTGCTGAGGCCTCTGAGCATACACCCATCATGAGGCAACAGGAGCACCACACAGGTGGGACCTCCTCCGTCACTTTGGGAGATGAAGGGCAAGAGGAAGAAGGATGGTGGTGGCCTTTCAGTGTCCTGCACTGTGGAATAGCCACACCCTCAAACACAGCTTGTCCTTTTTCTTGCTCCAAAGCAGCTGGGGTCAGCAAGACATGGCTGCTTAAGTAGTTCTCTTGTGCCAGAGCGGCTTCTGTGGGATTGACAGCTAAAGCCAGGCCATTGTTATCTCCACAGCAAACCACAAAATGGCTATTCTTCCAAGACCCCTCTTCTCAGCCTCTATTTGTTACTAACTTTTGATGAGGGATGGTCCATTGTCAGGTAAACACACTGACAAGAAGAGCAGGTCATTTCTCCTGCCCTCCTGGGTAGATGCTGGGGGCTAGATAATGGGGCAGCTCCTGAGCCCCTGGTATCTCATCAGTACATGACGATCATGACTAATGGTCAGTGAATTCATCAGACACATCAAGACACTGTTGCAAAACGATACATGCCAACACATAAAATGTCTGTTTTCAGAAGTGACAATTTGCTTAGACAGCTTGAAGATTGCCCTCTACCCTCAAGAACCACAGTATGAAACCCCAAATCACAGTCTCTCTCTCCGGAGACCAGAGGTCTGCCTTTCCAACAACAAACCTACAGCAGGGTTTAGCATACAGAAGCTAGATGATGCATGAGTTTAGGGAGAGAAACTGAGACTCTCTAATTCACATAGCCCTCACCTTAACCCCAAGCACACTCTACAGCACATTTCAAGCTCCTGAAAATGAAACTCAGGGATGCTCTGACCTCATTTCTTGCTGTTGGTTGATCAGGAGTCCGTTCTTACCTGTTGTCGAATTTCTTCCTCCATTTTTACTGGTGAGCCAAGTTCAGCAACTTGCTTGACCCCTTCACTGGCATACCCTCCGTACTCCCACAGCACGTAGTTCTTGGAGTGGGATCCGCCAATGATGGCAGACCAGTGATTAGCCCGACCTGGAAATCAATCAGGATATAGATATCAGTGTGGCCAGGGTGGAAATTTGAACCTCTTCAGTAATGGGGAGGAAAGGAAACTATTCAAAGGTTCAGCCAGTACTGAGTAGGCACTGCCAATACTACTCAGGGATTAGAGAGAATAAGTCTGGGAATCATGCAGAAGTGAACAGTGGGTGCTTCAAGAAGACAGCCCAAGACACCCTCTGCCTAAGGAGTTCTCTGAGAGGCGGACAGTTGAGAGAATTTGAAATGCCAGTGAGATTTGTAAGGCTAAATAGGAAGGAAGGGCTGTTTCTGGCAGGCTCAGGAACATGGATTAATGCTGTGCTTGGAAAGCCATCAGCAATTCAGCATTTCAGTGCCACTGTCAATAGAGAACTAGATGCCATGGAGGTAGAAGGAGCCTGCTCACAGATGGCATTGCTCTAAGTGCTCCAGGAGTTTGGATGGCATCGGAAAAGACCTGGAAGCCACTGAAGGGGGGAGCAACATGATTGCATTTGACTTTTAGATAAATCATCCAGGCAGCAGGGTGAAGGATGTGGTAGAGGGAGCAGAATGGCATGGATATCTTGAGGCGTGAGCAGGGAGCAGAAGCTGAAGTGTGTGTAGGAACCAGCTTTCGTGCTCAGGCTCAACATGGCTTTCCTCAGCTGACTTTTATGTACATATGAGTCCCGTGTGAGGGGCGAGCAGGCTAATCACATTCAGAGAACAGGGCAGACCATCTGGGAGTGCGGAGGTGGCCAGCCCATGGTGGCTTGGTGATGACCACCAGGGATGGTGGAAAACAGTGGGGTGCAGGAGGGCCGTCATGGATAATGTGAAGGAACAGCAGTATTTGAACAAGTGCAAGCTAGAACATAGCTTGGGGTTCATCAAAGTTCCTAAGGAACTGGGGAACAAGGAACTGACACTCAAGCCAGTACCACAGTGGGCTTCTTCTTAGATACAAATACTTCAGATTTATCTACATTTACTATTGACTAAATCACATATACTTCATAGACTAAGTCACATACAGTTCATTGGGCTGGTTCATTTCTCAGCCATTCTTTGGCTGGCTTTACGTAGTCTCAAATTAAAGAACATTTACAGGCACAGTGAAGGGGAATATCTAAATTAGATAAGCCCAAGTGGTGCTTTTAGTTAATTGCTATATGTCTTAGAGTGGACAGAACTCTTCACTCCATCCCACCATGTTCAAAAAGGATTCTGAGCAGGGCCTGGTCCTGTTTCTATAGTAGCCATTGCACCTCCTAAGGCTTTCTACTCCAGGAGCACATCGAGGACATAAAGCCAGGTGGCACCCTCCCAGTCTGCTGATAGCAGCCACACCCCAACCCAGGCAAATGAAATCACCATGTGGGTCAACCCAAGTGCTCACTGTTTCCTGCACATCAGGGAACGACGGCCATGATGATTGCCTCAAGAAAAGACAGGCGGAGATGTGGCCGGCCAGTTCTCTAATTCATTTCCTGAGCAGTGAGAAAGGCTTTCCTGTCATTTAAGCTAAGAGTATCCTTGTGAAGGCACAGCTTCGTGACCTTTAGCTTGCAATATAAACACAGAGAGACCAACTTCAGCATCTACTGCTCCCCATTGTGCTGCTCTACTGAAACGCCTCCTATGCTCAGGCCTGTCCTAGCTGAAATTCTGTATATAAGGAGCATTGTTATTCCCTCTGTACTGTCTTGCTTGGCTTAGATATCTCTTTTCCTCCTTCATGATTTTCTTAAGTAATCTCCATTGTCAGCTTGATATAATCTAGAGTCATCTGAGAGGAGAAGTCCCAACTAAGGGGTTTCCCAGGTCAGATTATGATCTTGTCTTTGTGTGTGTATGTGTGTCTTGATTATTAATGATGCAAGATGATCCAGCACACTGTGGGTGGCACCATTCCCTAGGTGGGCCATTCTGGGTAGTCTAAAACATCTAGCTAAATGAATGAGTGAGCTAGCATTCCTTCACATAGTTTCTGTTACAGGTTCTGCTTTCTTTCTTTTTTTATTTTTAGAATTTTTTTTTCTTTTCTATTTTTCGGAGCGGGGGACCGAACCCAGGGCCTTGAGCTTGCTAGGCAAGTGCTCTACCACTGAGCTAAATCCCCAACCCCTCTGCTTTCTTTACTGCCCTGCCTTCCCCAATGATGTGACATGGGAGTGTAATCTAATGATGTTTGTCACAGAAATAGAAAGGAAACTGTGACAGTGATCATCCAGAAGCTTTGGCTGACTGAAGCTCCTGCCTCCCGTGTCTCCAGTAATACAGACCATATTTACTATTGTTGTAGTCCTAGTAGGCTGTAGACTCCATGAGGGAAACTGTCCTCCTCCCTGTTTCTTATGTCAGCTCTCACTCATGTTTCCAGAAGCATTTTGCACAATCAATCAAATGAGAAGGTGGCAGTGTATATTCCCCAAACATTGGGAACATACAGGCACAATTTAATTCAGTGCAATTAAATTCGAGTTCAGTTCAGCTCTGCTCCTGACTCCTACCAGGCTAAGGTCTCAGATGTGCTCTGTGCTGCTGTTGGAAAACCAAGAGACAGAATGAGGAAGAAAGGCACTGGGTTTTCCAGCCAAGGATAAGGATTCCACACAGCACTTGCACATCCTAGCTATGTAAACTCCCAGATTCACTTTCTTATTTACCCACATTTTGCCCTCTTTCATACTGACCTATTAGGAAAGTTAAGTGAAATCATAAGAGAGAGAGAGAGAGAGAGAGAGAGAGAGAGAGAGAGAGAGAGAGAGAGAGAGAGAGAGACTATGTGGATATTACCTCGGCCCAGAACAGAGACTCAGTAAGTATGCCTTCCCGATTCCATGGCTGTGGAGTGGTTTCAAAACTGAAAGATGTGAAGCCTGCCCTTACCTTACCATGGGAAATAAACATATATATTATGGGATGTGACAGAAAGAGAATGGAAATGAGCACAGTCACAGGGGATCAGAAGATGGACCCAGATGGGTCTTTCTGCTTTATCCATTCAACTTCCATTAGCTAAGTACCAAACACAGTGGCAGGCCATACGGGAATAGAACATGGCGTCTGCCCTGAGGGACTCACAGTCTGGGGGTGGGGAAACAGATGGAGGAGCAGATTAGCTATGATCCAGCTCATCAGAGTTATCGCATAATAACACGGGAGATGAAAAAACCAGCTCCCAATTCCCGAAATCCAGTGAATCGGGTTGAGGAGCTGGTGTGCAGGGAGGCAGGCACTCCCAGAGGCGGTCTGCCTTTGTGTCTCTTACTCTCTTGAATAAAGTTTCACTCTATGCATTCACCCTGCTAAGCACTGCAAGTGTTAGCTTCCTAGAGTGACTTTGCAGTGGTGCACAGCCTTCAAATTTCAACCCAGTCCCATCAGTTCAGTAAGGTCTATGCTAGGCTAGGGGAAGGGCAAGACCACACCCTTCCTACGGTAGGGGGTATGCAAAGCAAGCACCGACGGAAAGACAGTTGGCAACTTAAAATGTGCATCTGTGGGGGTTGGGGATTTAGCTCAGTGGTAGAGTGCTTGCCTAGGAAGCGCAAGGCCCTGGGTTCGGTCCCCATCTCCGAAAAAAAGAACCAAAAAAAAAAAAATGTGCATCTGTGGCAGGTAAGCAGCAGCCGTGCAGGTGCAAATTGGTACAGGGAAAGACACATGGCGACTGAACCTGGAGAGTTGTGTTCATGAACCAGTCATCCAACCTCTGAGAGCCTCAGTTCTCCTTGTATTTATTTATTTGTTGTTTGCTTCACATGGCTCTGGGAACGAAACCCAACACTTCACATGTTCTCATTCACTGAGCTATATCCTAGGCTGTCTTCCCTTTTAAAACAGGAGTAACAGTTACAAATCCAAACTCCCAGAGCTGTGCGAATTAATTCGGCTGGTTTTGAAGGAACTACAAAAGCTATAAACTGTTCTTAACATCCTTTCAGATAAAGAAACCCATGGGAATGTTTTCAGTATCACCAGGGGGAAGGGAGGAAGGAGGGGGATGGGAAGGAGGAGAAGAAGGCAGAGGGGAAGAAGGAGAGGAGGAAGAGGAGGGAAAAGGAGGGGGGGGGGAAGAAAGAGGAGAAGAAGGGGAGGAGAAGAAAGAGGAGGAGGAGGAAGAGAAGGAGAGATGGGAAGAAGGAAGTGAAGGAGGAGAATGGGAAGGAGGAGGAGGAGGAGGGAGAAGAGGGGAGGAAGAGGAGGAAAAGAAGGAGAGCACATGTGCCCAATGGGAATGCATGAGAACCTAGAGGCTCAGTGGTTAAAAGCTGGCTGCTCTTACACAGAACCCATGTTCAGCTCCCAGTCCCCAAATGATATCACACAACTTCCTGTAACTCCACTTCCAGGGATTCTGACACCCTCTTCCGGTCTCCATGTGCGGCAATGCTTGTACATGGTGCACATAAATATATGTGGGCAAAACACATATACATATAAAACACATAAGAGATGCTTTCCTCAGTGTAACATTATCTCTCCATGTTCTGAATGAGGAACCTAAACCCCACAGAGTTTAGGGAGGCCACCTGAGTTCACAGACCAGGGAGAGGAAAGCTAGGCTTCAACCCCAGGTCTACTTGACTTAAGAACACTGGTTCCCCATCTACACCCCACCATGGAGACAGAAAATGCAAGAGAGCCTTGAGTGGACTGGAGAATTAGAATACCAGGAGATTAGACAGACAGAAAGTCAGGACTAGCTATAGAGAGCTCTGAGTGTCTATGTGGTCAGTAGCACTAGGAAAGGTGGGTGATATGGTAGGACACCTGTTGGTCCATGTGTTTGAGCACCTGGCCCTCAGCTGGTGGCACTGTTTGGGAGATTGTGGACCCTTAAAAGGCAGTATCTGGAGAGCAGAGGTGATTGCTGGGGTTGGACATTTAAGGGTATATCCTGGACTCACTTCTGGCCCAACTGGAAGGCCAGAAAGCTGCTGTGAACTGACATGCAGCAGCTGTCACATGGAAGTATGGAAGTATTCCCTCTAAAACCACAAGCCAAAATACATCCTCTTTCCCGTAGTTTGCTTCTGCCGAGTAGTTGTTACAGTGACAAGAAAATTAACTAACAAGATTCTGTCAGAATTCTTTTACATGAGGAAATCTGGACTTAGAGAGTTTCTTGCAAGATTACCCACGACTCTGGGATTCTTGGCCAGGTTAGCCTGGTGCAGGGGCCAGCTCTTCTTTATATCTTATATCTTATGTTGTGGGGCACACCCAATGTCAGGAGGGGACAGGGTCTAAAGGTGAGGAGACAAAATGGGAGGCGTTCAACATTCCTTGCTTGAATTTACAGAGTTTGCTTTAGGGCAGTAGTAGAGGAAGAGGAGAGAAGTGGCTAGGAGACCAGGCAATATGACAGAAGACTGTGGACTAGAGATGTAGCTAAACAAGAAAGCACTCACCTGGTTAGTATAAAAGGGGCCCTAAGTTCAATCTCAAATAACACACACACACACACACACACACACACACATGCACGCACCCCTCAGGGAGGCAATTTTTGGTAAAGTCATCTAAACTCTTTTTCTTGGGATCTGATCAATGTATATTCTAGTCTTGGTTCTAGAATGTTCTAGTGAAACAAGTCAATCATTCTTAGCCCCAGTTTCTTCCTCTGTAAAGAAGATAATATGACCAAGTTCTCAGCGCTGTCTTTAGGCTGATGCCCATTAAATAAAATCACCAATAAATAAAAAGTAAATCTAAAGGAGACAGGAGAAATCCAGATCAGTTTGTGGAAGGCATGATGGCCAAGAGGAATGTGTTTAGGTGCCTGAGTGGCCGTTAGAACCAGTAGGCCGAGTAGACAGGGATGCTGGGTATGACTTTGGAATCATCTAGCTGGAACCCAGAAGCATGGGACCAGCAGAATAAGGTGGTCAAACAGACTCCACTTAGCTGAAAGAAATAAACCCTAAGAAATAAGGGAGGGGAGAGAAAGAAGACCCAGGCACTAGAAGGTATGGTGATAAGGGGTAAGATTAATGCTTGTAGATACCTTGAAAGAATAATCAGAACATCATCCTGTTGTTCTGGTGAGACAGTTGGGCAGAGGAAAGCCAAAGACAATTACTAACTCATTCTCCTTACAGAAAAGTACATGGTTGTTTGGTCATCCCAACAGTTTTCAAGTGGCTATTTCCTTGAGATTAAAGAAAGCTTGTAGGACTCAGGAAGTACATGAAACTTAGAAGCCTCAGGAAGTTTCTGAAACCTGTAAAGTTTAACAGACCTAATCCTCAACTTTATGTAAGCAGTAATAACTGCTATGGAGAGAAGAGACTCTGAGCTGCAGAACTGCATGCAAGTCAAGCAGAAGGTGCCAGAGACCCAGCTTTTTTTGAGGTGTCAATCATACCGAGGTCGGGTATTTGGTGATGCCACTGCCTTTGAGTTACCAACTCTGAGTTACCCATTTGAATGAGAAACACCCATCATAGGACTGGGCATTTGCACACTTGGTCCCCAGTTGGTAACATTGTTTAGGGAGGATTTAGGTGGTGCAGCCTTGCTGGAGGAAAAGTATTACCAGGCATTAAACGCTTTTGCATTAAACTCCTGGTTCCACTCTACTTCACTGTTTCTACTTCGTGCTTATAGTTGAAGATGTGAGCTCTCTACTCTGTCTTGCCTCCCTCACCGTGAAGGACTCTTCTTCCTCTGAATGCCCAAATAAATTCTATAAGTTGCCTTGGACATGGTGTTTTTATCACAGTAAGAGAAAAGTAACCCCTCACCCATATTCCTGTAAATAACAAGAAGAGTTGCATAAAGCAGCCTTAGCGTGAATTTCCAATAGCTTAGGTGAAATTTCTATGGGACAAATGTGTGGTACGCTGGGAGGAAGAAATGCTTACACATATGAGTCAGTGATGCTGATAGCTATCCAAATCCATTTGTCTAAAAAGCCACTTCAGGTGAGCCTTGAATATATGTACTCAATATGTATACTGACAGCCTCCTTGGCCCCTTTCTTGCTGTCATATCTGGTACTAAATTACCAGTGTTTACAAGATGCCTAAAAGGCCAGCATCCATCAGAAGCAGGTCTGCATCTTGTCTGGTGTTGGGGGAAGCATGTTCCATGACAGGTTGATTCTCCGAGGTGCTCTGCACACAGCCTGAATGATGATTAATTTAACGTGACAACTTGAATGGGCTACGGAGAGGCTAGACATTTGGTCAAACATCCTAGATGTGATTCTGAGGGTGTCGAAAGGAGACTATCATTTGAATTGGTAGATACCCTAAAACAGATTGTTCCCTCTGAAGGACTGGGTCCCACCTAGTCATCTGAGGACCCAATTAGAACACAAAGGTTGATTCTGCAGTAATACAGATTTCCTGCTGGGTACCTGAGTCCAAGCTGGGGCATCGTTTCTTTGGATTCAAGTAACACTGAGTCTTTCTGGCTCTTGAGTTTACTGGTGGCTTGCAGACTAGAATTACACATTCCAAAGCTTCAGAGGCTTTCAGAGCAGGATAGGAGCGGCACCACTGTCTGGCTCCAGACTCCAGGTTACTAGCTGCGTATCTGTAACTTCACACTCCTCGTGTTCGAGTGAGCCAATTCCTTATAATAAGTCTCTTTATATATATGCGCCCACAACCTCTTTCTCCTGTTTCTTTGGAGAATGTTGACGAATACAGCAGGTGTTCACTGACAGCCCAGATTTCCTGGCCAGCTGTTAAGGTCCCCTGCCAAGCCTAGTCCTGTACAAGCCACCCATTCACTTTCTTGATATCCATTCATCGTGCTTCATAGAAGAATGCACTAGACCTTGCTGACAGGACTGATTTAACCCCTGTTACCTAACCCCAGCCTTGGTCCATGGTCCTCTGAGCACATCTTTGTTCTGGTTTTATTTTGTTTGCTGGGGCCTTGTGAAGTTTACTGTAGCAGGTGCACCTAGCAGCAGTCCTCTGATCTCTATGTCCTGCCTTCTCTCAGTAGGATTGAACTTGATCTTTTACTAGGCAACCTTGTCACTTACATCTCTTCAAGACCAAGGTCAAGCTATCCACAGACCCCTGTATGCACCATGTGGCCAGCAGCTAACCGAAAACCGTTGAGGACCTGACAGTTTTATATACATATGATGTGTTGGACCTCACTCTCTGCTTGGCCTTGGTAACGTCCCCCTGGACCTGGGCCCAGACTCTGCCTAATTTCCAATGCTTTGAATTTGGCTACAGAACTTGGCTTCTGTGATCTGCTTCTAAGTGCTACCTAGGACACAGCTTGCATGTGCCTTTTGGCTCTTTCTCTCTTGGCTACTCCAGGGACCCACTCTGATCACTGCATTCTTCAGGACCCTGTCCCTGTGTAGCTGAACACTTGCATGAGGTCATGTACTGACTGGGCGGGGGCTTCCTCCACTTCCTGTCTTTCTAGTTTCTACACTCAGCTATCATTTTTTCCCTTTCTTAAGGGCACAAGAACACTCCCTTTCTTTCTAGAAAACTGTTCTTAGGAAATGGATTTTATCTGCTTTGTCTCTTCAATCTCCTCTGAGGCCTTCAGCAAGATTTCACTGCACCCTGCTATGCCACCAGTGAACACTTACTTGGTTCATATGATGCATAGAACTAGGGACCATCAAGCTAGAGCTGCCTGTCTTTGTTCCAATAACGTTTGATATTTTATTCATTATCTGAGCCTTGCATTCATGCCACAGTGGCAAAGTTGAGTAGTTTGGCCTGCAAAGCCTAAAATACTCACCATCTGGCTCTTTATAGAAACCATTTGCCAAGCCCTGAGCCAGGCCATGGCAACTCTGAGACGCGTCAGTTCCATGTCTTTGAGATATTCAATTGGAGGAGGGGTGAAGGCTAGGAAGGACAGGTCCTAACCAGACTATGACAGTGAATTGAGTGAGGTAACTTCAATTGAGACAGACAAAATGTAAAAGTCTAACAAGGCAGACGCTCAGCCCAGATGGTGCTAGAGGCTTCCTGGAAGAGGCAGATGAGGTAAAGTTTAGCGGATAGGAGTTATCAAGGCAGATATGGAGCTGGGAAAAGACTGTATTTTTCCAGAAGAAAAGTTAGGTGTTAGATGTAAAAGCAAAGGTATAAAAAGAAAATCCAACACCATGGATTCTTTGGGTACCTTCTCTGCTGTCCACATCCTCCTACCCCCCGTGTGTGTGTGTGTGTGTGTGTGTGTGTGTGTGTGTGTGTGTGTGTGTGTGTCTGTGTCTGTGTTTTAATAAATAATGAATGATCTGTGATGAGACTAAGAAGTCAAGCAGATCATGAAGGGATACAAATTGTGCCTTAATAGGAATTTTTATTTTTTCCTAGAAGGTGATATAGAGTAATGAGCAAATCCACTCACCCTCCTCTTTCTATCTCTCTCTCCAGTAGTACTTAGGGCTCACCCTAGGGTCTCACATATGTAAGAGCTCAACCACTGACCTACACCCCCAGACTTCTGACTTTGAATTTATGACCCCCCCCCTCAGCCTCCTGGATAGGCCTTATTTATGAGTTCTGTCCAAATAAACCAATTTTTATCTACAATCAACTCATAAATCTAGTTGTACTCCTTTGGCTTCTGCCTCTGAGGGAACTCTAAAACAGAGCAGACTACACAGAGTTCCTGTTTGGGGATGCTTGAAACAGACAGTAAAGGCTCCAATCCCCAAGAGAAGGGGAAACCTGAGACCTGAGCCCATGCTTTCCTGGTTGCTACAAAAGACACTTACTGGTTTGTCGTGAAGGAAGATGGAGGATAAAGCAGACTAGTTAGGTTGAGGAGGTATAAACAGGGATTGCACGGTTGAAACAGACAGGATGTATGGGCTAAGATGCCAGAGAGAAGCAAACTAGAGAGAGAGATGAGCTTCAGAGAGATGCGCAGTTGACCCCCTAACTCTTTCTAAATTAAGTCAAATTTGTGCAGGGTGAGACTCCACAAGGCAGATAAGAGAAAGAGTTCAATGAAGATTCCAGAGGTTACAGAGTCTGGAGACACAGAACTTCTAAACCACCCATAGCACAGATACTTCGCACTCAACTGAGAGTTGAAACTCAAATGAAAAGCTGTAAGTCAGTGTTAAAACTACTTTGTCGGGGCTGGAGAGATGGCTCAGCAGTTAAGAGCACTGACTGCTCTTCCAGAGGTCCTGAGTTCAATTCCCAGGAACCACATGGTGGCTCACAACCATCTGTAATGAAATCTGATGCTCTCTTCTGGTGTGTCTGAAGACAGCTACAATGTACTCATATACATAAAATAAATAAATATATATAAAAAAAACTGCTTTGTCTTGGAATCCATTTTCCTAACTTGGATGTCCTTTCTGGCCCCAATGGGAGAAGAAGCACAGACACTTGATGTGATAGGGTGGTGGGATACCCATGGGAGTGCTTCTCTACTCTCTCAGAAGAGAAGGGGAAGGGAGTTGGGGGAAGGGACTGTGGGAGGGGAGGACAGCAGTCAGGATGTAAAGTGAATAAAGAAAAGCCAAAAAACAAAACACCACCACCACCAACAACAAATCCACTTTGTCTTAATAAGGGAGGCTACCTAGACTTATCTTAAGCTAGCTTTACATTATTTAATCAAATTATTTAGTCATTGAAAGGGAATCAAATGGATCCACCAGCAAATTACCATTAGTCCTATGCCAACTAAATAAAGTCCAGACACTCAACAACTGAGCCTTCACAATGCAATAAAGAAGTGACTATGTAAAAGTCAGGTACAATATGGTTTAGCACACCCATGTCCTCTGTGCTGGAGCAGGGATGATGGTGGAAGTGATAGTTTAGAGATAAGTAGAGACATTGGTTAGCCAGCCTAGCTGAATCAATGGGATCCAGGTTCATTGAGAGACTCTGCTTTGGAAAGTAAAGGGAAGAGACTGAAATGGACACCCAACATTGACTTCTGGTGTCCACGTGTACATAATATGTGCATATGTGTGCTAACCCACATATACACATATTATTTGACACATGTAAAAGCAATAAAACCTAAGACATGGGGAAAATTAGCTAGTAGAAGGAGTTCCTGAGGTTATATTCAGATAGGAGTAACATGCAGGGGCTGTAAAACAGCTATTACCAATATTCAAGGATTTAAAGAAAAGATGGGTATAATGAATGAACAGATGGGAAATCTTGGCAGAGAAATATTTTGAAAGGCCAAGCAGAAATTCTAGATATGAAAACAACAAAACTGCATTTGGATACACCAAAGGAAAATGTCAGTAAACTACAAGTGAGTAACAGAAATATAATTCACAATGAGGAAGAGGTTGAAAAAAACAGACTGGAGTCCAGGCGACATGTGGAATGAAAATAAATGGTTTAAATGGAGTCCGCAGGATAGGATTGAGAGATGACTGAGTATTTAAATAAACAATGTTTGAAATTTCCCAAAATTTGATTAAAAAAATACCAACTCCCAAATCTCAAGCTCTCCACCCTCCACACCATGGATAAAAAGCAAAGCAAAGCATCTAAAATTAAGAAAGACCAAACAAAATGAAATAAAGGGGGAAAAGACACATAAGCCATCACCATCTGAGAGAGACAGGAGGAAGGTATTAAAAAGCAATAAAAAGCACATCACAATTAGAACAGAAAGGAATACCCCCCCTGGTTCAAAACCAAGGCAGACCCAGAGACGACGAAATGACACCTTTAAATTTTTAAAAGAAATAAAACCCATCAGCTTAGAATTCTATTACCTTGTAAAAATATTCTTCAGTGATGAGTATAAAACCAAGCATATTTTTTTTGATAAATGAAAGCTGAGCAAATTTATGACTAGCACATCTGTAGCGTATGAAATATTAAAGGAAGTTCTTCAGGCCGAAGGGAAATGAAAACAGATGGCAGTGCATATCTGTATGAAGCGATGGAAAGTTCTGGAAATGGTAAATGCGTGGGTGAGAGGCATCTTTCAGCTCTGTGTCACTGAAAAGTCTCTCCCTCGGAGTAGAATTCCAAGTCCCTCTCTCTGGGCTAGCACTTCTACCAGCTCTCTCTCTCTCTCTCTCTCTCTCTCTCTCTCTCTCTTCTCTCTCTCTCTCTCTCAGAGCTGTCTTTTGTCTTTTGTCTTTTGTCTTTGCAGCTTTCCAGCCTCAGCAAGCAGTTTCCATTCCCTCCTCCCTGGTGTGATTTTCCTTATAGACTGAGGTGAAGCTCTCCCCCGACTCCCCAACCCAGTCCTCAAGGCTTTTGCTACTGTCTGTTCTGCAGATAGGCAGGTACTGGAGACAATATAAAGACGATTACTGTGTGCCTTCTTTATTTCCCTTTAAAATGAAAGGATGCTTTCAAATCAGCGACAGACCCCTTTTTAATAAACCAGCTAGCAAGGGTTGACTACAGCCTACTTTCAGGTAGCTACCATCATAGTAAAGACACATGGCACTTTCAGGATCCCCTTCTCCTGTGACTGTAATCTATTCCACTTTGCCACCCATCTCTGAAGGCTCTGGTCTAGTTTCTGCCCCTATGGTTTTGTCCTTGTCAGATTATAAATGGATGCACACAGTGTTAGGTTGAATGTATTATCCTAAGTAGCTTTAAGTTTGTTCTGTAGACAAGGCTCATTCCCTGGTGCCTGCATTGCCCTCATGTCTGTTCATTGGCCCAAAGAGCTGCACACAGAGATGTTGCTTTGGTCCTTCCACCCGGCTCAGCTCTGTCAGCTCCCACATGTAACTCCAGAGGCAGGAGCCTCAATCCTGCACCCCTGCTTATGTCAGGGGCTCTGCTGTCGTGCATAGGTCTGACTAATTCTGCTGCTCCCATCCTACCACTCGCTCTACCTACCCAGTGGGTTTCTGAACCCCTAGTGCTGATGTGCCTGAACCCCAAGCTACACTGACCCCACCTCTGAGAAATGGTCTAAGACTTCATCCTTCCCAGTTGGACAGTTCCCATGTGTCTCTGTGTGCTCCCAGCCCTACCTTCCCTGAAGAAATAAAATACTAAGATTAACTGTAACCAGTTATGGAAATTTTTGACGTGGCAGGGATTTCGTACTGATTTGCTTCTTCTATTACCCAGTAACAACCTCAGGAGCTGGGTTCTGTTTATTATTCCCATTTCACAGATGACAAAACTGACTCTGACCACTTACTTTGAGGTCATTCAGCAAGTGTACTGTTTCTGAAGCTTAGACAAGTGCTTGGGAGAACAGGACAGTACCAACCTTTGAAGCCTTAGCCTATGGGGTGGGGGCAGTAAAGATGCCCTTGGAAAGCTCTTGACCACAGATGATACTTTTCCAACACAGTGACCTTCAGGGATCTCAGTAATACATCCTTAGGCAGATGTTCCTCCTCTCCCAGTTACTTTATCCTTTGTCCCCTGCTCTCTGTAAAAATTACCTTCCTCAGGTAACACTCGGCTCTTTTTTTTTTCCCTTCGGAGCTGGGGACCGAACCCAGGGCCTTGCGCTTGCTAGGCAAGCGCTCTACCACTGAGCTAAATCCCCAACCCCAACACTCGGCTCTTGTAAACAGTTGTTGCCTCAGGCTACGCTTTTGGGGAAACCCACAGCTGGAACTCAGCTCATTCAGTTAAGCTCTTGTGAGTTTTTGTAAAAAGAATACAGATGACCTCTGGCCATCTTTCCTTCCTTCCTGATTCCCATAATCACCCTTCAGCATCAGCACCACAGCCACCATCAATTGCTAAGCATGTTCCTGACATCACATGCTTCATAGGTGTCAGCCTGTAGCCTCCCATTCTCCCTCAGTGATCCTGTGAGGCACGCACGAACCATACTTCACACTACAGGTTTGGGAGCTTCATTGCCAGCAAGAATTCGGCCCGACATAGATAGTCGGCCGGACTTCACTGTGTGACTCCTACTTCACAAAGGACTCACAGTTTGGGCCATGTCTGAGTTTTGTGCAGAAGTCATTTGGATGCCACACATGGCTGTCACCAGCATTATCTCTGGGGGTTAAGAAGAGCAAGAGGTATGACCGTGCCATTGGGGGCACTGGCGTTTGTGCGTTCAAAAAGCTCAGCCTTCTCTGGACTCACCCTTTTCTGGCCAGTTCTGAACTGCTGCTCATTGGGTCTTTGACTACAGCTGAAGTTTAGTCAGGACCTGATTCTCATTTCAGAGGCACAGGTCGTAACTCTAGGGCACTCTGAACTCTCGTCCCCTCTCTGCTCTGGGGACTGCTTGATGGTTTAATGAGCACTGGTGAACAGCACAGGAGTTCCATTTCTAGAAAGAGCAACTGTATTTGGAAGCATCCTCCTGCTCTGGCCTCCACGTGCACACTGTTCTGTGTGGGAGGGGCCGAATTCCTGCCTTTTCCAAATGCTTGCTCCAACATCTATTACCAGCTCTTCATTAAAACTCCAAGCTGAAAGTTCCTCCAGGGGAAGAACATGGGCTATTGGGGATGATAATTCTGGCAATATTTACCTAATTTTCAAAATCTAGGTACTGGCGCTTACAAGTTTTTCAAAGCACTACCGAACATTGCAGGCTTCTCCTGCCCTAACTGTACATTTTCCACATTAGAATCTTAGCTCTCAGCCGAGCTGTGTAAACATGGCAGGTGATGTTCTTCTGTGTTTGGAAATCTTCTCAGCAGCAGAAGGAAGTGGTAAGAACTGGGGTCCACTGGGCACCTGTATGTGGCAGGTGCCTTCTTACAAATTGTCTAGTTTACTTCACAATCCCATGCCATTGGCGAGGAAACAGTCCGAGAGGATCTGGGACCTGCCAGGGAACACATGGCCTCGGAGTGACTGAAACAGAACTTGTCTCAAGACCGGTTTATCTTTGGGAAAGCTTTCTGTTCTAATAAAAGAAAAGCTAGAAGCTCAGTGTGGTTTGCTAAGGTAGTAATAGAACCAAACTCTATTAAAAGAATAGTCTGTGTTTCTATCTGTCTGTCTGTCTATTGTCTATCTATCTATCTATCTATCTATCTATCTATCTATCTATCTATCTATCTATCTATCTATCTATGAATAATAAGAGAGGAGTCAAGCTGAACTTTTTAAGAAATTCGCCGCAAGCTTAAAGATAAGTGTGAAGACATGGGGCTGGAGGGATGGCCCAGTCTTAGGTGCTCACTGCCCTTCCTGGGTTTGGGTCTTAGCCCCCACATTCAGTAGCTCATGACCACCTGTAACTTCAGCTCCAGGGGATCTGACCCTTTCTTCAGGTACACACACATATGCACAACCCTGCTCCACATACAGAACAAGCCTTTAAGAAGTAAAGTAAAAACCATCTTTCCAATGAGAGCACGGACAGGAAGTCCAAACATGATGTGTGTACACTGTATACCCGGGCATGTAGGAAGCTACTGAAGACCACAGGTATGCGAGGTTTACTCTGAGAAGAGGAGGATGGTTCAACTCCAAACTCAAATACTTGAATCGTGTTGACAGAAGACACAAGAAAGCAGCATTTGATGACATTTACTATCCATTCATGACAACAGAAACTCTGCAAACATAGAAAATAAATGTTCACTCTCTATTCTGAAAATATCCAAAACCAAACCAAACCAAACCAAACCCTCCAGCGCAGAGCGTACTAAGCGAGAGTAATTGTGCAGTTTTTGGAACAAGATAAGAAAGCTCAGCATTGGCTGCCCGACTGCTGGTTCTACTGAGTGCAGCAAGGCAAGGAAGGGGAGGAGAAGGCGTAAAGATTAGATGGGAGCTGTGGGTGTACAAAACTGTGTGTGCACAAACGCCAGAATAATATATTACAAGACTAACGATATAATGTTGTCAAACCTGCAAATCCGTCCCTGTGTATAACACTCTCAATTAAACAGAAATGTATACACATATTGGCCAAAGGCCATGTACATGAATGCATCATTCACAGTAGACCAGAATCAGAAACTAACCAAATATTCACCTATGACAACCAACAAATGAAGCATGGTCTATGTTCATGCAATGGACTCTTCCATAGCCAGGAAAATGAACAAACCCGAAATATTACAGCCATAGGAATGAATCTCACGAGCTATGAAGTTGAAAAAATAATGAGACCGGGAAGGACACTTGCTGTGCGACGCCACTTATAAAGAGCTAAATGAAGACAGCGTAAGTGAAGCTAGGATCGAGGTTGATGGCTGCTTTTAGGGTAAAGCAGAGACTAGAAAAAGGCAAGGTGGCTTTGGAACCCTGGTGGCTTTTGACTTTGGTGCTGGTCACGTGACTGTGAGGCAGCTCCTGTGCTAATGATTGTAGCTGCCCTTCTGTGTGCTCCAATACAAGGCTCATTTGGGGTCTGCAAATGTAGCTCAGTCAGTAAAGAACTTGCCTAGCAGCTAGAAATTCACACTCCTGCAGTCCCAGCACTGGGGAGGTAGAGGCAGGAGTGTTAGTTCAAGGTCATTTTCAGCTACATACTTAGTTCCAGTCTACCCTTGGGGTACATGAGGCCTTGTCTCAAAAACAAAATACAAAACCAACATCAAGAACAAGTTTATTTTAAAAGTTTTCAAGTTTATATTTATGCACTTAGTGTGTGCGTGTGTGTTTCTGTGTGTCTTTGTATGTATGTTTGTGTGTGTATATATATTTGTGTATGTTTGTATATGTCTGTGTGTGTATTGTATTGTATTGTATTGTATTGTATGTCTGTGTGTGTGTGTGTTTGTATGTATGCTTGTGTGTATATTGCACATGTATGTTTCTGTGCGTGTTTGTGTGAGTGTTCACATGTATGTGCAAGTTGCAGGAGTTGGTTCCCTCCTACTACCCTGTGGTTCTCAGGGATCGAGTGCACGTCAAGAGCCTTTATCTGCTGAACCACCCTGGCAGTTCCAAGGTCATAAAGGTGAGGGGGCTGCTTTTCTTGCCTCTCAAGCCTTGCTCTGGTTCCCCATTGCTTTAGGAATTGAATAGAATCGAATAGAAAGGGATGCTTGATTTCTTGTAGAGGGTATAAGGGCAAGGAGATGGCCTTGGTGAGTTGTAAGCTTGGGAAGTGAGGTCAGAGGTCAAAGGTTATCCCAGGTATTAAAACATTTTTTAAATTAGTTCTTTGAGAATTTTGTACAGAATTTTGATCATATTCTTCTGCAATTGTTAACTCTCTCCACATCCACTTATTTTTTAAGACCAGGCCTTAAAAAGCAAACAAATAAACCAAAAAACAAGAGATCAGTTACTCAGACTCAGGAATGTCTGTCTACAGTGATCAATAAGGAATTGCAAGGCTGGAACTTTTACTGGAGTTTGACCCATCAGGAAGGTGGCTCCTGGGAGTTTGGTCAAACTTAATCTATGCATACCCACCAGTCATATATTCTAAGGATCGCTGGTCCGAGAACTCAGAGATAAACCAGATATAGTCTCTGATCTTGAAGGCTCCCAGGGTTTTAGAGGATCAAACACAAGGATGGGAATTTGTGCATTTGACTCAGGAATGAATAGGGCTAGCCACAGAGCAGAGAAGAGGGCAGTCACTGATCCCGATGGGGGTTGGGAAGGTTTCCTGGCAATGGGGCTTACGCTGGGATCAAAAGACTGGCTGCAATCAGCCCTGAGGAAGAGGGTTGTGAGCGTGAGAAACAGCTTGTGTGCACGTAGACCCAGAGAGCAGAACAGAAAGAACAAGGCACATCTGGGGACAGAACAGATGTGGAACTGGAGAACAAGTTTCAGAAGGCAGGAGATGAGGCTGGCTCAGGCTGTGTACCACTGAACCCAGTCAGAGAACTTGTGTTTTAACTCAGGCTGATGCGATATAATCCTACATCTGTCCCTTCTCAGCTCTGTGGCTCTGGGCCAGTGACTTCTGCTTTGCCTACACCAGAACTTTACTTGTTTTCATCCAACACTCCCATGTGTATGAGTGGGGCCTGGGCCTGGGGGGTGGGGCCTGGGGTCTGTACTGAATGAAGCCAGAGGTCAACCTCAGGATTACTCCTCAGGAGCTGTCCACTTGGTTTTTGAGCTCACCTCTCATTGCCTGAACTCCCTCACTTGGCTATGCTGGATGACAGTCAGTGAATCCCAAGAATCTGCCTGTCTCTACTCCCCTGTGCTAGGATTACAAACACAGGCCTCCACACGAGATTCTTTTATTTTTGTTTATCTTTTGTGTGAATGCTGGGGTTCAAACTTAGGTCCTTTGCTTTGTACACAGAGCACCTAATAGACTGAGCTGTTCTCTTAGGTCCCCTTTTTTGTCAAAGACAAGATCCTATCACACAGCTTTAGCCCCAGCCTCCCAACGGCTGGAACTGCAGGCACGTCTCACTGTGCCTGGCTCTCCATCGGCTTGAACGTATAGGAGGTGTCCCTCTTCCAAAGGTCACACACAGCAGGTGCACACTGAAAGACTGATTAACTGGTAAGTATCAGGACTGAGGCTAAAGAGATCAGAATGTTAAACGTTTTACTTAAACACATCAAAGTTGGCTCAGACCCATGCCCATGTGTTGGCAGCTGCGGATTCTGCAAAGGCAATAATAATTTGGATGGAAAAGTTCCTTTCCTATGTTTCTGAGACCTGTGGCCTAAGGTGACAGCTGGTGGCCTCTGAGTCTCTGGAACCCAGTGAAAGGAAGAGTCCATTTTATGCAGTTCTGGACAAGAAAGTTCTGTTTCCTCTTGATGGAGGGGAAGAGTCTACAATTGTAGGATTATTTCCTCGACCATTTTGTTTTCTAGCGTCTGAGAGACTAAATGTTCCTCCTCTTTCTCTTCTTTCTCTTCTTCTGATGGGATCGTATGTACCTAGGCTGGTTTGGAACTCAGTAGGTAGCTAAAGAGGACTTTCTGACTCTCCCATCTCCATCATCTCTGCACCTCACCCCCAGATGCCAAGTGCTGGAATTACCTGATAAACCATCAGCAACGATGCTGTGCAGTGCTGGGACTCGAACTAAGAGTTTCCTACATACTTGGCAAGCATCCCATGAGCTGAGGTACATTCCCAGACCAAGGAGAATGATTTTTTTTTGCCTTGATAAGGTCTGATTTCCTGGTTCTTCCTTAGAGGCAAAAAAAGATGGAAGGATTCATTCATTGCTTAAATAAAGCTCAAAGGTCCGGTAAGGCTCCAAAGCAGACCAGGCAGCTGGACTTAAAGCCTAGATGGAAAGATGGGGAACAGGGACGAGGAGGATGAGAAGTAGGGATGAGCAGGAAGAACAAGAAGTCGGGAGAGATGGCATCAGCTAGGGCTGGCAGCAGTAAGCAAGGACAAACCTCACCCTGGGAGGTTGTGTACATAGGCCTCAATGGTGCAGGAGATGACAAAGCTAAATGTATGGTAGACAGTCATTAAATGTCTACAAATCAAGACATGCATAAGGATTTATATTTTATTATGAAAATGGTCATCAAAAGTAAAAGCAGATCTGAAAAGTTGTTATAATTGTAGCTATTTATTATATAAAATGCTATATAATAAGGCATAGTATGATATTTAATACATAAAGGGCTCTTCTGATATCTATCTATGTATCTATCTATGTATCTATCTATCTATCTATCTATCATCTGTCTATCATTTTTTTTATCCATACAATAGTCCTAGGTAGATAGCTTAGACTTTTCTCTTTTACCAGGATTCCTGAGAATTCAAAGGCTACCAGCTACCATCTTGGGCTGCTAGTCTCAGGAACTTGGAAAGGGAAATTTTCTATGTGGAGTTGACTGCTACTCTAATGTCTCACGAGTGAACTTTAAGTAGAGTGTGGGATTCAGTGTAACACCAGACTTCCCAGGCTTCATTAATTGCTGGCTATCACCTCCTTGTTAGATCAGGGACAGGATTAAGTTGCTAATCTCTTGTAAAATTCTTCCAGATATAGCAACTTGCTGCTTCTAGAACTCAGGGTTGGATTGAGTTGGCAAAGTTTTATTAAAAACCAATCAAATAAAAAAAACCAAACATCCCCCACTAAGACTTGGTCTTTGAGGCTTCATGCTCTGGCCCTACTTCACATTCATTGTCTGCTTCCTGGGTTGGATACAAAGTAACCAACCACCCCATACTTCTGCCATCATGTCTTCACCACCTTGACTGACTGTGTACCTTTGAACCGCAAGCCAAAAGAATCTCATCCTTCCTTAAATTGCTCCTTATAAGGTGTTTGGTTACGACAACATGAAAAGGAGCTTGTATAACCATCCAGCTATTCCTAAGCTCCTGGTTTGAAAGTCACATCATTCTGTCAAAGAAAGCAACTGCTTTAAAACAGTTAAGTTGTTGCTCTCATCAGTGTAGTATAAGAACTAATGAAGAAAAAAAGCCATGCAAGTTGTATTGAAAAGAAGTTTAATACTCTATTTGCAACATGAAACCCAAAAATCCCTGCAAATTGGGAAGATATTTGGCAGAACTAAAATGGCTGGCACAAAACACCAGCCTGCTAGGATTGTGAACAGTCAGCCTTCCTTGGCAGAAACAGTCCTTCAGGGTGTATTTTCTACTCATTGTTTGGAAATTTTAAGCCCTTAAATGTTGGAAGCTTCAGCAGAGCTTCCCGTGTCTGATCCTGAGTCATTTTTTCATGTACATTATCTTTTCCTACGATTGTTTTATATACTTAAAATATTTCCTTCAGAACGAAGACATTTCTGCAGTAACAGATCGATTGGTGCCGAGGCTGCGGGTATACCTAGGGTCCCAACGGCCTCTATCTGTCTTTCCCTGAGGTCTGTCATCATAGAGGTGTCTAAATTTAATCTCAGCATTGAATAAACAGGATATGATGGCACACGTCTGTAATCCCAGCTGGAGGCAGAGGATCAGACGTTCAGGGTTGTTTTCGGTACAGTCTGGGATACATAAGACTTCATCTAAAAAAGAAAAAAAATCGCCATGGGAAACAGAATAAAACAAGGAGGACACAGAGACAGCGGAGGAAAGGCTGTGTTTTCCACATAGGAGGAGGCTTTGCCCAGTGTTCTCCCTGCCATCCA
Organism: Rattus rattus; assembly: GCF_011064425.1. Taxonomy (NCBI): domain Eukaryota; kingdom Metazoa; phylum Chordata; class Mammalia; order Rodentia; family Muridae; genus Rattus; species Rattus rattus. Next base: position 87,606,940 of record NC_046155.1, read on the forward strand.
GCTCATCTTTAAAATGCTAAGTATAACTGCAGGCTCCGAGGATAACACAAGGGATCTTCTCCAGAGGTTTATACATTAAAGGAAGCAGAGTGCATTTACCTAAGGGAGGTTTGCAAGAGGATCTAGAATTTGTCCTTTCTCAGTAGCATTTTGAGAGATGGAATGGGCCCAGGAACCTGGCACATCTTCATCCTCCCCACGTCTATCTTATAGCTGTTGGTATTCATTTTGTTTGACATAGGCTAGGTAGCAATGACCCTAGCCATGAACAAGACAAGGTCTCTGTCCCGAGGGAATAATAGTCTAATTCTAATACAGGAAACACACTGGCGTCAGTCAGGATCGGCCAGGATCTGGGCTGTGGTGTTAGAGTTGACAGGATATGCTCTCCTCTGGGAGATTTTCAGTATTAGGAAAGTCAGGCATCACCCTCCACATCTATGGTCCTTCCTTTGTTATTGCTTTTCTTTATTTTAAAATAAAATAATAATTTCAAAATCAAGTTAAGGTGTTGATATAATTGATGTAGCTTAAATTCAATGAAGAAGAAAAGCCATGTAAATTATGTTGCAAGAGAGGCTTAAGAGTAGATTTCCAAGGAGAAACCCAAGAATCCCCAGAGATTGAGAAGAAGTGTCACTGGTGGCCTGGAACTTGCTATCATAGGTTGGCCTCTGACCTTAGGTCCTCCTGCCTCTGCCTCCCAAGTGCTGGGGACACAGGGACATGTCACCATTCCCAGCCCATCACAGGTTTCTGGAATATTTGTTTATAAAATCCTTCCATGTGCAAATATAAAATAATGCCAAACTCCCCCTTTCCATGGCCTTGTTCCCCAAAGGTGGCCACTGAGTTATGGTCAAAGACACTTTCACTATTCAGCCATCCTACTGTACAGTTGGTTTGTGAAAGCAGCCTTAATCTTTCTTCAGGATTAACCTTGAATTTCATAAGCTTTAAATTATATGGCTATCCTCAGTAAGGCAGCAGTGGGGGGAAGGGTAGGTACAAAAGGCTGTAAAGAGGCTTGGAGAGTGGGAATAGCCCAGTGCGGATGTCAGGGAAGGCACCTCAGAGCAGCGACGGTTTAGGCTGATACATAAAGGCCAAGTGAAACCTAGTTAGACGCACAAAGGAAGTTGTTCCAGGGCTTAGCTAAAAAGTTCTGTTCTTGTTGTTCTTTTGTGTGTGTGGTGTGCACATGTGTATGTGAGGTGCATGTGAGCCTGTGTGTAAGTGCGAGTGTGTGTGTCACAGGATCTAGCTCTCAGCAACTTCTCCAGCACCCTGCATGCTGTCATGATACTGATGGGCTAAGCCCCTGAAGCTGTAAGCCAGCCCCCAGTTAAATGCGTTCTTTCATAAGAGCTGCCGTGGTCATGGTGTCTCCTCCCAGCAAGACAGCAGTGATTAAGACATCCACTAAACCATCTCCCTAGACACGAGGTTGGCTTTCTTCTATCACCCCAGCCTTGCCTTTCCCGTAACTGTGGTTGCACAGTCTCCACTGAAGCACTGCTCACGCAGGCAGGGAAGCTGGGTGAAACTGACCTCGAGCAGCAGAAATCACAGAACACAGAAACCCCAAACTCTGTTTACGTCCCATTGTTCCAAACAAACAGGTCAGGGGCTACCAGCTTTGGTTAGCTGATGGGTTCCATGTGTTTGTCTGGGTTGTTGTGCAATGTCTATTTGTTATTAAATTCCATTCTGATTGAGGGCTATGTCACCCTTTCTTCATTACTGGTTAGGTTTTTATTATAGGACCTTTTATACAACGTCTTTCAATTTCACTTTACTTTTTTTTTTGAAACAGAATCTCCTATATCCCAGGTTGGTCTTGAACTCACGGTGTAGCTGAGGATGACCTTAAATTTCTGATCCTCTCAAGTCAAATCCCCATCTTGGCACTCTGGGTGTGAGCTACCACACTCAGTCTGGGGATAAACACAGGGCTTGTGTATTCCAGGCTGTCTTCTACTAGGTGAGCTACATACTCAGGCCCCGCCTTTCAATCTCAAGCTTGTAAAGACAGGAATGATAAAATGTATCTGAAGCCCTGCTCTCTCTCATTTGAGACATGAAGGAAGTAGGGAGTTTAGAGAAAGTCATCCCTCGATGACGGAAGGACTCATGCGGGAAAGCAACAGGAGAGCAGAGCCAACTCACTGGAAGTTTGAGAATTTGGCTGGGATCACATCGGGGCTGGGGAAACACAATAGTCATGAGATTCAGGCATCATTAGCTGTGGGTCTGGCACTGAGCTAAAAGAAACATGTATGAACTCTCCATGGTCTACCATACATAACAATATTGGTAAACTCACCCCACGCGCCAAGGCTGTGAAAGGGCTGGAAAATATCTGTCCTACAGTAACAGCCCTACTCTAACACAGTGACGCCCACGTGCCTTTGCATACAGGGAACCGGAGACAGTGGTTGAGCGGAATCTTTTTCTGGTATTGGTTCACTTTGGTTATTCTTAAGACATCCCCATATGGTGTTTGGGGCATGCTTTGCTTTGCAAATGAGGAAACCGAGGCACGAAGTGGATAAGGTAATCTTCATGAAGCCTCCTAAGGAAGTCTTCAGGTTAAAATGGTGAGATGACTCTGACTTCCTCTTTTTGAGTCCTGACATTTGGTGTTGAGATTAAGAATCCCGGCAGAAGCCTGTTCACCCTCATCTCTTTACCCTTGCTTCTTTTTCTGGTTTTTAGCCTCTGCATTAAAAGTTTGTCCTTTTCATTCCTGTTGAGGAGCTTGCCTTCAGATTACAGACCAACACTGTCAAGGCCCGCAGTCTAGGATCCCTGAGTGCAAGACATGTTTACCAAAAAATTTAGTCAATGGACCAAAGATAGAACCAGAGACCAGAGAAGCAAAGTCAAAAGAATCCATGTGTGCTGGAGACAGGGCAGTCAGACAGATGGACAGCTCTCTTCAAAGGTTGCTTAGGGACCCAATAAACCCCAAAAGACTGTGCTCTGAATCCCAATGTGGGTGGGCGGATAAAGCCACATTATTCCCTCCTTGGGGTTTTCCCAGGGTGTATACAACAAAGCAGATGCAATTTGCATTCAATGACTGAAAAGCCACTCACATCTGTAAACAGTAACTGTTCTACCCAGCAAAGCCCTCCAGAAACCTCTTTCAAGGAGCCAGATGTGAAAAGAAAGCCTTCTGAATCCCATTGTTCTTCCCACTTGAGCTGCAAGGACCCAGAGTAGCTCCATGTGGGGGCGAAATGTGGTGCATTTTGCTCAGTTTAGAGGCAAGCTTATAATGTTAGAGTTTAATTAAACTCTTGCTGGCTGTTTTAAAGTTTTGCTTCCTCCCAAGCCTTTCCTCATGCATTCCCTGCTGGAAGCACTCGCTTTCCCCTTCCAATGAGGGTCATTAGGACCGCATGAATATGTACAGACGCAGGAAGGCTCCAGGATGCTCTCGGGGCATTTGGCTCATAACTTTCAATTTAATCAATCAACTCAGTAGTGTAGTTAAGGCATTGTAACAACCGCACTCCCTGATCACAGGGGACGGCTCCAGTGCAGGGCTATCTGTGTTGAGACTTCCTGTTATCTTTCGTCCCTGCCTATGTTCCTCCATTCTGAATTTAACTGAGGCCAGGGATACGCTGCAAGCATTTCTTTGTGCTTCTGCTTTGCTTCCAATCCCAGAGCAGTAGAGTTCTTGCAAATTGAGAGGGATGTTTGCCAGGGCTGGAGAGCCTGGCACCAACCTTTGCAGAAACCCCATTTGTGCTTATAAATATCTGGCCTTTCTTGGAATAAACAGTTCTGGAGGGTGTATTTCTCAATGCATTGTTTGGAAAACTTGAGTTCATAAATGCCATTAGCTTCATCAGAGTTTTGTGTGCAAATTCCTGGGTAACCATACCAAAGGCTATCATTAATGGAACTTGAGTACCTCACCCCCAATTTCATAGGGCTTTTTTGGTGTTCAGAATAGTTTTATGCAGAAGGAATACTAAATTTGTCTTTTCCACACCCCCTTCTTTTTGGCTGGCCTGGAACTGACTATATAGACCAGGCTGGCCTAGAATTCTCATAGATCCACCTTCCTCTCTGCCTCCTGAGTACTGGGATTAAAGCCATGGGCCACCACACCTACCTAAGTCTTTTTTATTAAAATCTATTTTTCTTGAAATCACATCTTAGGGATTGGCAAACAGGCTTGAAGGAAATAGAGAAAACTGCTGGGTTGGGGTCAGACTTCAGAGTCAACCCCATTTCTCCACTTTGGGAAACTGGTAGTGTTAGGTTTAGATGACAATGGATCTGTGACTGGCAATGAGTCCCATCTCTCCCCTACCTGAACTCACATCACTGAGAACAGGTGGCCATTTAAGCTACATGAATACGCTGTAGTGATCACGTGTTCTGGAAACTGCCAGGCACCAGGAATAAATGGTGAGAGAATATCAGCCAGGTAACTTACTCCTCCCAGTGGTAATGGACTGTATCCTTGATAGACACAATTACGTCATACAAGACAGAGTTTTAGACAGCCAGTCCCAGATAGGTACAGCTTATTTAAGAAAGGATGTACTCAAAAAATTTCCATGTTTGAGTTTCTAGGAAGAGGATGGAGGAAGAAAAGAGACTCCAGCCTTACCAATTCAAGGACCCAATCAAATCCCCCCCATAACAGTTGGAAGCAAAGGCTTCAGAAGCAATCACCAGATGAGGTGGCCTTCATGACAGTGTCCTCCATGGGCTCAGATGCTTGAACACTTGGTCCCAATTGGTGGTGCTGTTTGGGTAAGTTTAGGAGGTGTGGCCTTGTTGGAGGAAATGTGTCATCAAGGCATTGGGGTTTCAAAGTCACATGTCATTCCCGGTTCACGTTCTCTGCTTCCTTCAAGATGTGAGCCCCTAGCTTGTGTTCTAGCTGCCGTGCCCACTGCTTGCGGTCGCCATACTTCCCTGCTTGATAATTTTCATTCTCTGGAACTGCAAGGCCAAATAAACCCTCCCTTTTATAAGTTGTCTTGGTCCGTGGGAGTTTATCTTTCGTCTCCTTTCATGTTCCTTCATTCTGAATTTAACCGAGGCTAGGGATAAGCTGCAAGCCTTTCTTTGTGTTTTGAACCGCAAAGTAGTAGAGTGCTTGAAAACTGAGAGGGATGCGTGCCAGAGCTGTGTGAGGGAAAAGCAGCTCACACACTGTGCAAGAGAAAGAGTAGGAAGAGTGAGTAGCCCAGGATGAGGAACATCTGGGAGTGCTGGCAGTGTGAGAGAAGGAAGGCACACCGAAAACCGGCACAGAGGAGGGTGGGTGGAGGAGGAAGAAATCAATAGACCAGGAAATAAAACAACAACCAAAACCGCTTTAAGAAAACCGACAAGGGGTATAGTAAATGTATAAGAAAGACACTATGCCCATTTCTAAAGAGATCCTTACGGGAGGAAGGAGCAGTGGGAGTAAGCAGTAAGCAAGATGCCGGTCAGATACATGATTGAGTGCCACCAGAAACTGAGCAGACAAAGAGAAAATAAAATAGCCAAACTGTGCAGAGTATGAAGAGAATGAAAGGATAGAAATGAAGGATGGCCTGTTCTAAGCACACTATTCACAGAACAAATGCATCGTGTCTACTTGTGGAATTAATGGGCTAACAGCAAAGGACAAAAGGGCAGAGAAATAAAAGTAAAAAACCAACTAGAAGAAAAAATATCACTGTTAATAAAATAGTTGGAGGTATGAACAGAACCTTCAGATTCACTTAACGTAGCTCAGATAAAAACAAATCATGAAACACTTTAGCTGCAAATGAAAACCACATATCCTACAAGGTGCAAAGCTGTGGAATCTGGTCGTAAGTGGATGAAGACCAGGTGTCTTCACTGAAATGGAAAACCACATACAAAGCATGCAGTAAAAAACTGTAACGAACACATAAGGCTAATTCTTTCTCTACTTGCAACTCAGTCAGGGATTTTTGTTGTCGCTAAAGGGTAAGTGCATAAAAATATATTTAATGGTGGAAACATAAAATCCAGTGTGAAGCTTCGCAGCTTCAGAACGGCTCTGCTAACTGTACAGAAGTTCATTGAGACAGATAGACTCGCCTGGTTAATTTTGTTGTGTGATGTTATTTTTATTTGCAAGTTCTTTATAATAAAGTTTTAATAAAAAAGGATTTGGGTTTTTAATCCAGTTATATTCCAAGTGAGAATATTTTTCCAAATGTTCAGTCGTAAGAAAGAAAACCACTCAGTAAGGCACAAGAATCAGCTTACTGGTTTCCACTGAAAACAGTAGGTTTTAATAGAGGAAAGATAATGTTATAAGAGTCTGCAAGAAATCCTGAATTAATAAGTACTTATTGATGAGATAAATAATTAAAACTAATAACAGAACTACTGCTTGGGAATAGACTTTTTCAGCTAAGAACTGTCAGAATAAAAGCAGATTGAAATAAACCGACAAAACACTGAAGGAAATGTGAATTGGAACTGGGAAGAGAGCTGTGAACGTTAGTCTCAAAACTTTCCCATGAAGTGAATCAAAGATGCTATTCTAATAAATACAGCATCTATAGAAAAATCAGGAAGGAAATCCTCGCGTGTTTTTATTCTTTTCGATTTATTTTTTTCTATTATATATTCATGTTATTTCCAGGGCAGGTGAAATGCTATGTGAACCAGGTACATGCAGTGCCTGTGGAAGCCAGAAGAGGGCATCAGATCCCTGGCACTAAGTGGACGGTGGCGAACCACCATGTTGGGAGCTGGGAACTAAGCCTATATCCTCTGCGAGAGCAACAAGCACTCATAACTGCTGAGCCATTTCTCCAGCCCTCTACTTATTCTTGGTTAATTAATTAACTAGTTGATTCATTAATATTCACAGAGCTAAGGATAGAACCCAGCATCTCATGCATGGGCTACATTCCCTAGCTCATTTCTTATAAATCAACTGTTAATTAATTAAGGGAGGAGGGGAAAAATGAGTGACAATGAGAATTAAACATATGCAAAATCTAAGCCAAGCAAATAATATCATATGGAGTAATACCAAAGAAAGCCTAAAATAATCATCTGGGACTCTCGGAGCAGAATCTGGGGGAGACGGGGTTACTGTAAGTGCAAAGCATTTGGGAGGTGAAACAGAACAGAACAAGACAAGTGCTTCCAATAGGGTGAACCCAGTAATTTCCTAGGAGATCGTAAAACCTTAGAAAGTCTGAAATTACTAAAAAGTTAATCAAGTTATTTCAGAGGAAACCAAGCGAGACTGTAGGCGGGATCCACTTTAAGGCACAAGTTATTAAAACAAGATAATCTGTTAGTTATGCAAAGGCTAGAGTTAATGAGAACACTATGACATTACATCTACAGGGTCTACAGAACACAGAAATAAATAGAACCCACGGAAAAACACAGATCAATACGGATACAATATTAGAACAAGGTATTAATGCCTTCCCTATCAGAATAGCATAATGGGGAGGGAGTGATAGTGGTTCAAAGCTCACTAAACATTCTGTAATACAGCAGAGAGGGCAGCGTGTCCAAAATCAGAGTGTGTAAGCTGGCATTTTATTTCAGGCTCCTTAAGGAGACGAGGAGTTAACATAGTCTTCTTGTTCTCTAGATTCTGTCCTGGGAAAAATCATAAACTGAGAAAAAAAGCAAGATCCAAGGAATCAATATAGACGCTGAGGTAACAGGGAGATTTCATGTGGTCCTTCACCAGGTGCTGAAGAATGGAAGCCCAGAAGGGTTCGACAGCAGTCACAGGATGCCTGGACCTCCTTTTCCTGGCTTCATCTGTTCTCTGTTCTTAAACACTCCAGAACAGACATTACCCAACATCTCTCCTTGCCCAGCACACAGATACAAGACATAACAGACACATCTGCAGAGAACCTAGAGGGCACCTGCAGAGAAACTGGATCCCAGGCAAGTGCAGCTAGCGCTCAAGAAGAAAGCAGGGTATGAAGCAGCCTTGTGGTAGCTGATGGGCCAACAATTCTACCTAAGCAACATACACATCCTCAAAGATGGAGGGAAGGTATTAAGAATCCAAAGCAGAAACAAGTAGAGGGAGGCTGGAGAGACAGTTTGGCAGTCAGAAGCACCTACTACTCTGTTAGGGGACCCAGGTCTGGTCCCCGGCACTCACGCAAGGCAGCCAACTCCAGTTTCCAGGGATCAATGTCCTCTGGTTTCTGAGGGTACCTGTATGCATGTGGTACTGAATAGATAATAAATAAATCTTTCAAAAAAGAATGAAAGACAAACACGCAGGCAAGTAAAGGAACCAAGCACAAATGCGCTATGAACACTCACACTCATAAAGGCCAAGGGATCCTCTCTGAAGATGCACAATCTCAATCTAATCCAGCCGAAACAGCAATGACCCCAGTCTATGTACAATAACCCCTGGGCGCTCTTCAAAAATGTCCATGGCAGTAAAGTCAAGAAAGCCCAAGAAGTGTTCCGTATTGAGGCCGATGGAAGATGTGTGACAAGTAACTGGCTGGTAAATCCCGGCTTAGATTCTGGGAGAAGATTTCTCGTTTCTTTGCTACAGAGCTGCTCTGTGCAATTTGGTAGCCGATATTTACACATGGCTACCGTGTGGTTAAAGTATGTCAAGTCTGAATGCAAAACAGGTACCAGATCTTAGCATGACACACAAAAAAATGCAAAATATGTCCATAATGAATTCTCAGGCCAATTATATGTTAACATGACATGATTTGGGATACTGGCTTCAATAAAATATAGAACATTAAATCTAATTTTATTGGGACTGGAGAGGTGGCTCAACAGTTGAGAGCACTCTTACTAAGGACACAAGTTCAATTTCCAGGGTTCGCGTGGTGGCTCACAACCATTTACAACTCCATTTCCCGGGGATCTGAGATCCTCCTCTGACCTCTAAGTGCAGTAGGCATGCATGCAGTACACATATATGCAGGCAAAACACTCAAACATACAACATAAAATAACTGTAAAAAATTAATTTTATGGCTTTCCTTCATTTTTAAACACAGCTTCTAGAACATTTAAGATTTCCCATGTTACTGATGTAGGCAGCTTGTATTATATGATATTATGTGACACGCATGAAGAAGACAGTAGAGGCACGATTAATGTAGTAAGAAAGTGTGTAGACTGCACAGCAGTGTTTTACCAGTGTTAGTACTTACTAAGTGTGCAGAAATTTTATATAAGAATGTTTTCCTTAGGGAGCACACACCAAAGTACTTAAGACTAGATATCCAGACACATGGGTGCCTGCCCCTTCTATGCAAAAGTTGAGACTGCCTTCCCTTCTCAGACAGATGACTCTAGGCAGTGTCAAGTCAACAGTTGAAGCTAACTAGGGCAGAGGCTCAGAAAGGAAAATAAGAGGAGATGAAATGTTGGACAACAACCATTTCTTAGGATTAAAGAAAGAGGCAAAAGCAAGATCTCATGTGGAAAGGACTTGTTAAGTAGGGAACTAGTTTTTGAAACTTAAAACCCAGTGGTAGTTATAGGAAGATGAGGAGGAACATCAAAGAGACAGACAGACAGATAGATAGACAAACAGAAGAAAAACTTGAAAAGCAGAGGGAACGTGCAAATCACTTAGCAAGAAGCAAAAACCAGCTTGACCTGGACTCTCTAGAGAGTAAGGACACAGCACCTAACAGTAGAAAAGAAAATGCTTCTGATCCTCAGCCTCATATGCAGCCCTGTGTGACTCAAGTGTGAGAACCTAACAAGATACTCCCAGGCGTGTTGGGCATCAGGGCTTGCCTTACAAAGACAGTTAGAGAATGCTCTTGCAGAAAGTACCCACGGAGAGAAGTGCATAGGGCAAGCTGAGACTAGGGCTTTAGAAAAGTTTGTGGCTGTTTGACACACATGATGTTAACCATAAGGGAGTCAGATAACTTTTGGTTGTTATTGTTTTAAGACAGGGTCCCAGGCAGCCTAGCCTGGCCTCGGATTTGCTTTACGGCTAATGTAGACTTTGGACCCTCATGTTCCTCACGTACCTCCCAAGTGCTAGGATAACATGCCTGTTAATTTTTCAACCAGAAGAGGATATAACTGGGTAATAGGAAAAAAAGAGTATAAAATTTTAAAAGAAACAGAAAGGATCATCAGGACACATAAAAATGAAAGGAAAAAAATTAGTATGGCTAATTACAATAATGGTGGCCTAAGTGGAATGAGATTAAAAGTAAATAGTGTGAGAGGGACCTGGCATGGACCAGTGATGCTGTACACTGGGAGGGGGCCCTGACACAGACCAGTGATGCTGTGCACTAAGCAGGGAAGAGCACATTCTTCAGCACCCACAGAGGACTAGGAAATAAAGCTTACCAAAGCAAACATACACTGGGTTATTAAATAAACAAACAGTAAACACAGCAAAGAAGGAGCTATGTAGCACATACTCGTTGATCAAAACAAAGTAAAGAAACAAAACTGAGAAGGAAAATACAAATAAAAAATAAACTCTCAAAAAATTTAAAAAGCTCCACTAATAAACATCTATGTCCAGAAGATAAAGTGCACAAGAGAATTTTACCAAGAGAGCAGTGAGCATAAAAGAGGTCTACAGTAAAGGAGGGAAAGGCTCAGGGATCAGCTAAGAGGAGAAGTCCCAGCCTCGAGTGCATTAATAATTAATAAAAACAAAAAGTACGGAAAGGAGGGAAGTCAGCGTATAAAGTGAAGAATATGGAAATTTACCAACAGCACAAAAGGGCCATCCAAATGGCATAGAAGCTAATAGGATGCATAAAAGCCGATGTATGCAAATTAGGAGAGAGATAACAATGCCATTATTTAAGTTGCTAACAAAGCTTATTAGACAAAAGCAATCCAGATTACTCAGGAAATAAAGAAGAATGATCTTCCCCTCTATCATGGTTGTCTGCTAAGGACTGTGAAAACCTGTGCAAAATGAGTGATTGTTAAGGAAAGAAGAAAGATTCTAAAACTAGACACAAAAGAACTCATTTATGCCAACAACAGACGAGGAAATTGGAGAAGAATTTATGGGACAATCACTAAGTGTGTGTGGGTGACTCTTTCCATTGATCTCCTTTCTCTTTTTTCTTTATTTTTCTCTTGTACAATACAAGCCGACTGGAAGCTCTCCTCCCTCCTCTCCTCCCAGTCCCTACCCAAGCCCTCTGTTCCAGATTCGCATCAGAAAAGAGCAGGTCTCCCAAGGATACCAACCAAACATGGCATAACGAGATACAACAAGACTAAGCTGGATCTAGACTGACCGAGGCAACCCAGCAGGAGGAAAAGGGTCCTAAGAGCAGGCAAAAGAGTCAGAGCCAGCCCCTTAGTCTCACTGTCAGCTAAATGATCACAGCATATCTGTAACGGTCCTAGGTCAGACCCATGCAGGCTCCCTGATTGCCACCTCCTCACCTCTGTGAGCCCCTGTGATCCCTGCTTAGTTGATTCTGTAGGCCAAGTTCTCATGGTGTCCTTGACCCCTCTGGCACCTACAATCCTTCCTCCTACTCTTCCTTGGGGTTCCCCAAGTTCAACCTAATGTTTGGCTGTGAGTCTCTCCGTCTACTATCAGTTTCTAATAGACCTGGGTAAGTAACAAGTAGTTGGATTTGAGATTAACATCAGACTAAAGAGCCTCAAAACCCCAAAAACCACTTGCTCTTGCATGGAGATAGGAGGAAGTCGAAGGCAGTACAGGTGGACTATTGTTATTTATATGTGGTTTTTAATCCCAGTGCTGTCTCTGTTTTTAGGAGTTCTGACATCACCTTGGTGGCTGATAAAAGAACAGCGAGATGACTTGTCTGAAGTAAGACAAGGTTGGGACTCGTAACTACGAGAGAAAATTAATCATAAAACCAGGATTCAATGAGTTGACTATGATGAGTAAACTTTGCATAAAACTGGATGAATAAAAGGACAAAACTGTTAAGCCATCAAGTTTGCACAAGTTTGGGTTTTTTTTTTCCATGGGGTTGGAAATAATAATTTTAAAAAATGACTTATGTATTTTTATTTTATGTGCATTGGTGTTTTGCCTGCAGGTGTGTCTGCATGGGTGTACCAGGTGCCCTAGAACTGGAATTATACACAGTTGTGAGCTGCTGTGTAGATGCTGGTAGTAACCCAGGTTCTCTGGAAGAGCAGCCAGTGCTCTTAACTACTGAGCCATCTCTCCAGTTCCCATGGACATAATTTTTTTTTTAAAGCAAGTGACCCAATGGAAAAGATGGCTGAATGTCACCGTAAAATTAACCTCAAAAACATAGGATGTATTTTTCCAGTGCCCATATTAATATTTTAGCCAATGTGTCATCAAATTAAAAACTGGATGTAGGAAAATACTCTTCGATATTTACTTGTCAAGTAGTATTAAATGATGCGATGTCCAAAGTGGAGGAGGTTATCGGGAGATGACAAGCTGTCTACGGGATGAAAGCATTCCTCAAGAGCCCAGATCCCTATGCAAACTAGTGATGGAAGATACTTAGCATCTTTAAGAAGCTCTGTGAAGACTGGACACATGTCGGGCCCTCCAGACATCCTTATGGGCCTGGCCACCTTGCTGCTGGGAAGCAGTTGGGAGTGGCAGTCTGGCAATGCCTAGGACAGAGCTCCAAGTTGGTTTCAGCAGTGCGCTCAGGCTCCAGAAACCTGGAGTGCTCTCTCTGGCCTCTAAAAGTCTGGCTGTCGTCAGAACAGCAAGTGGATGGCACAGAATTTAGTGTCAATTGACTTCACATTGGAAGATGATTTGTGCATTAGGTGTTTAGTTTGACTGCAGAGGACAGAGGAGTGATTCCCCTCATGACAGCCCCCAAGGAAAAACAAAAGGAAATCACTAGGATCTCAGCTTCGGTTTTGGTTCAGACATTCTCCAACTATGGACTGCTTCATGATAGACCCCCCAAAGGAAGGAAAACAAGAATTATCTGCGCCGAGCTTTGATTTTGGTTCGGATCTTCTCTGGCCATCTGAGCGTGTAATGCTACTTTCTTGTGTGTCAGACCTTTTCACTTACAGAATTAGGAGGCACAACTTACACGGTCTAACCTTACAATGTATGTCAAGAGCTTCTTGACTGGGAAGGTTTGGGGAGAAATCCACGGTTTCCAGATGTCCAGCAGAGATTTTGATAGTACCAGAGAGGAGGAACGCCAGAAGCTATTTGGTCCATTCTCTGCTGGCCTCTGTTTCACCTTCCCAGGGAGAATGCAGACTTCTCCCAAGGAGAGAACCCCAGAAGCAGCATTTGGAACAAAGCACTTTGTACAGTCCCTGAGAAGAGACATCTGCAGACACGGTTCACTATGGCTGAAGGTACATGGTGGCTGACTGTGGCAGCTGACTGGACATGGTACTGTTCAGTCCCCATGTAGCAGTCCTTGTGATCCTCAAAGATAAGTTACTCAAAGACACCCGAGGGCTGAACACCCGTTTTTTTTCTTACGCCATTGCAGAGGTTACCAAGATGTGACCCACAGACTCCTGAGAATCCTGAGATCCTTTCAGGGAATCTGAAAGATTGAAACCATTTCATAGCAACATGAAGACATTATTTGCTTGCCACAGTGTATTGACACTGGCACCGGAGTCGGGCCAAGGCAACATCCTTGCCTGTATTAGTAGCTGATGTCTTCCTCGGGGACACACGTTCACAACAGACAACAAAAAGCTCATTTTTGCATGAGTGTCCTTCACATAACAGAAAAATGAGTCATTTGAAGTTTTGACTGATAAATACACACCTTGTTATTCAAGGTGACTAATTTCAGGCTGTAAAAAGCAATAAAAAATGCAAAGCAGCTCTGCTCCCTGGACTGGAGAACTCTGATTGTCCTCGGGAAGAGCACTTAGCGAGTCTTTGAGGTGCAAGTCACACTAGCCACTTTGCACGTTCATAAAACATCATTTTTACTTGAAAGAACAAATGACAGGCAAATTACCGTTATTCAGACTTAGGAATCTGGCAGACATTTTTCTCAAAAAATGAAGTCAGTCTGTCACTTCAAGGAAAACAACTGATGGTATCTGTTGCCAATAATAAAACCTGAGTGTTCAAGCAAAACTCAGACTCTTGGGAAACTTGTAGCCATTACTGTGAACTTGATAGCTTCCCAGCTTTCTGTCACTTTCCTGATGGGCTCTGTCCTCTGGGAATGGATATGATTTTGATTCTGTTTAGTGGGAAGTCTTGGCATTTGGATGATCTGTAATTCCCAACAAGCCAGTATTTTTCATATGGTCAGCATCGGGGCTACACAAAATCATGTGTTTTTAAAAGATCCACCCAAAGAAGAAGGTACGCAGTGAATTTTAGTGACAGAATACAAATCTATTGGCGCCATTGCATATTCTACATTGTAACAGGACTTAACAAAATTCTGCCATTTGTGAACTTTGAAGTAGTTTGTGGTAGCAGAGATTATCTGTAAGTATCTGGAAAGATTATGAGAACACCCTTTTAAAAATTATTTTGTTTATGTGTATATGTGTTTGCTTGCTCATATGCATGTGTACCGCATGTGTGCAGGTGCTGGCAGAGGCCAGCAAAAGGTGTCAGATGCCCTAAGATAGAAACTGCTGTGAATGGGTGTAGAGAATCAAACCCAGGGCATTGGTGAGAGGAGCAAGTACCCTAACCACCGAGCAACCCCTCCAATGCCCCCAAACACTCTTTTTTTCTAGTTACACATGCATGTGGGCTAGGATTTTCTTCACGTACTTCTATCAACGATGTCAATCGCTAGATTGAATGCAGAAACAAAAGTGAGTGACAGTCCATGTGACAATGACACCCATTTCACAACTTTCTTTGGCTAATACAGTCACTTTCATAAAACATATTATATGTTTTTATGTTAGCATGTGACAAATGTATTAAACATGCAATCATTTATTACTGCTCTGACACTTAAAATGAATAAGTAACTAACATTTTTCTCAGCTAAGGGAAACACCGAGAGATTTAACACAAAGTATGTCGATGCTCCTGGTGAGTCTTAAACATGTTAAGAGGATGCAGCGACTAAAGAGGCTGAGAGCCTCTGTCCCAAGATCCCTGCTTGGAAAGTGACATTTTGATGACTAATTAAAAAGAGACAAGGGACTTGGCACTTGACAATTTGTTGTCAGGAAGCTTCTCTGGGCTGACAGCAGGGCTGGTTATCAAGACAGAATTATCCCTGCAGCTTAGATTAGCAGAAACCATCATTGTCATTGCCTGTGCCCTTCCCAGTGGCCCAGTCCTTCAAGTATCCAAGTTCACCATTGCCCTGCAAGGACAGTCTGGTGCATTCCCTGATCAGTGCTGGGCATCGTGACTCAGTGGCTAGATACCTGCCTCCCAGATGGTAGCCGGTGTGGTCCACAGTCACCACCCAATCCTCAGGAGGGTCCCAGGCATGGGCAGGGACAAAGATCCAAAGATAAGGTGGTCATAGCTTTTATCCCAAAGGAGTTGCCAGTTTGTGGGGAAGAAACTTCCAGAAGAAACAATCCCAACACAATGTGGTAAATGCTATTCAGTGTTTGGAGATGAAAGTTTTTCAACAGAAAAATTAGGGCACATCCTGGCTCTGGGATGTGACGCCTGACAATGGGACAATCAGGAATACATGTCTGCTGTGTTTATTAAGCTCTCAACAGCACCACAGAAACTCTCTGTAGGTTTGCATGTGGTTTGCCCCAGAGGCCCAGAAACAATGGTTTGGTGCCATTCCCTGACCACCTAAACTCTGGGAGACAACAGAAATGAGAAAACTCCTTAGGATCACAAAAGATGAGTAATGGCCCAGACATTTTATCTCTTCTGTTAGTGGGGACACTGTAGAACATTTTTTTCTAGCATACTGGTTTTAAGTGCCCCCTCCCAGGCAGAGGGGCTAAGTTTGTTCGCAAGGGTCTCCCACACAGCTAAGGCTAGAGCAGGCTGAATCCTGGAGTCCGAGAAATGCCTTAGCCAGAGGCTCTCAAGTTCCTAAATTTCAACTTTATGGGAGTTAAATTAGACAATAGGCCAGGAGTGCTGGAGTCCCTTTTGGGTAGGCTGTTTGGGCTCCAGGGAGGTTCTGATATACCCGGTAAGTCCTTATCACGCACCCTTTCCCCCTCTGCCTTCGGAGACCTGGCCCCAATCCCTCTTTTTAATCTCCTCTCCTGTTTCTGTGGTTCTTCCCAGCTGTGGTAACTTCAGAGTGAAATAAACTCCTAAGAACAAAACAGACCATTCTCAGACACAGCATGCCCAGTGCCACCCACAGCCATCCTGCCTCCCAAGGCTACAGAGAACGGGCCCTCCCAGGTCCTCATGGAAATTTAAAGCAAAGGCAGGACGTTGCACATTTGACTCTGGACAAATGGTGACTTCTCCCTGATCTTCAGGGAGTTTACCCACAAAGCACGCTATTTTCCAAATCAAGGATACACCGTCAGTAAACACGCTTAATATTGTGTGGGTCAGCCCATCACTTACAGCAACCAATTCCATGTGATTATTTGATTGCTGTCCATCTACCCCACAGTCCCTAAATAGCCTAGGACCTTGCACGGAATCTTTTCTCTTGCTCATTGTCATATTTTTAAGGGCTTAGGAGAGTGCCTGCTCGTTACAAATTTGTTGAGGTAACTGATTAAAAAGAGTTGGAGAGTGTCCTATTTTAGGATACACTCCTCACATAGTGACTCTGGGGCCTCCCGACAACTCCTGTGGATTGATATAGGCTACTTTGAGTCTGGGGTCATGTAGCATTAGATGGTGACATCTGGGTCCAACAGGAATATCATGTATTGATTGATGACTTGTCAGTCATTACTATAGTTGAGGCTACTGTGTTACTATGGTTAAGGGTACTGAGTAACTGCTACACTGTCTGTGGAGTCAAGAGAATCCCTTGGCCAGTCGTGTCTAACGACAGTCTGTTCTGTAACATGGGTACAGCTGTTTTTAGGAGGACTGAGGCTACAAAATGCTTGGCTTGACGATAAAAGACCCACAGATAGAACCACTGGTAGAGCAATGCCACACAAAGAATCTAAAAGCACCAGGATTATGTTCGTGTGTGTCCCTGATTTTACTTTCTGAGGTGCCAAGTTCACAAATCAGCGGGTTCTACTGAGCAGGCCTGACGCAGCTCGGCTAATGGATCCCACGAGCAGAGGGAGCACTAGCACTGTGCTTCCCCAACCGGTAAAGTAGCTGCTGTACTCACGAGGGTAATCCTTTGGATGAGTCTTCTCCGACCAGTTCCCATAAAATGTGAGTCTGTACTTGGCAGTTCCGCAGGCGCAGCAGTCTAAGATCGGTCTGTCCGTCACTCCATCAAGTGTGGGATCTGGAACGGGAAGTCAAGTTAGAAAGCAGATGGAGACCTCATAGAAGACGGCCTTGCAGCAGCTTGTCTTATCCTTGATCCCTGCATAAAGGAGACGCAGTACAGCTGCACTGACTGGTAAGACTCAAGACCAGCACCCGACTGCTGTGGATTTTATATTTCTCAACTAAGAATATATAGTTTGCAAACAAAAAAATTCAAAGTTCTTGCTCTCCACTCTGGGGTGTTCTATGGAACCAAGAATATAGAATCTCTAGGATTGGGGAAACTTTGGGAAATCAATGCTAACTTTTACTCGGCTATTCTTTTCGTTTTAAAGATGTGTGTGTGTGTGTGTGTGTGTGTGTGAGACTTGTGAGGGAATGCCGTGTTTATGCAGGTACTGGAGAACACCAGGGCAGAGTGTCCGATTCCCTGGAGCTGGAGTTACAGATGATTCTAAGACACCTGATGTAGGTGCTGGGAACCAAACCAGGGTCACCTGCAAGAGCAGCAGATACTTTATTTAAGCCACTGAGCCGTCTCTCCAGCCCCTGCTGAGCTGGTCTTTCAATATCCTGGCTTTCTCCCTGTCCCTTCCACTGCATCTCTCTTCTAGATTTTAAGAGAAACGTGTCTATTTTCCAAGAAGTACTTTTGAGGGTCCAACATGCTGGACCAGAGCAGAGACAGGTGGCTGTGAAGGAGGGCGATGAGAACGAGTGGAGTGGTTCTCAGCCTTCCTAACTCTGCCACACTTCGGTACAGTTCCTCATGTTGTGTGACCCCCAACCATAACATTATTTTCACTGCTATTTCATAACTGTAGTTTTGCTGTTGTTATGAACTGTAGCATAAATATCTGAAATGCAGGGTATCTGATATATGACCCCTATGACAAGGTCATTTGATCACCCAGAGAGGTCTCGAGCCACAGGTTGAGGATCACAGAAGTAGGGGCTTAAATAACACTGGCAATTAAGAGGAGGGGATTCTTATACAGTCCCATGACTTCTTATCATGCTTTCAAAGACTTGCTGGGAATGGGGGGGGGGGCATTGCCAATGTGTTCACAAGTTCGAGTTTACTTCTGAGTGTAGAAGCAGCCAGGAAAAACTGAAGATTCCCTCTCCACCCCCACTTTTAGCTGTGAGTGGCTGATAAGTAGGGAAAGAGAGATTACATGAATAAATTCAGCATTCCTGATTGTTAAACCCACAGCTCTAACTGCCTTAGTGCTCTCGGGCTGCTCGGCTGCCTCTGAGAGGGGACAATGCCTACAGATGCCACTTAACTGCAACTGCCTTTTCTGTAGCTCTCCCAGCTGTGCTAACATCAATCTTTCCTTTTTGCAAGTTGGACATTTTTTTCTTAAATATTGTACAAAAGAGCAGCAACCAAGGGGATGAAAGCCATTTTGCATGTCAGAAACAGCATTTTTCAATCTCTTTAGGAATTTGCTGAGCTTGCTGGGCTTGAACATGCAAAATCAATGATGGAGAGAAGTGAGTTTGGGGATGGAGACAAAGGAGGAGGCGGTACAAAGATGTTTCGAGTCTTTTGTACGTGCCGCCTTCATTCCATATACTGTCCTAGGAAGCACTTTGGCTATCCCTGGAGGTTTAAACATGAAATCTCCCAGGGCTCATGTGTTCCAACACTTGGTCCCAGCTGGTGACACTGTTTGGGAAGGTCATAGAACCCTTCAGCGATGGAACCTTGCTGAAGGAAGTAGGTCACTGGGGGTGAGCCTTGAGGCTATATAGCCCAACCTCATTTCCTGTACACTCTGTAGATGGCTTTCTGACAGGCCAGCCTCCTGTCCCTGCCTTCAGGTCTTTGCTGCCCTGGTGGATTATATCCCCCTGAACTGAAGACTAAAATAAACTCTTTGTTCTTTCTGCTGCTTCTGCCAGGGTATTTCATGACAGCAACAGAAAAGTAACTAAGACATCCCTGTTTTGCAGATTGCTGATTATTAAAAGGAAGGAGCTGGTTGGGTGACTTGATCAAGTTTACTTCTGAATGTAGACGCAGGTTCGTGAAGCCATGCAGGCAGAAGTGGGACCCAGGTCTGTTTTTGGTCCAGAGCCCATGACTTCACTCTGAATTCAATAACTGCAGGAAAGACTCTAGATAGGTCTGCATGAATGACACCAAGTAAAAAAAGAAAACTGTTTTCATTTTGCTTTTTCCAAATGAAAGAAAAGCACATAAACAAAACAAAACTCTCCCTACAGATTTCAGAATTTCTGAAGAAGCTCAAAGGGGAAGGCTGCAGCCATCCGAAGCAGGGATCACTGGCAGAGACCAGACTGCTGTCTATGCCTGGGAGCAAGCTGCCCACTACTACCTACATACAGAGCCTGGACTTGACTCCTGTGTGAGTCATATGGGCACTAAGGACACGCTCAGCTAGTACGTCTTAGGAGAGGTAGCTTAAACAAGATCTGGTCCTTTTGCAGTCCCATGATGAGGAGCTTTTTTTTTTTTTTTTTTTTTAATCTAAATTAGTTTTGAACCGAGGATTCGGAACTGAGAGATACATGCTGGGATTTCGATCATAAAGACCAGGTGCTGTTAAATGGGGCAGCAGCAATATCCAGAAGACCCAAAATAAGACCAACTGGGAGCTTGACTTTATCAAAAGGGCTTTTAGATTTAGGTAGCAAAGTTAAAGATACTGTGAAGGCCTTTACAAAAATGAATATATAACAGACCTTTGGAGAATAAGCTTCCATGTAAAAATTAAATTTCTAGGATTGAAAAGGAAACTGTTTCCTACCAAGAACAGGCTCTTGCTAACAAAGCGGGCTTTCAAAAGGCAGGGATAGCAAGTACCAAGGTGTTTCCATAGTGCAACTGCTGAGTCGCTAAGCCAGACAACCTCATCCTGGAGAGTGGACCCGGTTTCCCTTTCTTTCATTATACACATATATGCACACACAGGCACACACACACACACACACACACACACACACACACACACACAGGCACATGCATATACACACACACACATGCACTCATGCATGCACACAGGCACACAGGTACATGCATATACACACGGACACACACACTTTCTCAATATGTGTCCTTGGAACTTACTACATAGATGAGGCTGGTCAGAAATCTGCCTGCCTCTGTTTCCTGAGCGCTTGATTTAAAGGTGTGGGACACCACACCCAACTTTGTCGAGTTTATTTTGTGTAGTGCTGGGGATCAAATTCACGCCCTTGTATGTTTTAGGTCACTGCTCTACTGCCGAGCACACCCAGTACCGGTTTTCTTTTTTAAAACTGAGTTTTGCTGTATAGCCCAGGATGGTCTTGAACTCACGATCCTTCTGCTTCACCTTCCCAAATTTGAGGGTAACACCTCGGCCACTCCTATCATAACTTATATTTCTCCTCATTTCTATCTTGAATTTGTTGGCTTTTGAAATTCTCCTTTGGGGTTCTCAGGTCTTCTCCCCTCCTCATGCCTATTTTCCTTCTCTCCCTTATATGTGCACATGTGTGTTCATTCGTGTGTGTGTGTGTGTGTGTGTGTGTGTGTGCGTGCGTGCACAGGGGCCAGTGTAAAAGTGTGCTCATGTGTACCAGAGGACGATCTTAGCTCTCATTCCTCAGAGGCCCTCCATCTTGTTTTTTAACTTAAAAAAAATTAAAGTTAAAATTCTGCATATATGTGTGTATGCATGCGGTGGGTATTTGCATGTGAGTACATGTGCCCATGTGGTAGAAGATGGTGGTAGATCCTGTGAACTGGAGTCACAGGCGGTTCTGCGATGCCTGCATGGGGTCTAGGAAACGGATTTGCGTCCTCTGCAAGAGCAGTATAATGTTCTTAAACCCCGAGCGCTCTCTCCGGCCCCAGCACACCTTGTTTTTGAGACAGGGTCCCTAACTAGCCTGTAACTCGCCAAATAGGCTGGGCAGGCCAGCTGGGAGGTGAGTTTCATGGACCCATCTGCCTTCACAGTGCTAGGCTCACAAACAATCTATCACATTTGGCCTTCGTGTGTCTTCAGGGGCTTGAAGTTGTACTTGGTTCCTCATGATCACAAGACAGGTGCTTTCCTGACCGAGCCAGCTCCTCAGCTCTCTCCTTCCTCTCTCACCTTCTCGTTTTCTGTCCTCTGCTTATATTCTCCTCTCTTCTCTGGTTTTCCCTTCTCCCATCCTCCTCTGCCATTCCCCTTCTGTTTGTGACATGGTGTGCAAGTGTGTGATCATTTATCTGTCACAGATCACCTTTTGGAATAAGTGATATTTCTCTATTTTTTTCACTGCAAGTA
The DNA here is from genome assembly GCF_011064425.1 of Rattus rattus. Classification (NCBI taxonomy): domain Eukaryota; kingdom Metazoa; phylum Chordata; class Mammalia; order Rodentia; family Muridae; genus Rattus; species Rattus rattus. The sequence goes on from NC_046155.1 coordinate 87,628,558, forward strand.
ATTTCATATTTATGTTGCTTTTAAAAAGCACAGGCTGGAGAGATGGACCAGTGGGTAAACGTGCTTACCATGCAAGCTTGAGGGCCAGAGTTTGAATCCCTAGGACCCATGTAAAATAGGTATGTGGCATAAACTTGTCATTGCATGCTTAAACAGAGATGGGAAGAGAATTCCCTTGGAGCTCTTGGGCCACCCAGCCTGGCATCCACAGTCAAAATAAAACAAAGAGAACCCATTTCAAACAAGGTTGAAGGAAAAGACTGACATCCAAGGTTGTCTTCTGATCTTATATGTACATGGAACAGTGCTCATATTTACACATACAGATGTGCATGCACACACACTCACACACTCTAGTGCTCACTGCTTTTAATCCTTGTAGCTATATCTCATCACCTTGGAGGAATGGTCATAACTAGGGCAATAAATGATAGTCCCAAGTTCCATTATTTCTTTTCTTAACAGATTCGATTTGATTCAACAAGAAAGCAAGGCACATGGAAACTTTGATGAAAAGCTAGCATTTGCTAAGTGATTAAATACATTTAAAAAAATCCCTCTGCTCTGCTTATGTTTAAATGGTTTTCTTAATGTGATCATTTTGATGTTAATTTTCTCATGGGTCTGCTGATTCCGGGGATCATCTATAAGCACACAAAAGCCAAGAGCATGAGGAAAGCGGGGCCTTTTTAGTCTAGCAAGTCAAAAGGAGTCTTGGCAAAGATGGTGTGATTAGCCATTTTCCTAAGAGCTCAGCCTGAGAGAAGCAACTAGAGACATGCCATACTATTTCATTATCGCCGTGCCCAGTGGGCTTTAGCACATGTGCAGCTTAGACAAGGCTTCCAAAGATCAACACTAAGGCTCTGGGAAGGTTTCTTGACAGTACACGGGGCTGTCTGTGAAGTGTCTCCTAAAAACTTTCAGATTCTGGGAATAAGGCTGGCCTTTGCCAGTCCAGCTAACAGAACCGCAGCTCAGTGAAGGAGCCTCATTACCTACAGGGGAAGATTAGGATGCAGCCTATGTGAGAGTCAGAACACCATCGAGTCCAGCTCATGGGAACTGAGCATGCTTTCATGGAAAAGGGTAAGGACTTTGTTATTTAAGAAACAGGAGCCTAAAGAGATCCTTGTTTGGAAAAAAGAACCATCATCTAAATGGCTTGGAGGAAAGACCTCAGCCCATGCATAGTGTTGTACTCTAAGAAATTAGCAAGGGTCTTAGCCAGAGAGTCCAGAACTCCCACCCCGATGCCAAGGATCCAACTGTTTCCATAAAATTCTATTTAACATTTAGCTCTAGCCTTTTTACAAGAAGACAGTGCATTGCTCTGGTATAGACAGGGTTGCAAAGTACTGCCCACAGAGGATACAGCATTGACAGGGGGCAGTGACTCAAGGCATGGACTCCGGGTGTCAATCCCTGCCCTCCGCTGCTGGCTGTAAATAGCTCTTTGAACTCTCTCTATCTCAGGCTCTTCATCTGCACCATGGCTGATCCTATAGCCTTTACCATACAGGGCTATAGTATAGATTAGAGAATTAAGGACTAGAAGGTGTTTAGAATAGTGCCTGTCATGTAGCAAACACTCAAAATTATTAGCAATTATTATTATTTCCCCAGTAGACCTCTCTGCAACTTTCCTTGGTAGTTTATGGTTTGCTATAGCTGGAGAGGATTATTTCTTTGGAAAAGACTAATTGCTGAAAAGTCAAATAAAAATTCTGCAAAAGTGAATAGAAATGAGATAGCTAAGCTGTATAATTATAGAGCATGTTCTGTTTTCACTGGGTTACCTAATAACTTCTAAACCAATTCAGATGTTTAAAGTCTTATTTTTAGCAGCAGATTAATGGACAAGCATTTGAATACAGACAGCAATAGCTACCATGCACACACACTCACTCACTCATGTATGCACATTCAATCTTGTGTGTATGACACATGTGCTTGTCTGGGTTGTTGTCTGTGAACACACTTAGCACTTCTGTGGGGGTCAGAGGACAATCTCAGGTGTCAGTCCTTACATTTCAGCTCGTTGGGAACAGGTTCTCTTGTTGTTTTCAACCTGTAGATGTCAGGCTAGCTGCCCTGGAAGCACCCAGGAATTCCCACCTCTGTTTCCATCTTGTATGTTACAGATGAATGATGGGATTGCAGAGTTGAAGCGCCATGTCCAGCTTTATGTGGATTCTGAGGTTGTGAACTCAAGCCCTTGCAGTTGCATGGTAAGAGCTTTCCTCACTGAGCCATTTCCTAGTCTTATTGTATGTTATTAAGTCACATGGTGTGGGGGTGGGAGGGTAGACTCTGCAACAGAAGCAGATCTAAGCCAGGCCTAATCTGAGCCCAGGCTCCTTCGATAAATACCCAGTCTACTTTATTAGGAGTCTCAGGCAGTGGTATAGCTCAGTGCTAAAGGGCATGCACAAGGCACAAGATTTGATCCCTAGCACCAGAAAAAAGAAGATTTATTAGAATGTTTCAATCCAAGGAAAGGGCATTTATGAACTTGAAGTCTGAGGACCAGAGATTTGGATGTGGTAAAATCACAAGGTTAGTGTCCCTTACCTTCCAACCCACAACACTCCTGTCTTCTACTGGTCTCTCTCTCTCTCTCTCTCTCTCTCTCTCTCTCTCTCTCTCTCTCTCTCTCTCTCTCTCTCTTTTTTTTGAGAAAAATCACCCATATTACTCAGATACCCTACAAGTTCTGGAGGGTGGTTATTCCAGAGAGCCACTGTAGGCTTTTTAACGGTACACAACTGTGCATTCCTTAATTAAGTCCTGTGAATTATTCCAGGGAACCTCTTCAGAATAATCACTGTTTCACAAAAATAAGAAGACAGCACCAATATAAGGTACATTATCTCCTACCCGGGGAATCAAGCCGAGTAATTAGAGTTTAAGGCGGATCCAATTATCCATAGCACACAGCCAGATTAAAAATCAGAGCTACGTGAGGAGGCAGAGCCCAAGGGAACTCAGAAAGCCCCATTGCCTGAATTCCTGCAGCCATGCTTAACCTGAAAGACTCCCCCCCTCACTTCCCCACATCTGCATGTTCTTACCCTGTTCACACAGCTTCTTGGTCAGGGAGCCCTCGTCTTGAAAATAAATAATGCGTTTCTGTACGATGCTGGCCCTGTGGAAAAAGAAGACACAGTGGTGAGAGTGGCAGGTTTAGAGGGACAGTCAAACACAGTCCTTGCTTAGCCACCCATGGTTTGGTGGCTCTGTGTACTTCTGTCTCTTCATCCATAAGTAGACAAGCAATACGTGCCCCATGGTGTCACCCTGAGAATTGTCAGAAAATGTATGTCAACAGCCTGGCACATGCCTACAAACCATCCTTTCCCCATTAGATACTGGATTACTATTGATGGCACTGCCATTGAGGTGACAGTAGATACTGGGTTACTATTGATGGCACTGCTATCCAAGTAAGAAAGTAAACCAATGGCATGTTCAGCATTTTTTCTCAATGGCTCATTTCCCCTTCCTCTTCCTATTAAATGATGGAAGTCATTTATAGATCCACCACATTCAGACTTCAGAAGCATGTCAAATCCTTTTCCTGAAGGGAAAAGAAGAATCTAAAACTAGTTCTTGATTTGTTCTAAAAATGTCATTCTATATCATTCCTGAAAGTCTAGACGAAACCATCTCCTACACTCTGAACAAAGACAGCGTCAGCTGTGGTCTCTTTCTCTTAAACACGTCAAACGTGGCTCTTAGAATTTAGAATGCATATTTTGAGGTTGCAAATGGCTTAGCTTTGGTCAGCACATATTTCCTCTTTCCTTTGGGATAGAACAGACATGCAGTTTCCCCCTTAACTCACTCTCTTGTTTATTTTCCATTGGCCTTGAGAAGGATAGATCCTAAAACCCAGTGTTCCAGCAATTTAAGAGGCTACAACACTTAAAATTGAGCTGGTGCCGATAAATCTCGAGCCATTCCTATTGATTTTCTTCAGCAATGCTACTCAATCAAAAGGTAATTTTCACTTCGATTCACCCTATTTAACAGATAAAGGCATCCCTGACCCCATTACAGCTGACCACACTGAATAACTGTTTGACTCCCATAATTCCAGACCTAGGAACTGGCCCACGTTCTCTGTGGGGATCTGTACTGAGTCAAGACAATTTCCCCAATGGTCTGGGCAAAGGCCAAGATGACTTTCCAAAGAAATATCTATCCTACATCCAGTCTTGCACAAAAGAATACAATTCAGACCAGCTTTATGGATGTCTTTTACAGTCTTTCCCCACCCAAGAGAGACAAGATGTTGAAATCAGTAAATGAAATATGCTTCCTGTCTACACAAAACAACTCTGATAATTTTATCCATTCTCTTGACCATTAAGTGGGATAAGAGAGGTCAAGAGAGGAGTAGCCATCTCTACCTCAAAACCAAATAGCAAAGCCTCTTGTTCTTCAGAGCGCTCTGCCACCTATAGCAGTACTTGTCAGGGTGCCTCTCTTCTGTGCCTGAGGGACCCTTGCAGGAGCATAGACCTCCTAGGAAGAGCCTAGGGTCCACACAGTTTTGGTTCAGTGGAAGGCTTCCTCGTTATACCAACCACAGACACTTCCTTCCTTTTGTCTTCTTGTAGTATTTATGGGCACATTTTCAACAAAATGATTGCCAGAGGGCATGTTTAGTGGCTGGCACTGAGAAGGGCACCAGGACCATTATGAACAATAGAGATGGGGCCACTCAGCTCATTCTCAAAGTTCATATCACAGGAGGGGGAAGCATAAAATAATCCAACCCGCAGCTAACAGTGATTGAGTGCTACCATGGAAACATCTACAGAGTGCAGAAAGGAAACCTGACCAAGCTGGGAAATGCTTCCCTGAGAAATAATAGCTCAGCAGAGATTGGAAGAATAGGCACTAACCAGGCAATTATGAGGGAGAAGAAAAGGAGAGGGCGTTGTCTATAAAATCCTTGAGGCAGGGGCCACATGGGCTTGGTGGAGGACTCATGAGTGAGAGTTGAGGAGATGATGTGAAGGGACAGGGGACGTAAGTGAGCCCATTACCACATGACCCAGGGCCTGCTGGGAAATGGCCTTTCACTCAAACTTTAATAGATGTCTTTGAGGGGCAGTGCTGACATAACCAGATCTGCTCTTTCAAAAGAACACTTGGGCCAATACATGACAATAGGTTGTTGTGAGTCCTGTGGTGTAGAGGCCCCATGCAAAATGAGCTTTATTTCAATAAAGTTCTCTCCCAATAAACATTTGAGAATGACTGCACTACAGGGATATTAGTTTTCTTGCTGGCTAGTTTTATGTCACCTTGACACAAGTAGAGTCATTTTGGAAGAGGGAACCTCAACTGAGAAAAATGCCTCCAACAGACTGGCCTGTAGGACAGGCTTCACAGGGCATTTTCCTGATTGATGAATGGGTCAACTCAACCAAGGGCTGATCGACTTATAGGCCATAAGAATAGGCAGGCGAGCAAGCCATGAGGAGCAAGCCAGTAAGTAGAACTTCTTCATACCTCTGCAGCATTTCCACCTTCAAGTTCCTGCTCTGATTCCCTTTCATGATAAACTGAGCTACAAGACAAATGTAAGTCCTTTCCTCCCCAAGTTGCTTTTGGTCATGGTGTTTTATCATGGCCATAGAAAACATACCTGAGACAGATTCTTCTCTCATTGCTTAGGCAAAATACCTGACAAAGAACAGCTTAAGGGAAGAATGGCCTGTGCGACTCACAGTTGGAGGGAACACAGTTCATAATGGCAGGTAGGGATGGAGATGCAGGGCTCTATCCCGGCCCCGGAGCACAGCAGCCACATGCTTACATCTCAGTGGGTCAGGAAGCAAGGCAGTGCTGTGAACCTCGAGTCTGCCCTCCAAAGACCCACATGGTGGAATAAGTTTCCACCTCCAAGATCTTCCATGACCTCCTAGGACAGCAGCACCCTCACTGAAGGTTCAAACAGAGAGTGCGAAGGGGATGTTTTATGACCAAACTACAGCAGGACGATGCACTAACATGGTGTGGAAAGCTGTTACGGCTGCCCTGAAACACCCGCAGGCTTGTCCGTCACCACTGCATGTCAAGCTCTATGGGCTTGGATTCTGATGCTAATCCATCTTAGCTAAATACACACAGTCAACCTTCGCAAGCACCTGCAAGGAATGCCCTGGATGCTTTGCGACTTCCCGTGAAGAAGACAATGTAAAGTCTGTTATTTCAAGGCATGGGCATAAACAGAACTTACCCCTAACTATAGAAAAATATGACTGTGAGAATTTAGAGACCACAAGTGGAAGCTATATGTTTCCTATAACTCTCCAGGTTTGTCACTCCTGAGACTATATAAAATGTAAGCTCTCTCACTCCCTTTTAAAAAAGCAATCTTTATCTTAAAACAAAACAAAACAAAGTACAGGAATTAAGAGTGGGCTCAGCAGCTAAGAGCCCTTGTTGCACTTCAGAGAACCCACGATCAGACCTCAGACCTATGTCAGGCAGGTCACAACTACCCGTAGTTCCTGCTCCAGGGGACTTGGTACACTTATCCAGCCTCCACACATGCGTGTGCACGCGCATGCACACGTGCATGTGCACACACACACACACACACACACACACACACACACACACACACACATGTTATCCACTAATTGATTTTCCTTGAACTCATTTCAGCATCTACAGTGTACCCTGTGGAGAGCTGAGACTTCAATGGTTCTTCAGAACTAAGTCATGATTGCCTGAAGAGGTCCATACAAGGGCTAGACATGGCTAGGCCTCTGCATTATGTCCTTTGGGTTTCAAACCCAGTGACAATCAAGTGGGCACCCATGTTTTGTTTCCCATCTAGTGCACAGGATCTCACTTCACCTCTTTCCAGTATCCTCACTCCAAGCCTCTTCTTAATTCCATACTCACGGCTCTATCTGCTAGCCTCCTGGTGTTTTCATGGCAATACAGGGGCAGGCATACACACACACACACACACACACACACACACACACACACACACACACACACACACACACACACCTTTCAGTTACTCAGTTCATACCCAACCAGGATGTTCCTTCTTTCAGGTTGATTCCCTGACTGAGCACCTTTCCTAGGAGAGCCAGAGATCTTGGGATACTCCAAGCACAGCACTTACTAACCCACAGAATGATGCTTTTCCTGATTCCTGTGCTGTATCACAAACTTCTTGAGAGCTGGGACTAAATATCTCTATGGATTTTGCCATTGTTTCAGTATTAGGAGTCAGCGAAAAGAAACAGTTTGTGGAGAAGATGAGCATTTGAGACTAATGGGCTGTAGGGTGGGAGGGCGATCTAGTCTAGTGAGTGTTGGATATAGGGATCTCTAACTTGGCAGAGGTCTGAGGGGATCTGAGGGAACATGGAGGGCATTGGACCTAGAACAGCACTGTGGCATTTCGGTGCTTGGTGTCAGCCTGGGAAGTCCAGATGAGTCAGGATCACTGAGGAAGACAAACTTTCCCACTTGCAGGGTGTTTGCAGGGACCAAGCCCTTGATCCTCTTACTTGTAGAAATTGCTTCACTCTATCCCTCATTTGGTCAGTCCCTAAGAGAATTCTATATTCTGAGAAAATGCATTTTTTGCTTTGAGACAATTCCCATCAAAAGTATAAAATTCAGCTGAGGCTTATAAATCATATTATGGTTCAGAAAAATAATAGTTTTACAAGATGAGAAAGCTGTTAGTAAGAACTCCCTTAGCATTTCAAAATGACAAATTTTCTCCATTCAGTGCTGCAATTTGGCAGTCAAGTTGCATCCCATTTATATACTGAATGCTTGCTTATCAGGAGAGAGCATGTTAAAGAAATCTAAATTAAATTTCTTGGTGTGCTAGCATTTCAGACTTTTGGGTATCGAAGTCCTAAGTAATTCGCCGATCATCTCCAAACTTTTCTTTTAAAACTGTAGTGAACATTTCCAGGAACATCATTGCCAATCCCCTAAGTGTTTGATCATCATCTGTCTAAAGGGTTTATTCATCTGATATTCCTTTTCCATGGGGTATCTGCCTACTGGGGTGAGGTTAGAGTTTGCTATGATGTGGGTTTGCTGTCCGGTGTTGAAAAGAACTGACAGAGAAAGATCTCAGAAACAGATGGACTTGGGAGATAACAGATTATTGAAGCGACTTTAAAATAGACCTGGTCCCTCTGTGGCTTGTTCATTGCCATGTACAGACAAGTTCTGGAAGGTCCTACCGCAGTGTGCTGCATTCGGTAACTAGTCAGTAGTGGTAGCCATTGTTACTGTGGTTTTTAAATAGCCAGCCCTTGACAAAATCCCTGGCCCATGCTTACTAAGAAATCCTGCTTGATATCGGGTGTGGGTCTGTTATGGAGGAAGGGTCCCTGAGGAGCTCCCTCACTGGACTGCTTCAGAGATAACAGGTGGCCAAACGAAACTTGGGCGTTTTTTTTTTTCTCTCCAGATGGCGTTTGCCAACCTTCTCCCCAATTCCAGTAAATTTTCTTTTACTGGACATTTCTTGGAATACTTCATAAAATTTCTCTGTGATCTCGGGACTGTTTTCCATGGAGGTGGTCCAGTGTAGACTCAGCAAAATTTATTCCATTTTACCAGTAAAGGAGCAACTGTGGAAAGACCAAGGAATAAGTATGGAGCCACTGTGGAGGTAGGGTAGTGCGATCCGTATCGAGGCTATTGCTTTATCTTACTTCACAAAGATGACCAGTGTTAACTTGAGTGTGGCCTCACCTTCCAGGGTCTGGGCTCATGCCTCTGTGTAGATTCTTACCAGCCTTTTCTTTCACTTCAGAACATCCTGGAGTTAATATATATTCTGGTAGCCCATGACAATGTATTTAGGGAAGAAGAAAAGTGAAAACATAGTTCCAAGGCCCTATCTATTAGAAGACAAGAATAACATGACTGTCAAATGGTCAGGTCACAATCTCTGCTTGCAGGGTCACAAAGGTTCGGAGACTAGCACAGCATGCAGATTTCTTTTTTGTTGACTTGACATAAACTACTGTCACTCAGGGGAACAGAACTGCAATGGGGGTGAGAGGAAGGCCTCAATCAGATTAACTTGTAGGCAACTGGGGTGGTAGCAGGGTCATTTTCTTGATTAATGGTTAATAAGAAAAGGCCCAATCCATTGTGGGTAGAGTCAACCCTGTCAGGTGGCCTTGGGTTTTTATAAGAGATCTAATTGAGCAAAACAGAGGGAGCAAGCCAGTAAGCAGCATTCCTCTGGGTTCCTTCTCCAGTTTTTTTCCTTGTCCGGGTGAACTGTGACCTGGAAGCATAGATGAATTTAACTCTTTCCTTCCAAGATGCCCTTAGTCATGGTGTTTTGTCACAGCAATAGAAAAGCAAACCAGAATAGGGAATAAGGGTTTAAAGGCTGTGTTCTATCATAATGGGGAAGACACAGCAGCAGGAGTATGCAGTATGCAGTGGCCAGTCGTGTTGTGTCATAGACAGAAATCCAAGAATAAATAGTGTAGGGCCAGCTATCAAAATTTAAGGGTCTCTGGGGATTCACTTTTTCCAGCAAGGCTCCACCATCTAAAGGTTCTACCACACTCCAGAATAGGTCCACTGCTGGGGACTAAGCATCTAGGAGGTTCTGAGTGTTTATGATGACTACTATGGAATGACTACAGATTAGCTATTGTTCATTTATAAAACATCTACTGGGAGAGGGTAGATTGATTCTTGGTTCTTGTTTTGGTAGACAGCTATTGGACTAGCTGGACCAAAGCCTGTAAGCCATTCTAATAAATGTCCCCCTCTCTCATTTATATATATATATATATATATATATATGAGAGAGAGAGAGAGAGAGAGAGAGAGAGAGAGAGAGAGAGAGAGAGAGAAATAGGTAGATAGATATTCTTTCAGTTATGTTCCTCTGAAGAACCCTGATTAAGTGGTTAGAAGTATAAAGATAAATTCCAAAAGTATCTGGAATAGGCTTTCCAATTTGCCAACACCTACAGTTACTGAAGCCTCTCTTAGAAGCTTGGAGGGTACTGAAAGTTCATGGTGTAAATTGTTTTACAAACCTGGGGAGACAAATGCATCTTGTTATTCTGATTCACCAACTGTAAGGTGCAAGGAATTTGGTGACTGTAGATAAATTTTTTTTGACAATTTGTGGAAAAATAAGGAAAACGGTTGATGCTGGTTGCTTGCTCCTAGCATCTCTGGATAAACTAGCAAAGAAATGAATGGGCTCCATGACAAAAATTAACCAAATTCCATGCAGTGAAGGACAACAGTGAACTCAAATGGGAAACTGGCTGGCTCCAGACGTGCATAAACAGTCTAAAGGTTTCTCAGTGTGCACTGGAGGAGACTCTTCTCTCCAGTAGCTCCAGGAGCTCAAGCTGAGGAAAACCAACTCAAGCTCTCATTATAAGGTTGGCTGAATTACAGTGAAAATTCAAGGCTCTGCCTGAAGGGCGTCAGTGGTTGAAGGACATTAATTGGTAAAGAATGGGATCCTGAAACTTCGGATGGAGAGGTGTGGGAGGACCCTATTGAAGCTGAGAACTTTGAACCCACAAATTATCGGGGGCTTATCTCACCTGAGGAAGTAGTGTTTCTACCCTTAGCAGAAGATGCACTCACACCCCACTCCCTGAAATACTGCCTTTTCCATCTTTGACTGAGAAAATTAATTCTTCATTACCTGCTAAACCAGCAGTGATCTTCCCTGAAGGAAATGACAGATAAGACAATACTGATGTCCTTCAGGGCCCACCAATAGTCAGCTCTGGACCTGTAACCAGACAAAGCTAAGCAGGTTCCGAGAGGGGATGAACAAAGTGCAGTCTATGAGGAGGTGGACCCGTTACACACTAAAGAGCTGGCTGAGTTTGCTAATTTATTCAAGCAGAAATCTGGGGAATATATATTGGAATGGATTTTAAGAGCGTGAGATGATGAAAGGAACATGAAATAGGATCAGGGTGGGTTTATTGATATGGGTCCTCTGAGTAGAGCTTCTAGGCTTATTTTAGAAGCTTAGGTAGCTAAAATGGGGGTGGGGGGGCTGTCAAAAGTTTAAATGGTTGGCTGAAGGATTTGTCAAAAGATGGCCAGCAAACTGAAAAGGAGTTGGAGATGCCCGATATCCCTTAGCTCTGTGTTGATGAAGGATTTTTAAAGCTCATTTAAACTGCAATTCTAGACCAGATACTCTGCATAAAACCTCCACAGTGGGAAGACCAGAAGACATGCCCTTCACTAATCCTATTAGATGCAATACGGTGCAAGGGGTGGGAACACATTGGAAGGGTTTGGTTGTCACCCCTCTCCTTGTGCCAGATCTTGGGGTTGGAGACACTGATGCTCAGTTGGATGAACTAAATGCAGTGGGTTTAACTGGACCCCAAAGTAGCAGGGGCCAGGTGGCAGCACTGAATTGCCAAAGGTGATTGTAGTTATCATAATTGGCAGTACAGACAAAGCAATTCCCATAATGGTCTAAGCTATAATGGGCAGCAGAGGCAATGAGGTTTTCATGGTGGCATGACTCATATGGACCTTTGCTACTGGCTAATCAGTCACGGGATTTCCAGAGATGAAATAGATAAGAAGCCTATGGCATTTTTGTAACAGAAAAATTCCCAAGGAAATGAAAGAAAGGCTACACTGGATAGTTGCAAAAGGGGAGTGTCAGCCTTGAACCAATTCCAGACTGGAGCCAGTTTGCAGACCCAGAACCCCTTGAATGAAGGCACAGCCAGGATGCCCCAAGGAAGGACCTTGATAAAATATTTAAGAGTTTTTCTGTTAGCCGTTCCCAGTCCTTCCTCAGAGAAACCTATGACCTTTTACAAGGATATCTACAATAAAGGGAAGGAAACAATCAGACTTTCCACAATCTACTGGATACTGGTTCTGATTTGACACTGATTCCAGAAGACTCCCAAGAGACATTGTGGCTCGCCAGCAACAGTAGGGGCTTCTAGAGGCCAGGTGATTAATGGAGTTTTGGCTGAAGTCCAACTCACAGTAAGTCCAGTGGTTCCCAGAACTCACTCTGTGGCTATTTCTTTCCCAGAATATATAATTGAGATAGATATACATGTACAAGGTGGCAGAATTCTCACATTGGTTCCCTGCTCTGTAAAGTAAGGGCTATTTCGGTTGGAAGGGCTAAACGGAAGTCTTTAGAGTTGCCTCTACATGGGAAAATAGTGAAGTAAAAATAATATCACAGCCCTGGAGGAACTGCAGAGATTAGCACCGCCATCAAGGACTTGAACTCTTCTATCCGGCCAGTGCAAAAGACAGGTGGATTGTGGACAATGACAGTTTATTACTAACAACTCAATCAAGTGGTGACCCAACTGCAGTTACTGTACCAAATATGGTGTCCTTAACTTGAGCAGAATCTCCTGGTACCTGGTATACAGCTATTGACCTAGCAAATGCCTTTTTTCTCAATACTTGTCCATAAGGACCACCAGAAGCAACTTGTTTTCAGTTGGCGAGGTCAGTATATACCTTTACAGTTTTACCTTGAGGATATATTAACTCTCTGGTCCTGTGTCATAACTTAGAAGAGATCTAGATTGTCCATCTCTTCCACAAAATATTACACTGGTGCACTACATTGATGACATTATGCTGATTGAACCAGGTGAGCAGGAGGTAGCAACCACTTTGGACTTATTGGTAACATATATGTTCATCAGAGGATGGGAAATAAATTCAACCAAAATTCAAGAGCCTTCTACCTCAATGAAATTCTTACAAGTCCAGTGATGTGAGATATACAGAGATAGTTCTTCTAAGGTGAAGGATAAGTTATTGCACCTGTCCTCTCCCACCACAGAAAAGCAGCAAAATATTTAGTGGGCCTATTTGGATTCTGTAGACAGCGCATTCCTCACTTAGGTGTGTTACTCTGGCCTGTACACCAAGTGACTCTGAATGCTTATAGCTTTGTGTGGGGCCTGGAACATAAGACTCTTCTATAGGATCAGGCTGCTGTCTAGGCTGCTCTACACTTGGACTGTATGATGCAGAAGACCCAATGGTACTGAGGTGTCACTGGCAGATAGAGGTGCTGTTCGGAGCCTTTGGCAGACTGCTGTAGGTGAATCACAGAAGAGACCTTTGAGATTTTAGAGTAAGGCTCTACTATCATCTGCAGATGACTATTCTCCCTTTTAGAGACAGCTCTTGGTCTGCAATTGGGCCTTTGTGGAAACAACATTTGATAACAGGCCACCAAATACCATGCGACCTGAGTTGCCTATTATGAGCTAAATATTATCTGACCCACAAAGTCATAAAGTAAGACATGCATAGCAGCAACCCATCATCAAATGGAAGTGGTATATGTGAGATTGGGTTCAGCAAATCCAAAGAAGTTGCTCAGATGCCTATGGTTTCTACTCCTGTTAATAATGCCATCTGGTACCATGCTATGGTGGCACACATCTTTAATCCCAGCACTTCAGAGGCAGAGACAGGCAGATCTCTGTGAGTTCTAGAGCAGCCAAGGCAGAGAATATCTGTCTCAAAAAACCAAAATCTAAAACCAGAATGAGAACAAGAAAAAGGCTGCTGCCAAGCACACACATACAGCTCCATGAGATGTGCCTTATGACTGGTTGACTGAGGAAGAGAAGACGAGGGCCTTGTTTACTGATGGTTCTGTTCATTGTGCAGGCACCACCCAGGACATCTGCAGCATTACAGCCTCACCGTGGGACAACCAGGGAAGGGAAATCTTCTCAGTGGGCAGCACTTGGGACAGTACCCATGGTCATACACTTTGTTTGAAAGGAGAAATGACCAGATATGTAATTGTTCACAGATTCATAGGTTGTCACCGGTGGATTAGCTGGACAGTCAGGAGCATGAATGGAACATGGCTGAGAAGCCTCTGGGGAAGAAGTATGTGGCTAGATCTTTCCATATGGGCAAAGAATGGAGAAGATACTTGAGTCTCATGTAAATGCTCATCAAAAGGAGACTTTAGCTGAGGAGGAGTTCAATAATCAGGTAGAGAGGGTGACCCATTGTGTGGACAGCCAGCCTCTTTCCCCAGCCACTCCGTCTTTACACAGTGGGCCTATGAACAAAGCAGTCAAGGTGGTAGAGGTGGAGGTTATGTATGATCTTGACAATATGCTCCTCCATTCACCAGGGCTGACCTGACGACAGCTGCTGCTGAGCGCCCCCACCCATCCATCAGAAAACTAATGAAGAATCGATTGTTAGATCTTAAGAGAGGTATAAGAGGAAAAGAAGAAAACTAGATTGCCTCTTAAAAGAACTCATCTAGATGTGAGAGGCATTTAAACCAGACTTTCATTATTCATGAATGTGTTTAATAAGGTTGGAGGATGTGTTGAGACTTGGAGGCACAATGACTAATATGATCGTGTGTGTGTGTGTGTGTGTGTGTGTGAGAGAGAGAGAGAGAGAGAGAGAGAGAGAGAGAGAGAGACAGAGACAGAGACAGAGACAGAGAGACAGAGACAGAGACAGACAGAGACAGACAGACAGAGGCAGAGAGATAGAGAGTGAGAGCTAGCCTGGGGAGGGGCTGGTAAACAAAATCTGAAGAGTCAACAGTACACAGCAAATACCAGACTCTATGAATATCTCTTCTTCCTATCACCCATGATCAGAGAACTGTCACTTAGCTTGGGCTGGAACCAGGCAAATCTATCATAATAGACAGGTCTGACTTTCCCAGTCCTCTCTGCAGATGGAAGACAGGGACTTGTGACCTTGGCTTCATTGAAATACAAAGGTTGTTCTAGCATGGAGGGGAGACTTCTCCAGCAGGGTTTGTTTTCATGTTAGGAGAAATTTATGACCAACTTAATCTGTCCCTCTCTTTGTCTGGCCTTGATTCCAAGCAAACAAATCAAGTGAGATAACCATTTTGACACCATGAAGGAAAGGTGAAGAGAAATCACACAGACTCTAGTCCTGACATCATGTCGTGATGGGGCATAGCTGTGCAGAGGCTCCTCGGTCTTGGATTCTTGATGAGGCCATTACCAGGTTTAACTAGAATCCAATCTCCTTGATGGAGAACCCCATGGAAAATTACCCAGCTCTATTCTAGGAACCAAAGGTCAGGATGTCTTAGCCATCTTAGCCTTTGTTAAAATGGTTTGTGCAGAGCCTCTTCCGGCTAAGTCTTTTTCTTAGCTGCCTGTCTGTGTGAAACCCCCTCTCTGACTGGTTAACTGCTTACCTTAGCTTCTCTTAAAATAGCTTGCTTCAAACTGCCCACTCTGCAACCCACTTCACTTGTTGAGGATGAGGTCCCTGCCCTTAAAACTCCATATTTTGGATACTCAGGACCACACCTAGGTCCCTGAGCAAGTGGTTGAGGTCCCAACTGGCTGGAATAAAGACTTTCAACTGACTATATATTGTATCTGAGTGGTCATCACTGGTGGGCTTCCCGTAACCATGTAGCTTCTTAAAAGTACCAGTGTTCATTCATACTCTTTGGCTTTCCCATTAAGTGAAAACAATAAACTCAAATTGTTGAGATCACCATTAGCTAAAAATTCTAGCGCACTCTGATCTTAAAAGCATTTTTAACTGATAGAAAGGACTATGGTAAAGTGATAGGAAGGTACAGAAGGTGACGATTCAAAAATGTAGGAGCATCTGGGAGGTGCCACACTGAACATCAGCTGTGGGTGACTAGCCCCACAGAGGAGCATGGACAGAAATTCTGTATTGATTGCCCATCTCATTGCCATGATGAGACAATCTGGCAGAAAGCAACCAAGGGGTTGATTTGGGCTTACAGTCTGCGATGAGACCATCCACCATGATGGGAAAGGCATGGCAGTAGGAGTGTGGATCTAACTGCACATCTGGGTAAATCAAGAAGCAGAGAGAGATGAATGCTGGTGTTCAGCTGGCTTTCTTCCTTGCCTCTCTTTGTTCAGCTGGGTCCCCATCCTAAAAGGTGGTGACACCATGCTTCCCTCCTCAGTAAGCCTCTCCGGAGACAGCCTCATAGACATACCCAGAGGTATATCTCCTGGGGATTCTAAACAAAGTCAGGATGGCTGTGAAGATGAGCCTTCACGGGTCCTTCAATCAGAAAGGACAGCTTGGGATATGACCTAGAAGAAGGCCTTGGATTCTAGGACCAAATGGGGAGTCCCCCGCCATCTTCTCTGGGACTGCTGGCTTTTAAGTATACAATTCAGGCCAAAGTGAGATGTGCCCAAAAAGAGGGGCCCAGGTACAAGAATGAAGGGAAGATTCAAGTGTGGTAATCCCTCCCCCACCCAACAGTTCTCTTGTGTATGTGAATTAAGTCCTATAGGGTCAGGCCCCATCTATCAGCTGCCTAAAGACCCCTAAAGAACATGGATGAGCAGATTTTAGGTAAAGTCCCACCCATACCATAATAATGAGCAACTAGGAGATTCTGGGACCATGTCTCATTTTCAAGAGCTGTCCTGACCAAAATATCATATTTTTAAATATCATTTCACCCTTACTTGTTTCTTCTTTGTGGCTAAAATTAACCACGGTGCCTCTTAGCTTTGCGAAGAGTTATGTGTTTAATTCTGGACCATGGGGTAGTAGAGACACTATCTTACACACATCACTAGGCGTTAGCTATTTTTTCTTTTTTCTTTTTACTTATTCTTCTTTTATACAATACATCTTGACCAGTTTCCCTCCCTCCACTCCTCCCAGTACTGCCCCCCATCTCCCCTCTCTCCTTGATCCACTGCTTCTTTGTTTCCCTTCAGAAAAGAGTAGGCCTTCCAGGGACAGCTACTGAATACGGCACAACAAGATTCAATAAGACTAGGCACAAACCATCATACACAAGAAAACACATGAGGGGGAAAGGGTCCCACAAATAGGCAAAAAGAGTCAGATATGCCCCCCATTCCCACTGTTAGGAGTTCCACAAAATCCCTAAGTTAGTCAACCACATTACTGTATGCAGAAGACCTAGCACAGACCCACGTGTGCTCTGTGATTGTCGACTCAGTCTCTGAGCCCTACAGACCTTGCTTAGTTGATTTTGTGGGCCATGTTCTCCTGGTGTCCTCAACCCCTTTGGCTCCCACAGTCATTCCTCCTGCTCTTCCATGGGGCTCCCCAAGCTCTGCCCAAAGTTTGGGTGTGGGTCTCTGTACCAGCTCCTGGAGGAAGGCTCTCTGATGTTGTTCGAGCAAAGCAGGACCCTAGATATTTTTCTCTTAAGAAAATATGGACAGTGGGACTGAAGAGATGGCTTGGTGGTTAAAAGCACATACTGCTCTCCCATATGAGTCCGTGTACCTCCAGTGGATCTGATTCCCTCATCTGGCTTCTGCTTGTCCTTGCATTCATGTACATGCATACACAGATACATAAACAATAAAAATAAAAAAATTTAAAAAGATAAATGACTTAGAACAATATCTGTACTTGGTAAATATTTTCTCAAAGAATACATGAACAGGGGGCCCATCAGATGTTTTTGAAAATTGCAGCTTCAGATGTGATATTTAGACATTTGCAGTACAATTATTTGTGCCCTGGGCATTATGGGTCAAGGGACAAAAGACAGTCTCGTTGTTTCTTTGATGTTGATCAGCCCATGATTGGTAATGTACCCCACAGTTAACCTGCCTCTTGGTGGTTTCTCTGGAAACCCCCTCCACACTTTTGAAGCTATAAACCTTCACCAGGCACTGAGCCCTTCAAGCCCAGGGATCTGCCTTGTTCGTCTTTGTAGCCCTGAAGCCTAGCAGAGAACATAGCCAAGCCTTACTGAATTTAGGGTCCCAACCTGGGATTTGCAGACAGATTTTTGTGTGCTATGGTTTAGAATTTCTACCTTTCATCTACTTCTCAGAGGGAGGTCCCTTAAATCTTAAGAATCACCAATATGTCTGAAATGCATGACAGCAGATATAAAAGATGGTGAGACTGCCACTCTAGTTAACAGTCTCCCACTAAGACACATGCCGCCTTACTGCCCTTAAAGATTAAGGTTAAATTTTTATTCCAAGCACCAAAGGCTTTGACTCATTTCTCTCTAGACCAAGCTTTGATCTTAGATATAAGCTGCCTGGGCTGGGAATAAATAGAAAGTGAAGCTTCGCTCTTGGGCTTCTCAAGTGTTCTGGGCAAAGTCCTTGCTCCTCCACCAGAGTGTGGGCATGATCACATAATTGCCCCTGCTTGGAGGGAAGAGAAAATGTCACCCGTTCCCTCTGGGCTGACTTGACTTTACTCATTACTCTATAGTTCATGCAGCCTTTACCAGGCTTTGTCTACATCCCCTTCTGTGGGTTCCTATAAGTCAGGACTGGCAGCCTCTGTCCCCTCTTGTGCAGGGAGTAATCTCGGCAGCAGTGTGAGGCTACCTACCATCCTTTCTGTTTCCAGACAGCCTTCCCATTAACCCCCAGTTTCTCACTGTAGAAATGGGAGCATCCTCATCCCATGGAATGGTAGGAGTGAGTGACAGGAGAGACTTTCTCTCATAGGTTGGACTGTGGGTGTGGTCATTGTTCTTAATTGGGAACCCATAGTTCATACTTGGGGTTCCAAGATCTGAACCCCTAAAGAATGTGAGGAAACAGAATGAAAAACTATAAATGTGCAGAATGCATAGGGGAGACATTCTGTAAGAACCAGTGCTCTGCACTAGAAGCCATTGTTTCCCACCTTACTGCCCTCTGGCCTCTTTCAGATCATACCCAAAGGAAGGTCACACAGATTAAATGAAGAGACTCCCATGCAGTGATCGCAATCCCCTCCTAACTGTCTCCTCTCCATCCCAACACCTCTAGTTTGCCCATCCTCTGCCCTGGGGGTTATCTGCTGCCTCTAGCTTCTGATCCTTCCTCACATAGGCAACACTACCATAGAGTCCCAGCACAAGGTCTACTCAGAGATGGTCCTCTCTCAACAAGGCTCTTCTCTTGCCCGTAGACCACAGTCCAGAGGTACGCCCACATGTCCACAATCCTGAACACTGAAGCACAAACCACTTTTTGAGAGCAGACAATCTTCCACTATGGTTTGGACTGGATTGTCCCCAAGGGCTCCTGTGTTCGAATACTGGTCCCCAGTGTGGTGACATTAAGAAGTGGTGGGATCTTTAAGGAGCAGTGCCTCATTGGAGATGGCTAGGGGGAGTGTCCTGCAAAGGGACCAGGAGTGTCCTCCTCAGCTCCCAGTATCTCCCTGACTTCTTGCTTCTCTCCTTCTCCATGTATTCCTGTCATGATGTCTTCTGCTATTCCATATATCCAAGGAGGCTCTCACCAGAGCTATGCTCCTGAACCTCCGAAACCATGAACAAAGATCTCAGTTACCAAGTATCAGACCAGCATACTCCCTTCCCATAAATTCAGTTCTGACTCTCTCTGTGTGCCATATTGCCCCTCCACTACAGTTTGCTATTTTATTACTGTGATAAAACTCCTATCAAAGTCAACTTGGTGGTGGTGGTAGAAGGGGTTATCTCATCTTATAGGTTACAACCATCATTGAGGGAAGACAGAATATACTGTCTTCTATGGGAATGTGCCAAGCAGGAACCTGAAAACAGTAACTGAAGTGGAGGCCATTAAAGGATGCTGCTTACTCACTTGCTCATAGTGGCTTGTTCAACCTGCTTTCCTATACCACCCAGACACCTGACTAGGGTAGCACTGTCTATACTGGAATGGACATGGCCTATATTGGGATAGACACTGCCTAAACTGGGATGAACCACCTTCATCAATCATCAATCAATAAAAATGCCCAGACTTGCTAGTTGAATGAAGACGATCCTTCAATTAAGGTTACATTTTCCCAGATGATTCTAGATTATAGAAGTTGACTAAGCACACGCTCTTAGTCTCATGACACTCAAGGTCCAAGACTTCACATCTTTATCCTCCCGTCCTACTCATCTCCCTCCTGCTCCTCATCACTGACCTGGACCACCTGAATTAACTTACTCCATGCCTGGGCTTCTGGAACACAGTGTTAGCCATTGGCGTTCAGGCAGCACCTGACACTGTGTTGTTTGCTTTAGTTTCATTTACTAAGTTGTTGAACTTATTGAATTCCCATGTGTTTACATTTTCTACTTCTGAGGAAAATCTTGTATTTCTGAGAGTGGGTGTCCGGCATACCTGTACAGCCCTTCTAGTGCTTGGCTGGCACAGACGACTTGGGAGGCTCTGGGGATGTGCCCATCTGATGCATTTTCAATATTGTACCTTAACTATCATTCAGAGTTCATAGCCACCACACAGCTCTGAGTGTCTGCCAACACAGGCCGTGGTCTGGCAAGGAGCATAAAGACCTCAGCAAATCCTTAGAGCCACACCCACAGTGCCAGCCATCAGCGCAATGACTGATCTGAGCCACAAAACATTTTCCACTGTGGAGAGGCCACTTACATCTGCTTTGCTTTGTCCAAGCCAACCAGCTTGGCTGATGCAACCATTGTTTTCCAAAGGAGCCCTTGGGCTTGAATTCAAAAGTCTTTCATCATGTTGGCCATCAACAGGGTGGTGGACAGGCTGACATGCCAAGGATGGGGCTAGTCTTGTGGGAAAGACACTTGCTGGTGGCCCAGGGCATTTTTACTTCAGTCACCCCTTGACATGTCCCATGTCTCTCAGTGTCTGTACCCCAACTGTATCCCATGAGCTCATCAAAGGTGAGTTACTATCATCTGGGACCCCGCTGAGTTCTGGACCACTAACATGAGATCACATGACAGCTTTAAAATCTGGGTATACTAGGCTCTTTTTCTCCCATAGTCCTTGCAGAAAATCCTTTCAGAGACAAGAATGGCAGGAGGAGATGGATAGGGAAAGGGCTGGAGAGAATGAAGGAGGGAAGAGGGAAGAAGATAGGCAGGAGGAAGGACAAGAAGGTACCCAGAGCTCTAGTTTTCTTAATGGAAAATATGAAGAAATTAATGAGAATTAACTTTAATACATAGTAGAATGCAGGATACCAGAAATTTTTTTTTAAGTAAACCACAAAGACTTGTGATGGAGACTTGGGAAGGCTGCCAGGGCTGCTTTTCTTGTTAAGCAAGCTGAGGCACTGCAAAGCCTTTCAAGGGTAAAAACTAAATCAAAACCCAACAGATCTTAAAATGATCTAGCAGAATGCTGCAAAGTATTGGGCCATATATCCACCTGCCGCACGACTCAGCGTGAAGGGAGGTGTCAGAGCTTCTTGTCCCCGAGAACAGCTCAAAACTTCCATGAAGGAGGGATCTGAGAAACTACAGTAGGAGGAGAGAGATGGGGAGGCTTCAGTTTACTCATCTACGTATGGGCTCAAGAATGCCACAGAGATGGTCAGTGCCTCCATGGGGACAGCACAGCGGACTTCTTGGAAGTACTTCCCATGGTGGGTCTAAAGATCAAGTCTTTGTAGGGTCTGTGCCCCATCAATGTTTTGCTTCGTGTTTGCAAATAAAGGCTTTTTTTTTTTTTTTGGACATCAGATTGAGAGATGATTTCTGGAGGATTCTGTGTCAAGGATGTTTCTGTTACTAGGTTCCATACAGGAAAACAGGACGGCAGGATTGTTATGCTAGGCGGCTATTTGCTAACGAGTCTGTTCTAATGAGACTACACAGACTTGATGTGCCTCCATCAAAAGCATCAATATGCATCGTGCTTCCTTGGGCTGATGTAGCTACTTTAAAAAAAATCCGTAATTCAAGCTTTAGCTAACTTGGATTCTTTTCTGTTCAAGCTGAGCTGGAGAAGCCCGAGAGGCCCTTGAAGCCAGAGGTCTAATGTCACCATCTGGCCCAGTTTGCAATACTGTTGTGCTGGATAGTCAGCAGAAAATGTTAATAAATCCTCATTATCCATACCCTCCTTAAGAGGAGCAAGCCAGTTTGTGGAGGGGTAAATTGTTCTGACATGCAACGTGTTTTGGTGAAGCCAGTTAGTGGCCATTGGTTAAGACAACTGGCCAATACCTGAGGCAAAGCCACTGATGTGCAGGATGTAGGGCATGCTAGCCCTGTCTGCATTGGGATCACGGAGGGACTGTATACTTTGAATGGTGCAAGCTGGCCAACTTGAATTCTTTTTTTTTTTTTTTTTTCAGAAGACGGGGGACAAGGAAATTAAGAAAACATGGGCCAGGCCTAGGTTCAGTTCAAGGACCAACTATCTAGAACATTCTTCTTCTGGAACCTATGGGATGCTCCACTGTGATCCACTGTCGGCGTGGCTGCCTGGCACGGCATCACAGCTTGTCGTGCGAGGGCCTTAGCTCGTGTATTTGAGCAACAGACTTCCAGCACTGGAGGTCAACTGCGCAGAAGCTCCCTGTGGAAGCTGATGGAAGCTACTTCTCCACTGGATCCTCTGGGCTCCTTTTGCTGTTGTTGTTGCTGGGCCCCATCAGCATGAAAATGAACTTGTTTTGATTTGCTACTGTCTGTCTTCTATTAGGAAACTGTTATTAGGAAAATCACATTAATTAGCTGCAGCTGAGGAGAGACTTGGCTATTTTGGGGCTGCAGCTGCAAAGTCTCTTTGCAGCCTGACTGCTGACTAAATTTTAACAACCAGCAGAATAAATAGTCTCGGGGACATTTAATCACATTAATTTTGTTTTCCTCTCTCTCTATTGCTGTTTAGAATTGTTGGTTAATCTACATTAAATAATCTGATGCTATTAGCATACTTTCAAGCAATCCTATCTCTCTTAGTTATATCGTATTATAAAACTTAATGCTAATTTTACTAACTTTATTCATGAAAGCAGATCATCAAATTTTACCCTCAAAGCTGGCTTATCAACCAAAGTATTTGCTTAAGTTTAAAATCATATTTTACAACTATTTAGGGTAACAGGATTGAACGGGCAGATACATGTGTGGAATGGCAGGCAGAAGAGAGCTAAATATGTACACACACAGACTGAGACGCGAAACATCTAAGTCCTAATCCTAATTAATTACTCATTGTTCTTATCAGCAACATGAAACAAAATTAGTAGACACGATATGATAGACCTTTGTGGTCAGGCAGATTGAGTTTGATCCTGGCTCTGTAGTAGGTGAATGATTTTTCTGGAATCTGTTTCTTATCTCTCCCTTGATATTGGGCTCAATGTCTACTCCATGATACTCTTCTGAGCACTCACAGGCTGAGCTGGTGTGGAAATGTCTAACATAAGACCGGAAGGGGTTATCTGTCCCTCTTCCTCTAATTTCTCATGGATTTATACCTATTCTAACCAACCAGAGAGTCAGCTGAACTCTGAAAAGGCACAGGATTTCTCTTGCTCACCTCTACATACCACAGCAGCCGGTAGCTGGAGTCGACTGGTGGGTCTTACAGCTCACACACTGTCAGACAGCTTAATAGTAACTGTCCGTGCTGGTGTACAAACATGCACCATCACACCAAGTACCTCTCCTTCTGCTGCTGTGAACAAAAAAAGCCAAGGCCGAGACACTGATCAAAACCATCTACATCTATCTGAAGATGTGCAGTAGATCTGGAGCCCAGGGAGTCTGACTAGCTGACCCTCTTTCCCCTGTCTCAAGAGTGACAAGAGACTCTCGAACTGAAGCTACGAGTCAAACGCATCAGGGTGACAGCAAACTGCTATCCCCAGAGAATTCTGCCCATCTGAAAGAAAATACATCAAGTTTGGCAAAGTAGAGATGAGCCTGGCTGGTCCTGGATTTTCTACTCTGTGTCTTTTTGCTCCTGTTCAAATTCCATCACCTTTGTTTTTCCACCATGATCATGATGCTAACCATTAGGGAACCATTAGTAGCAGAAAGCTCTGTGTGACCCGAGTCAAGTGGCGCAGTGTGGAAACAGCCTCACACTGAGCAGAGTCCAGCTTGACGACGTCACCTGTCTTAATCCAGAGCCCACCCGAAAGGTACAAGCTTTGTTTCCGGGTCCCTCTGATGAGCACCTGGCTTTTCAGTGACGTCAGAGACCTGTGGGATGGGAGACTTTCCCTGGCTATGGACGAATGATTCCGTTCTTGGGCTCTGCACAGGAGCTGCCTTGGAGGGAATCTAGGCAGGGACCGTGGGGACGAACTCAGCTCCCTCCCTCAGCTGTCCCCAGCAGGTAACTTTATTGGTACTCCCTGGCTGTTCCAGAGGCTGATGTTAAAATGGGTGTGGTATTTCAAGTTGTCTGGTGGATGTCCACATTCTGACCTATTCTTTCTTTTCCCTCTCCCATACTTGGCTCAAGCCTGGCACATAGTAGGTACTCACTAAATGTTTGCCAAATGCTCACCTGAGTCCTCTGGAGCAATGAGACAGTACAGATTGGTAAAAAAAAAAAATTGCTGCCCTTCTTTCTAGCCCTGTGGGGATGCCATGTTTAAAAGAGTCTTCTATAGATTTTGTACGTTTGACTTTGTCTGGTTCCCATTCTGAACTTTGCCCCTTGACCTAACTTTGTGTCCTTTCTTTGTTTGCAGTTGTCTTTCACTGAGGACCCTTAAGGCCTGTTCTTCTTTCATTTGATGCTTTGTTGTGTTCATGTCCTCCACACCATGAGCTGTAATATTAACAGTCAATCACGGGCAAATCCCCTATGACCCGATCCAGCACAGGCTTCAAGGTTCTTTACCAATCCCCACACCCCCATCCCCTATCCCTCACCCTTCCCCCAACCCCAATCGTCCCCTCCCCACCCACACCCATCAAGTCAAGTCTCACATATCAGAGGACAGAACAGGCACTGACAACAGTGAGAATGGGGTGGAGGGAGGCAGACTGCATGGCAGATGCACCCACAGTTTACCAACACATGCCACATTGCCTTTGTGGCTAGAGAACTACTGAGTCAATTTTCTTGTGACATCAGCCACATTAACGATGTGGCTGACCTGGTCACAAAACCTTGGTGACAGAACAAGGCATGGTGGCAGACCAAGCCTTTGGCTACAGAGTTTGAAATCTCAGCTCTGCGACTGATGAGTCACACGATGCTAGGTAAGTAGGTGTGCTTCAGTTCCCTCTTTAGCGAGTGTGAGATAAGATTTTAAAAACGTTACACTTTTGCACACACACATGAGCATATGTACATGAGCAGCTACAGGCGAGTTGTGGAAAGCTTGTGGAGGTCAGAGGGCAACCAGTAACAAGCCAGTTCGCTCCTTCCACATATGGTTTCAGGAGTGGAGCACATGTCCCCAGCCTTGGTGGCAGCAGGTACCCTCAGGTGCTGAGCCCTCTCACCGGCCAATACTATTTTCACTGTTGGATCAATGGCATGCATTTTAGCCATTACTATTGCTGATACTAAATGTTTCAACCTGCATCTTGCTGAGTTCTCAGAGAAGGGATGTTCTGTCAAAGGAGGGAATGGGGAGAGGGGAGGGAAGAGAAGAAAACGACTCAAAACAGGAAAAGGTTGACTAAGGACCCACCCCTGGTGAAGTCCCTCGGCACTCACTACCTGTGTCCTGCCGCCCTCACTCCTCCCTGCTCCACATTTGTGACTTCCATGCAGATCCTCAAATGGCCCCTGCTTTCTCTGATCTGAGGCCAACCCCACACTCCATTTCCCTCTATTGTCGCTATTCTTTGTCCCTCAGAAGTTGTGTCCTCTGGGCTTTCTCCCGTTCCCGTAGCCCAGCTCTGTGCTTCTGCCCCTGTGAGTCTGCTGTCCAGTCTGCTGCTTTCCCAGTACTGAGATCCAAGCCGCATCCCACTCTCACCAGCATCCTGGTGTCTACTGGTGCCTGGCACAAGATAAGGTGCCTGAGTCTACACCTTGGGAAGAAACCAATGAACTTAGTATGACTCCTCAGACCCAGCCAATCCTTCTTTTCTTCTTCACAACCCAAGTTTTCTCATGCAGTTGTTAGCAGATTGTTAAGGTTGAAACCTTAAGACAAACCCTCAAGAGCAAGGACAGAAAGAAGAAGCCCCTCCCCCATGTTGAAGCACTAGGGAGTTAGTGGTTGACAGGCTGCATAAACACCTCAGGTCCAGTCTTCTGTCCCCTTTCCCTCCTCTCCTCCTTTCTCTCTGGACCTTATGTAGTAGGACCTGGTCTCAGACTCATCAACGTAACCAAGGATGACCTTAAGGTCTTGATCCCATACTTCCCATTTCCCTAGGACTGAGATTATAGGGGTGCACCACCACACCCAGTTTGTGTGGTGCCAGGGCTCAAACCCAGGGCTTCATGCATGCCAGGCAAATATTGATCTGCAGTCATTTGTATTTTCTACAAAAGGGTGATCACCTACATCCTGATAAATATAACTGTTAGATTTAGAGAGTTAACACAGATTCGTGTAATCCTCACACCTATTCAAGTTTCCGCAGCTGAACCTAAGGCATCCCATTCAGGTACTAATGATGCTGACTGGAATTTCGTCTCTTTATGCTCCTTCAGCTGACATCAGCCCCTATGTTTGTCCTGGGCTTTTGTGAAGGAAAGTGTGCATGACATGCTGTTTATTCTGCAAAATGTCATACTAGCCCAGTGTTTCTTCAAAATTACATTCAGTTTATGTATCACTAGTGGGAATATTCTAGAAGGGATGTGTTTTCTACCTGGTGACACATGATTAAAATTTAGATCTGTCCCATTCTAGGCATAGTCTAGACTTTGCCATTCTAAAAATCTCCACTTTTCATTTTGTAGTTTCAAAGCATTCGAAAGTCACCTAGTAAGTCACCTGCTTGGTCTAGCAAAGCTGCGTAGGAAGAAGGCGGGTTTGAGACTACATAGACACTGCCACACAATAAACTTTTCAATTAGTCGTTCTTTTTTGGTTTTGATTGGCATATGACTGGTGACCTGTGGTTTCCCATTCTATATAGCAGGCTGTAAAGCACTGCTCTTGAAAAGGCTGAACGAGAACAGAGCTCTGTATAATTTCTCGGTTTGCTTCTTGTCTCCGTGTTAATAGTTTAGCATTTACTTTCTTTGCTATTGACGTTTTTTAGCTTAGCATTACGATTTTATGTTTTCATAGCACCTGATGTGGTTAGTTTGTCAAATTAACCCAAATTAGAGTCACCTAGACAGGAAAAAAAAAAAAACCAATTGAGGAATTGCCTCTATCAGATTGACATGTCTGTGGTCTCTTTAAAAATTAATGTTCAATGTTGGGGGAGGGAGCTCACCATGGCAAGGCCACCCCTGACAAACAGGGTGGTCTTGGGTTACATAAAAAGGTACCTGAGCAGGCCATGGAGAGCGAGCCAGGGAGAGCTTTGCTCCTCCATGGCCTCTGCCTTGGTCTGTCCTGGCTTCCCTCCATAATGGACTGTAACTGTAAGCTGAAATAAACTCTTTCCTTCCCTAAGTTGGCTTCAGTGTTTTAGCACAGCAACAGAATGCCAACTAGGACAGCATAGTTCATGTCCTCTATGGCAGCTGGCAAGGGGCAAACCACAGGAATGGAGGTCAGGTGAGACCAAAGCTTAACTTCTTGGTTTTGTTTTAGGAAATGGCATCTTGCTATGTAGCTCAGGCTGGTTCCAAATTCACTTTATAACTCATGCCAGTTTTCAACTTGTGATGCTCCTGCCTCAGTCTCCCAAGTGCTAGGATTATGATGTGACGGGGCAAGGCAGGGTAGGGTCCCTCCATCTTGTATTCTTGCTGAGGCCAGTTTGAACTAGAATTTGATCTCCTTGATGGAGAATCCCATGGAAAACTCCCCAACTCTATGGTAAAAGCCCAGGTCGAGGTGCCTAGCTAACAGCTTCTATTAAATTACTTGCTTGCACTCAATGCCCCTTCCAGCAAATCACCTACCTTAGCTTCTGCCAAATTGGTTGTTTATGCAAAGCCCCCAACCTCCCCAACCCCCACGCAGCTGCCAAGAGTGAGATGCCAGGATGTTGTTTCTGCTTTCCAATGCCCCAGGTTCTAGATACTTGGGCCTCGCTTAGGTTATGAATGCCTGGGTGCAGTCCCAGCCAACTGAAATAGAAACTTTCAATCGCCTATAAACTGTGTCTGAGTGGTCATCTCTGGTGGGATCCCATAACCACAGGCATATACCAATACGGCCAAGCAGTACTGAGGGCTGTACGTAGAGCTTACTGCATGTGGGGCAAGTCCTCTATTAAGTGAGCTACAGTCCCAGCCCTTACCTAGACACTGTTTGTAATTCCCCAACCATCCCACAAGGTAGACTTATGCCAGACACCAAAATAAGTGGGTCTTTATCTTCAGAGATGAGGATGATCTTTTTCTTCTTTCAGATGTAGAACCATCACCACAGTGGCAATGAACGGAGCTGTGGCCTTGTGTCTGACTTCTATCAGATAATATTTATTTACAAGAACTCGTCTGACCCTGGTAACAACTCCTGAGGCAGTTACTGCCATCATCCCCGTTTGACAGGGGGATGATTTGAAACACCGGGAATTTCAAGTGTCTGGGGCAATTCAAGACAGGAGAATGGAGGCACCCAGAATTCCCTGCCTCATCTACAAAGGAAGATCAAAATCACCGGGGAACAGCCTCAATCTGAGAAGAGTGACTGGAAAGGAAGGGGACACTAGAAACAGAGAGATGAGAGATGGGTCCTGTAAGCTTCAAAGACCAGGTTAGGAAGAACACTCGGGGGTTTGGCTCCGTGGCAAACAGAAGGAAACACACCTCTTTGTAGGAAGAGTGAACAAAGGCTCAGAAACTGTAGCCACATGGACAGTGGCAATCCCAGTAGCTTCGAGGCCACAGGAGCGTCACAAACTGGCAGCTCCTGTGGACCTGGCTTTGGAAAGGGTCTCAGAACATCCTCCGCTGAGCCTCTGTGGTTCTGTAGCCAGGAACCATTATGAGAAGGGAGCCACTGACTGAATGTGACCTGCTCCCAGGTCAGTAGCCCCTCAACACTCCCCTTTCTGGGAACTCATAGGATTTCACTACCCTGACCTGTAAGAAGAAGCTGTTTCCACACACACACATCAGCCAGGAAGGATGATTACCACCTAACCCTGCTGTGTGCCTTGGGGCTGGGTTTTGCAACAGAGGGGAATGAAGACTGATGTCCTCAAGACAGAAGATTGGGCCTCTTGCCCTCTGAAACTAAGGGTTATGTATGGCCAGCCAAGCCAGGAGGGAAGGCATGCGTCTACATGGTTCCTGTCAGCTCCAGAACCCAGGCCCTCTTATAAGACCATAATCACTTAAATCACTCTGTGGTTCCGGCTGGTGCTTTGCTCCTGGGCCTGAGTTATAGATGAAGGAGCTGGGAGGAAAAAAGCCCTGACTTCAGCTATCTTCCTGCTCGTGGGTGTGCACCAAAGAGGGCCAAGAGGGACCTGCCAGGTCTCAGCCACAATTTCCAGCTGTGCACTGTTCCTGGCTGACGGACAACTCAGTTCCTGCTACCACCCACCTACACAGTTCCAGGAACTGCCAGTCCTGCACCTTGTCTGACCACATGCTGCCTCAGGACTGGGAGGGAATCCCAACAGGGGTGATGCAATTTCCATGGCTGCCTCTCAGTATGCAGAGTCTAGGCTCACAAGTTAAACTGCCAGAGGTTAAGCACTTCTGACTCCTCAGCACTGCAAGAGCTGTCAGTACCAGGAGACCTTCCTTAGAGCAAAGCTATTACCAGCAGTACCCTCATTGTCCTCTCACGGTGGCCTCCATTCTCACTGTAGGAATAGCCACACGGTGAGCACCCTCCACCCGCTGCTGTCTGCACCTCATCTGCCTGAACTTCTACAGTCTCGCTCCTTACATGGCCAACAGAGGCAGGCTCTGTGACTTCTCCGTGATATGCTGTGTGCCCCAAATCATGAATCCCAGCGAGAGATGCTGTTAAGAGTTCATTCTGCTCTTGCAGAGGGACAGCCCACCTTTGATTGCCAGCACCCAGGTTGGGTGGCTCACAACCACCTGTACTCCAGCACCAAGAGATCTGATGCCCTCTTCTGGCCTCCTCAGGCACCTGCGCTCCCGTGGACATACCATATGTATAGATAATTAAAAATAAAATAAATATTTTTTTCAAATCAATGATATTCTTGAAAGATCTGGACAAAACAATCCTAACATTTCTTAAGAAACACAAAAGATGTCAAAAAAGCCAAAGCAATCTTGAATAAAATAATAAAGTTGGAGGCACTATAAGGCCTAATATCCAAAAAGATAACCTGGATAGCATGGTATTGGTGCAAACATATCATGGCCAGTAGAGCAGAATGGGGACTACAAAATAGACCTAAGCATCTGGTGCCAACTGGCTCCCCTTCAGAGGCAAGTGCGTGTGTGCACACATGCACACACACGCACACACATGAATACACACACACACAAGAAAACACACACACACAAATACATACATACACGAACACACACACACACACATGAATATGCACACACACACACACACACACTCTTGAGCACTGGAGGAGAGGCAGTCTTATCAGTAAATGTTCCTGGAAGACCCACTACCCCATCCCTCAGCAGATGACCCAGCCTTGACACCTGTCTCTTACCCTATAGAAAAATCAACTAAAAATGGAGCAGTGACTTAGATACAAGACTAAACACATGAGGTCAAAATGCCTTGAAAATTAGCTTCTTGAAGACAATGGGTGTAAACAGACTTGAAACTTGAAGACAGTGGGTGTAAACTCAGGTTGGGGACACTTCCATATATGGGATCAGGCAATGGTAGAACCTACAGAGCAAAGGGAGCAGCACCACATGTTGGCAGGACCCCTTTTGTGTACCAAGTCACACAATTGGCGGGGGGTTTGGGGGGAGAGCGAGAGCTAACTACAGGATGGAAGAAGGTATTTGCTAAGTACTGGTGGTGGCAGGGTTAATATCTGAAACATAAGAGGAACTTTAAAAAAATAACAAAAGATAGTCTGGTTAAAAATGGACAAATTATCCGAATAGATATTTCTCAAAGGAAGAAATAAAAATGACCAGTAAATACATGAAAACCTGCTTAATATCGTTAACTGTTAGGGAAATACAAATTACAATAAGAAAGAGACTAAACCAGGTATGTGCTGTAATCCCAGACTCTAGGGAGGCTGAGGCAGAGGGACTATAGATTTGAGGTCTGCCTGGTGACTTTCAAGATTCATCTTTAACAAAACCAAAAGCCAAACCAGGGCCAGTGAGATGGCTCAGCAGGCAAAGGCGACTGCTGCCAATCCTGACAGCCTGGGTTCAATCCCATGCCTGTGTGCACACACAAATAATAAATGAAAAAAAATTAAAACAAAAGTTAGCAACAGCAGAAGCGATGATGAGATACTATGTAAGCCTGGAGCGGTTATTATGTAAGAAGAAAACAGAGAGAGGACCTGGACAGAGCAAAGCCTTATGTAGCATATAGTGAGGCTACTGTGATGAAGTATGGAGGTTTCCCAAGCACTAAACTATAACTACCAAATGACACAGCTATCCCGCTCCTGGGCCTAGGGCCACAGGAAATAAAACCCACACTGCAGAGAAATGCCTGCGCATGCTTTGTCCCGGCAGCAATGCTCGCACTAGCTAAGATACAGAATCAGCCCAAGTGGCCAGCAACAGATGACTGGGCGCAGGGAACGCACTGAATCACAACGAAGTGTTATTTAGCCATAAAGAAGAATGGAATCTCATCATTGCCAGACAGGGAAGGACAAGAACGACATGTGGAAGCTAACAAACTTAAGAACAACCTAGTGAGTGCTACAGATTGAGAAGGGTGGGGTGGGGGAGGGGGAGGGAGGGGGGGGGGAAGGAAGTGAGACCAGATAAATGCATGCTACACACGGCTATGGAAATATCAGACTGGATCCCACTAGTTTGTACAATTAATGTATGCTGGTAACATTTTTCATTGGTTTGTTTTGTTTTTCCAGACAGGGTTTCTCAGTGTATCCCTGGCTGTCCAGGATCTCACTAACTAGACCAGGCTGGCCTTGAACTCAAGAGATCCCCCTGTCTCTGCCTCCTGAGTGCTGGGATTAAAGGTGTCCACTATCACTACCTGGTAATAGTGACATTTTTTATAAAATAAAATGACTCCCTGGCGTCAGTGGTTAGTGGTGGGGGCAGGATTTCATCTCACTTTGGAAGCTCACATTTTAAAGCAAAGAGCTAAATAGAAATTGGTCTAGAACCGGGGGGAACTGGGGCTTGACAGGGACATTCTTTGAGGAAGGAAGGTTATCCACTGAGTTCAATGCCCAGAAAGTTTGAGTCAGGTAAGGAACTAAGGAAAGGGATCCCTTAGTTGGGGGTGAGGTTGGGTCCCAGCAGCAGACAAAGCCATGGTAGATGTGCAGGTGGGTTCTCCACGAAGTGCTTTGGGTTTCCAATGATATCCAACCCCTTAGCCGCTGGCATTTGGTCGTGATTGTACAGGTATTAAGGGATGACATTAAGTTGAGCTTAAACCTGCAGAAGAGGCAGAGAAAGCAGCACCCAGGCACATGGCTGAGCTAGAGAGCAGTAGTCCAGTGTTATGATGTCCCAGAGGTTCCTCAAGGATGCTTTAGAAGTCAACCCAGGAGAAGCCTGGGTGCTTCTCCTTTCTGCAGTCACAGAAGAATTAGTTCCTAATGAAACACATCACTTTCCATTTAAAAGTCAGAGGAGCCAGACTTTCAGGGGTCAGGCTGAAAGGGGACACTTTGCTGTGTCCTTGCTTCTGCCCCGAGGACCCACTGCTGTCTCTATTAGTCTAGTGATGGCTGTGCCCATCATCCCTCAGTCAGACTTCCTGATTTCAGAGCTGGGATCTGAGACGCCTGCTGCGAGTGCTTTGGGGTGGTATGTTAGTCCTTTTCTCATAGGTGTGCCCCAAACAAACAACAAACGAAAGCAGTGTGGGGGAGGAGGGTTCAGCGTTCAAGGGCGCAGTCCACTATGGCAGGGGTGGGGGAGGGGCACACTGGCAAGAGCCCGAGGCAGCTGTTCACGATTTTTAGGAAGCAGACAGATGATTGCTAAGTGCACGGCTTGCTTTCTCCACCGGTTGTTGCCACTGATACTTAAGTTAGGTCTCCCCCCCTCAGTTTTCCCGAGCCAGAGACTACCATACAGATATACTAAGTTCTTTGGGTGAACTTTGACTTTGTCAAGTTGACAATCAGTAGTAACCATCTGAACTGGGAATATAACATGCATCAAGTTATTGACTGATGACGCTAAGGCGAGTCCTCTATTTCAATGTCCAAAGAAGCAAGTTACCATGTGGAGTAGTGTGCTGTTGCCCCTTAGAAACCACAGGGTGTCTAAAGTCCTCATGACGGTGGCGCTGTCCATGAGGTGCCATCGGCTGCTGATGGGACATTCATTCTAAATACCAAAGAAGGAAAGCCAAATCTAAGTGAGGCTACCGAAAGTCAAACACACAACAGCAAAGGTGAGAAGAACAGACCTAGGAAGCGGGTTTAGCTAGGACCACAGCGGGTGCGGACAGGGAGTCCACCAGGCAATGTGGACTGAGACAGCAGACTGACCGAGGGGGCTCCTCACTCACCAGGTGTCTACATGGAGCCACAGAGGTGTGAATCTTACACACCGAGGACAATCTGCACACTGCAAACGTGCACAGCAGCTGCCTGGCCGCAAGGGCATGAGTGATGGATGTGGATGGGGGCCTGGCTGCTGTTCGGAGAGCTCTGTCCACTCAACACACTGTCCTGATAAAGAAGCCATAAGATGGGACCAGCCCTGTCTCATTCATCTGGGCCTCTCACTCCTTCCGCACTCCCCGAGTTTTCCTGCATTTTTTGAGAGCCTTTGCTGGGAAGACTGCTCAGAGCCTGGGTGCAATTACCACAAAACAGCCTCCCACTTAAGAAAAAAAAATTTTTAAAGAAAATGAAAGCTGGACTCTAGACCATGCAGGAGATGATAGCTAACTGGTTCTGAACCCAAAACTGTAATTAGAGTAATTCTTCTGTCATTGTTAATCATTCGGATTTACGTCCTGAAATGAAACCAAATCAGGACTATAATAACGACTTCTGTGTCTGCCCCCTCCTTCTCTTTTGCCTAAAAACTGGCAGGCGCACTAAAGTCAAATTAAACATCTGTTTGGAAAAGAAGCTGGCGTCCCGATGACAGCTGCCGTGGACTTACCCATGCTCCACAGCTGTCAAACTCTAAATTAACAATGATTTTCATTTGTGAATAGCACAGAACTAAGGCATAAAGGAGCACTTGCCCACTCTGACTTCTTGGCTGTTAGGGAAATGCCCACAGAAAAGTCGAGGCAAAGTCAGCCCACACTAATTAATCAGAGAGAGGAGTCTCACTCCTTCACCGGCATCAAATCAGGCATTTCCCCCACGGCAAGCGGGCTGGAGGGAGGCAGAACATTCAGACACAGGTTTGTTTTTTTGTTTTTTTTTTTTAATTGATAGCTGACAGTTACTGGTGTTTGCTGGAGGAATGTTGGGGTTTGGCCTGTTGCTATGCATTCAAATTCTAAATTCTTTATCCCATGGTCTGGTTGTCCAAAGACACCAGCGTTGGTTGTGTAAATCTCAGGTCAAAATGTCTGCAGGAATAAATCCATGTGGTATATGAACACCATAGAATGTGCTTCAGGTATACATAAAGGAAGAGTTGAACCAGCAAAGGTCCCACCACCACAGACTCAACCAATCATGCATCAAGAACATGTAATGGCAGTTACATCTCTCCTGAGTGTGCACAGACATTTCCTGTTGCCATTACTCCTAAACGAGGCAGAGTTAAGTTAACGCGGAATTTATACTGTTCTAAATAGTGTGTGACCTAGAGAGGATTTCAGTGTGTAGGTTAAATGTAAGCACTGCAGCACTGTATACAGGAGTTGTTAGTGCCCTTATACTACGGTGCCTACCAAGGGTCCTGGAATGAATGTCGAGGGAAGGCTGAAGAACAGCCATGCCTGTGCTGACATACACAGCATCACAGATGAACCCCTAGAACATTACTCTGGCCAGCAATTCTCAGCCTGTGGATTGTGACCCCTTTGCTGGTCAAACAACCCTTTCATAGAGGTCACCTAAGACTATTAAAAAGCACAGCTATTACTACTCATAACAGTAGCAAAATTATAGTTATGAGGTAGCAATGGAAGTAATTTTATGGTTGGGGGGATCACTACAACATGGGGAACTGTATTGAAGGGTTACGGCATTAGGAAGGTTGAGAATCACTGCACTAAGAGAAAAAAGCCAGACAGAACAGGCCATGCACTGGGGCATTCCACTTGTGCAAAAGATTAAGAAATCACCCACGGAGACAGGATTCAGATAGACAGCTGCCCTAGGTTTGGGGAAGAGGAGAATGGGGAGAATCTGCTCCATGGGAAAAGGATTCTACTTTGGAATGATGGAAATATTTCAGAATAGATAAAGTTCCTAATGATTTCAACATTGAACATGTACTGAATCTTACTGAATTAGTAACTTTAAAACAGTTACTTTAAATTAGCGCGTGCGTGCGTGCGTGCGTGCGTGCGTGCGTGCGTGCGTGCGTGCGTGCGTGCGTGCGTGCGTGCGTGCGTGCGTGTGTGTGTGTGTGTGTGCAAGTTTATGCAGTTGGATATTACCTGTGCGTGTGCATGTCCCTGGAGGCCAGGGAAGGAGTCAGGTGTCCTGCTCTATTAATCTCTTTGAGACAGGGTCTCTCACTGAAATTGGAGCTAGGCTGGCAGCCAGCAAACACAGGCTGTCCCTTTGTCTTAGTCCCCTGCACACTGAGGTTACAAACACGCCAAGGTCATCCCTGGCTTTTTAACATGTGTGCTGGGATCCGAACTCAGGTCCTCATGCTTGTACAGCAAACGCTTACCCACCAAGCCATTTCTCCAGCCCTAAAATAGTTACTTTTATATTATGTTAATCTAACTTTACCAACGAGGAAGCTCACAGCATCAAAACATCCTTGATGGATCCCACCTGACCAGGACCCTAGTATATAACGGCAACTATTCTCCATCAGAGGAAGAGGACTGAATCCATCCCTCTGCTTTAGACCTGGGTCCTCGTGCACACATGGGATGGGCTTCTTGGCTCTTCTGCTGGCTGTCCGGCCGCAGTGACCGGCAGGGCCTGTATGATGTTGGCTCTGTGTGGGATTCCAGCTTCCATTTCCCACCTGGGTTTCAGTTTGCTGCAGTGCTTGGCATGCTGTCTTCTGCAGCCGGCATTTCCTGTTCTGTGTTTGCCAGCTCCTTCCTCCCACGAGGGCTGGAGGCTGCACCTGGGTTCCCAGCTGCCGAATGAAACTAAGCTGTCAGTGGACAGTCCCCCCGGGAGCCGTGCCACACCTCGCCTTCCAGGAACTTCTAGCATCTGGATTCCACCTGTTGGATGGTTGGCCCTGCGGATCCAGATCTTTCTCAACCAAGTATATCAGCATCGCATTGCTGTTCCCGACCGCTCTTCCAACAAGCTGGCACAGTAGCCAGAGCTGGCTCTCCCCATCTCTGTGGTTAGCTCTTCACTCGCTCCTCATGCGTTGTAGTGAGGTCATAGCCTGCAAGTGAAGCTCTCTTGCCTTATGACAAACAAGCCTGTGGTTCTTCTCACGACCTAATGTCAGAGGAAGTGTGGGGTAAGTTTTACTTCAGCCACATCGATCCCCCGCAAGCTCAGTGTTCTATCCAGACCACAGATTGCCACCACACGAGGAGATTCTAGGCTATTTTCTCTCAGAGAGAGAGAGTTAGTGGGTAAGGCGAGCCCTATGAAGTTGCAAAGTATTGAATGCTAACTAAGTCCTCTTTAATGCTCGGCCTTCTCCCACCAACAAGCCTGTCTCTTGCTAGGTCCCCCCGCCCCACCCCATTTTCTGAACGGAATTTAGGAAACAGCATCTTCCCTCACAAGCAATCCCTCACCTCTTGCTTCAGAAAGGACTCTGCTTCACTCTTACAGATCAAGAGACAGGGGTTAGGAAAGCCACCTCAGTCAGTGTCCCTTAGTGGCTAACAAGGGGTTCAGTGGTAGTGGGTTGAAGTCCTGGCCACATGACTTGGCTGCTTCATTATCCAGAATGCAGACTCTGAGCCGCAGTGTAGTGAAGTCAGGTGCTCGGGAGCGGGAGGGATGACTCAGCAGTTAGAGCACTGGCTGCTCAGGGCGACCCAAGTTCTAGTCCCTTCACTCACATGGCAACTCACAGCTGTCTAAGCACCAGGGTGCCCAACCCTCTTCTGGTCTGTATGAGCACCTGTACTCTTGTGCATGTGCACAAGCACCCACACCGTCTCTCTGACTCTGTCTCTCTGTTTCTCTCTCTCTCTCTCTCTCTCTCTCTCTCTCTCTCTCTCTCTCTCTCTCTGGGGGGAGTGAGAGAACACATTAGGGCTGCTATTATAAAGTATTAGCAACTAAATGGCTAAAAAATAACAAATTTATTTGTAGATGCTGGGAAGGCCAAGATGAAGGTGCTGGCAGATTCACTGTCCAGCAAGCATTTTCTTCCTGATGCAGATGGCTGACTTTTTCTAATCTTGCAGGGCATTAAGTACAGAGAGGAGGGAAGCTCTCTTGTCTCCTCTACAAGGACACTGGTCCCATTCACCTATGGTTCCAACCTTAAGTTCCAATCACTCCTTAGTCTCTCTCCTATTCTCACACAGGATCAGGTTTCAACAGGTTTGAAAGAGCATCGAGGAGAAATGCACAAACAAGACTGAAGAAACCACTTCTACATATTCCTTCATATTCTCTTGACCTTTCTCTGACTGCAACCACCTGACTGCCATCATCTGACTGCCATCATCTGACTGCCACCATCTGACTGCCACCATCTGACTGTAACCATTTGACTACAACCATTATTACAGCAACCATGCATGTCTCACTGGGATTGCATGGTGCACACCTTGCCTATCTGTGCTGTCTCTTGATTTTGTCCCTTTGTAGAAGAAACGGACTGGTGTCTGTCTAATGCACATGTCACCATGTATGTCCAGTGCTCACAGAGGCCAGAAGGGGGCAATGGATCTCCTGGATCTGGAGCTACAGATGGTTGTGAACCGTCATGTGGGTATGTCTTCTGCAAGAGTAGTCAGTGTTCCTAACCACTGCACATCTCTCCAGCCCAATGCAACTTTTTATTCCACTGATGGATTATGAAAGCCGCCCTAAAAATATACAAATAAAAACTATGTCTGTGTGTGTGTGTATGTGTGTGTATGTGTGTGTGTGTGTGTGTGTGTGTGTGTGAGAGAGAGAGAGAGATAGAGAGAGAGAGAGAGAGAGAGAGAGAGAGAGAGAGAGAGAGAGAACACAAAGGGTTGGTTTTGGCTCAAGAGTTGCGGCTTATCTTTTACTTTAAAGTCACAAAGAAAAACAATATTGATACCTGTCTCTGTGAACCTCCTAGTCCTGTGTGAACAGTGGCACTGTCTAGAAATGAGGCTTTAAAGATGGATGGAGTAGGCCTCGGAGGTAGCTCAGTGGTAGAGCACATGCTTGGTATGCGCCAGGCTGAGTTCCACCCCTAGCACGGAAAGGTGGCTGAAGCGTGTTGTGAGGGAATTTTAGCTTCTTTCTTTGGACACGGAACACCGAATGAGCACTTAGAACTTATTGCAGCTGCAGCCTGGACCAGGCTATTTCACTCATAGAAAATGAATGACTCCTTTCCAGGGATCCTGAACGCGGCTGTCGCCTCTCACTTCCGTAGCACCTGGGCAGAGCTTCCAGGATCCCACTCTGAATTGTGTGGAAAAGGCCACATGCACCTTAGAGACCAAATATATTTCAGAGTTGAGAATATTTTGGGGTTCCAGAAACATAATACAGTGTATATTCTGTATCTACAGAGTCTGGGCTATATCTCATGATCAAAATCTTATATTCACACTAAAGACAACAGTGATCTTAGTCCAGAGAAGGTTTGGGCTTCAAGCAAGTTAAAAAAAAAAGTCTTTTGAATTTTAGTCTTTGGGATCTCAGGACTACAGATGAAGGGCTGTGCACCTGGTGTATATTATTTATAGATTGCTTCTAGGTCAAAGACGCCCTCCCATGTCCCCAGTGACTGCATGCAGGAAGCACTCAATAAATGTTACCAAAGTAATGAGCAGAGGAGAAAGGCTGTAGAGCAGGGTTCATTGAGGGTTAGGCAGAGGCTGATGGGACATCCTGCTGAAGGGGATGGGGAGACTTACATGGCAGGATCAAGATTTTGAACTGTGTCTGAGGGTGATGGGGAGCTGTATTGGGCTTGTTAATAGGTCTTACATCAAGGTGAAGGAGGACTGGAGGGGAAGGAGCTTATGTGGCCATGCCAGAGGTTCCTGTGACGATAAGATATGAAGAAGTGTCTGTGGATAAGGGAACGCTGTGAAGCAATCGACATGGAGAAAATTGTACACTCCACTCCAAGGCCTACCAGTGTTGTCAAGATGAGATGTGGAGTCTCCAGCTTGACCCACAGCTCTCGTCTGAGGCGCTGAAGTGCAATGTCCAGGGCTCTGGGCCCTCAATGCGTCTGGTCATGCTTGGCTACTCTATGACCGTGAGAAGTGACCTAACCTCCCTGGGCCTCAGCTTTCTCCTTAGTATCTACACCACGAGGCTGCTTAAAGAGGAATAGGTGTTTGTAAGCCAGGATAGTGCTTGCTTAGGTCTTGCCATCGTTGGTTTGTAAAGTTGGATTCCTCATATGGTCCACCTTGCTCTCAGGAGAATTTCCACTCTCAGCTCTCTCCTGGTAGGGATGAGCAGGAGCTGGAATTCTACTCGAGGATAAAGAATGCTTGGGAAGAGAGGACCACCTCAAGACACAAAGCCTGGTCAGGGTGAAGGTGGCAGGACATCCTTCTGGGGAGTCTGGAAGCACACGTCTATCCAAGACACTCTCCCCTCCTTTTTCTTTTAAGCCAGCACATGACTGTAAGGCTTTGAGGCAGTCTTACAGCCTTACAGCATGCCTTGGTACCTGACGTGCTGGAGCATTCACTGGAGGGGAGAAGCAGGCTTTAAAGAGGACTGCTACAATACCAGTGCTGATTCAGAAATCTGTATGCAGTGCAAGGTGGGAACAGTATCAGACTTGCCAAGAGGAAAGTCACCATTGCTGTGACCTGGCTTTTACAGCCAACCAAGCGAGCATCGGGGCAGATTCCAGGTTTTCCAATCGGGGACATCAGTCTGACAGGGCAGCATGCATGCTCCTCACCCATCAGGGCTCTGCAATACAACTGGCAGCTTCCCTCCTCCCTCCTCCTCCCTCCCTCCCTCCCTCCTCCCTCCCCTCCCTCCGTCCTTCCCTTGCCTTCCTTCCCATTCAAAGGCTCCCTCTGACGTGTCTTATTAAAAGATAAGAAAAGAAGGGATATGTTTGGTAGGAGCTTGGTATGGTGTGGGGAGGAGGGTGGCTCTGCAGGCCCATGCTGAGGTATCCCTTCTCCCTGAGGGAGCAGCCACACATTGGTATAATATAAAATAGAGTTTATTAGGGCATGGGGAGGGAAGTTGAGGGGATAGTATAGACAGAGACAGAGAGAAAGGCAGAGAGAGAGAGAGAGAGAGAGAGAGAGAAGAAGAAGAAGAAGAAGAAGAAGAAGAAGAAGAAGAAGAAGAAGAAGAAGAAGAAGAAGAAGAAGCGAGGAGTAGAGGCCCGCCATAAGCAGATGGAGGGGGGAGATGAATGGGGAGAGGGGGAAGAGGGCAAGGTAAGAAGAGAGCAAGAACAGGAGAGGGAG
This sequence comes from Rattus rattus, assembly GCF_011064425.1. Lineage (NCBI taxonomy): Eukaryota > Metazoa > Chordata > Mammalia > Rodentia > Muridae > Rattus > Rattus rattus. The sequence continues at coordinate 87,669,223 of NC_046155.1, forward strand.
GGGGCAAGCAGCCCCTTTTATAGTGAGTCAGGCACATCTGGCTGTTGCTAGGTAACTGTGGGGCGGAGGTTAGACTAAATGCCAACTTTCTGTCTCTGTCTCTGTCTCTGTCTCTCCCTCCTTCCCCTCCTCCCCCTGTCCTTCTTCCCTCCTCAAAAGGGTCTCCTGTAATCCAAGCTGGCCTAGAACTCATTCTGTAGCTGAGAATGACCTGGAACTCCACCTTCCACCTCACAAGTACTGGGGTGTAGACAGGAGCCCCCCAGCTGTTTTATCCAGGGCTGGGGGTGGAGTCAGGGCCTCCTGTGTGCTAGGCAAGCACCCCCAACAGAATCCTTCAGTGTTATTACTGCATTTCCTTTTTGTGTCTGTCCAGACCTCTGTGGCTAGATCTTCAACATCCTTGTTAGCTTTAATAAAACCTCCCACTGCGCAGCCTCGCTGGTTAATAACCGCTAATTGTTCCCCCGATGCTCTTGAATCAAGTGCAGTCTCTTCACGCTGACATTGGATGACATCTCTGATTTGGTAATGGATGTGGGCCCCCAGAGACCTCCTGATCAGCACCTCTGTCTATTAACTGCCTCTCAGAGCTGCACTCACCTCCAGGTTCCCATTAAGGCTGTGATGCTGCGTGCTCCTTTCACCTGGAGTAACCTCTTCCTGTCCATCCACCTTCCCCAAGCTCGCCACTGCCATCAAGATCTAAATGCTGACGGTTTTCAGAAGCTCTCCTTACTCCTCACTCGACTTCTCTCTATATTCTAACCACACTCAATTCATCCCTGATTTTATCTTGGGGATGCTAATTTTCACATACATATTTTAATCTATACCTTAACTAGACTAGATGCCTTTTGAAAGTTAGGAGCATTATGGATATTATGAGCGGAGGTCTTCTTGGTTTCTGGTATATAGCTTGGGTATCTGGCATGTGCCCTGGATGATTGGCCTTGCAAATGCTACCTTCACCACGAAAAGCAAGGAGACTGTCCCAGCTCGACAGTCCTCCTAAACTTTATTCGAGACATCAACTTTAAACCTTTCTTTTTAGCCAAATAAAATGCTTTAAAATGAAACACAGCTTGTTCCCATTAAAATCAAAACATAGAAAGAAACAGAATGTGTAGGCGTTCAATATTAGAGTTTTGAGATGTAAACAATCACACTCGATCTCCAAAGAATGAAAGCTACTGAGAGAATGCAGCGTGGTCCAGTTTGAAAACTCAGGGTGGTAAGGTAAGCACAAGGAGTGATCGGACGGAATAACCAGGTAAGAGACCCTGTTCACAAAAGCAACAAAATTCATGGGAAAAGCCTTCTTAGGATGCACAACTTAGATGAAGAAAGCTCACAAGACTATGAAAAGATTAAAGACCTGGAGAAGAAGCAGGGAGACGTTCTGGTTTTGACTGGAAAACAATGGCTCTCCCCACATTGAACTGTTAACTCAGTGTAGCATCATTGAACATCCTGACAGTGGGTATTAACGAACAGAGCACACTTATTTTACCATTCACCTGGAATTATGAGTCTACTTGAATAACCACGAACAGTTTGAACACTTAGATTAAGGAGCAATGACTTGACACCAAAACAAAATTATGCTAAAAAAAAAGTGGAAATGGTGCAGGATTCATGAAGGGAGGAAGAGATTAAACAGGCAGCTGGGCTGACTGGAGCTGAACTCACAGTTTGCTTTTCCTGAAGTAGCAATCTATGCCATTGGGAAAATACACTCATCAACAAACGAATCCCAGGGTGGCTAACTCCATTTTATGAAAATGGCTGCTTTCTGATGATGCCCGGCTGTGCTGCTGTCTCTGGGCTGCTCCTCCAGAGAGCTGCCCAGTCTTCCGCCCCTGGGCCTCACTTGGATAGATGCTCTCAGGCCATCATGTGTGTGGTGAGGCCAAAGGGGGAACCCAGAGGGAAACAGAAGGAGATAAGGCTGGGGTCTCCGTGGAGTTACCTCAGGCTAGTTGCTTCTCTTAACAAAGGCCTCAGCTCTGTCAGGGATGAGAATCATCTCCTCCCCTAACTCCTTGTGTGCCTTCAGAGATGGGTATGGAGCCCCACCCCCACCCCATTGTCATTTTCCCCCACATAGATATTTCTTGCAACTGTCCTCTGGCACCTCATTTTGAGCCGGGCAGGCTATGCATTTCCCGTTGTGGCTCACTGATACCATGTCAAAAACAAAGTCAAAGTCTAGGAAGATAAAAGGTTGAAGCCTGTTCTAAAATCTGTAAGAATATAAATATAAAACATATTTATAAACTTGGGAATAGAAACATTATTTTTTGATTAAGACGTAACATTTAAATTCCTATGGCAAATCACAGATGCATTTTAAAAAACAAAATGTCAACTTTCTTTTCATTTGAATGTATGTGGAGAGAGAGAGAGAGAGAGAGAGAGAACATAAACACATGTGAACATGTGTGGGGGTCACAAGTATATATGCAAGTGTGTGTGTGTGTGTGTGTGTGTGTGTGTGTGTGTGTGTGTGTGTGTGTGTGTGTGTCTGAAGCCAGAGTTGACATCTGGTGTCTTATGTGCTCTCTTTTAACCTTATATACGAGGCCAAGTCTCTTAATGAACTTGCCTGTTCAATTGATCTCACTACCCAGCTTGCTTCAGGGAGCCTCTGTCTTTACCTCCAGAGTGCTGGAATTATTGGAGAGCTATCATGCCCAGGAAGCTTTTATGCAGGCGCTAGAGATGCAAATTCAGGTCCTCACAATTGCACAATAAGCACTGTAATTCCTAAGTCATCTCCCTATCCTTGAATTTCAAATTCAAATTCAAGTGGTAAATTTGAATGAGAAAACACCAATGAACAAAGTTAAAAGTAGAGCAGAGATAAATGTTTGAAACTTTTAATAAAGTAATATTGCCTAGTCTACATAAAGATCAACTTTAAATATAAATTATAAATATATTATTTAAATATAAAATAATAATGTATTTTGAAATGTCTGTATCTTTACATATGAATATTAAGTTGTATTTTGTTTATGTAGTCCTTCATTCATTCATCCATCCATTTTTCCCTTTACTTATTTGTGTTTTTCAGACAGGTTCTCGTGTAGCCCAAGCTGGATTTTACTAAATAACCGTGGAGAACCTTGGACCCTCTGATCCTTCTGCTGTTAGCTCCCAAAAGCTAGGATTACAGGAATGTGCCGGGATCTCTGGCTTTAGGAAAGTATTTTAAAGCATACCTATGACTTAAAATAAGAAAGTAAATATATAGAATTGCTTTTAAAAGATACATTGTTAGAAAAACAAACAAGCCCAGAACGGGGGAGGGGGGGGCCCTTCCCAGGGGAACCACATAAGAACAGATACTACAATAGCATACAACAGTAGCAAGAAAATTAACCTGTGACATTATTGTAACTCTCTCACAGAAGGCTCTTAAAACTTGGTAATGTCAGAGACTCTTAAGCAGGTAAGGACATAGGCTCTTTTACCCACAGGTAGCCAGCATGCCTGTCATTGGCTTTTAAGGACAATGGGGGTGTCTGAGGAAACCATTCATCTGCACTACACATCATCCTTGGCTTTATCATCTACCGTGGATGGAAGTTTGAATATTTGCTCAAAAGACATGTACTCAGATGTCTGTTATGGACCATTGCTTGTAACAGGAAAAAAAGAGACCTTAGCTGAATCTAAACAGGAACCTCTTAGAGAGTAATTAGCATATTTATACCACAGTTTATGTACAGTAGCTTAAGAATCAGATACCACTGTGCATCTATATTCTAATATGGACAAACATCTAATAAGCTCTCCCGAGTGAACACCCATTCAAGGTCAGGGCATGTGAGTACTCCGTGTGTCTTCCCAATACAAATGAACACAGGAAGGTTTTAAGCAAACCCCCAGAATTGATATCTATTGTTGCCTTAGTGGAGGAATGTTGGGATTGTTGTGGGAAGTGCCTGGGATTTTTCACTTTTTCTGTATTCTAATATATATACATATATATATGTATATATATGTATAATATATATGTATATATATTATAAGATATATATATCTTAGAGTGTGTCTGGGTTTACATCTCCCCTATAGAATTATAATATTTATTTATTTTTAAGCAGCTCAGATATAATTCCTTCAGTAGAAAGGAAGAGCAAAGCCTCCCAGAGCTGCCTCGCTCCAGGGAGCCTGCCTCCTCCCATGTGAGTTTGCTGTGAAGATCAATTAGCCAGAGCCTGCCAAGGAGCTGGATGTGCAGCTGAGCTCCTGGCACACGGGAAACATTGGCTGGTTGTTTTCTCTCCCCCATGTGACCTGTGAGATGGTACAGGGCTGGAAGGCTCCGATACCTGGATATCCCGAAAGGGTGACTCATGAAGCGCTCAGCTCCATGTGTTGCAGGAGTGAATGAATAAGCCACATATGTTCGTGGTTAAACCAGAAGAACATACATTCACATATGCTGACTGTCAGTGTGTAAACAAGGGATGCCTTTCTGGATTTCCACCGGAAGATCAAACAGCTCTGCTTTGTGAAAACAAGAAAGCAAAGCAAACCCAGGAGCAAGTCAGACAAATGAGGGCTTGGAGAGCAGAGACCTGCAATGGGGCTGCTGTTTGTAGCTATGGTCATTAGAGCCCTGGTCTCTATGGCTTGACCAGGCTAAGATGGATTAGGGGTCTGGGTACCAGACTATGAATCTTGGAACCCAGCCTTCAGGCTGAGAGGCGAGATGGACACAAAGATTCTTGTCTTATGTGACAAGAATCATGGGACTGTGACACCTCACCTCAAGCCCAGCACTCCAGGACTTACTCAGTGACTGCCTGGCCTGGCCTCTACTCCCCCATCACCTCCCCTATTCTCAATTTAGGACCAACTAGAAAAGCCCAAAGTACCCTTCACCCCAACCACACTGGACACTTCACTTCCAGTAAGACTGCCACCAGCTTCCTCATGGCAATAAACTTTGCAGCAGAGTGGACCTGAAACACACACACACACACACACACACACACACACACACACACACACACACTCCTAAGATTTTTTTTTTCCACTCCCCTTCTGCCTTCCAAGATCTGCTTAAAGCCAGTGCTGGCAACTGACTCCCCTGCTGTGCAGACGGCACTGTCTCTGTTCTCAGTGCTCTTCAGTTATGTCCTCCAGTCCCGCACTTCAGCTAGCACGTACTTAGTATGGTGACTTATAGACGATATTTCATTTTTTAAAAAAATCCTACAGCTTAAGTCTTTACACCATCAACGTAAGTGGGTGCTAAGTGGCAAGCTTGTCAGGGAATGGGAAGAAAGATTGGCCAAGGGAGGCCAGACATAGGAGGCTGAATCTAACAATGGACAGGTATTTCCAGAAACCTCTGTGGTGTTTTCCCCATTGGCCGGTTACAGCCGAAGTCCTGTTTGCAGCAGCACCTGGAGTGGCCTAGATCAATCATGGTGTGGACCTGCAGTTAGCAAATAAAGTAAATGTACAAAAAAGGCCCTGGGCATTTGGGACAGACCCATAGCTGGGAAGGTCAAAGCCTATGAAAAAACCCTGCACATAAAAAAGACAGGCTTTCTCATCGCGTGTGGCCCAGGATGGCCTGGGTCTCTCCAAGTAGCTGAAGCTGACCTAGAACTTCTGATTTTCCTGGCTCTGCTTCCTAAGTGCTGGGATTACAAGCATGTGCTACCACACTGAGCCAAAAAGCAAGAATGCCTTGGATGCTTGGACTGGAGCCCTGCTACTCTCTCGACCATTTTTCTGTTGGAAATCCTAAAATGCTCACCAATCAAAATTGGCCTTTAAACCTACCTTGAATAATTGGTGGCCATAAGGGAAAGAAACAAAATTTGAAAAGGGGTCTTTGCAGTAAGTCTGGATGTGCCACTGAAAGGGTAAAACAGGCTTGTTTGTTTCTCGTAGGACTTTGCAAAGCCTTCAACCATGCTGTATGTGTTGTCAGTCTGGAAGACGGAGAGCCGGTTTATGGCATCTAATAAACTTATTTGACTATAGGAATAATTGTCTTCCTCTCCATCTGTTTATATCTCAAAGACGATTGCATAGTGGTTTGGAGATGCAGCTTTGAGACAAAGCTGTCTTTAAGAGGAAATGATTCTGAGTGGTTAACCATCCCCCCACCCCCGCATCCCCGCGTGAGGAAATTCACTCAGAGGCTGCTCAGGAGACTGCCTGGGAGGTGGCAGTGAAGAGCAATTATATCTTATTTTGAGACATGGTCCCATGTAGCCCAGGCTGGCCTCAAACCTACTCTGTAGCCAAAGATAACCTTGAGCATCCTCCTGTCTCTACCTCCCAGTGAGGGTATCACAGGTACGTGTGCTGCTCTATGGTGTACGAGTGCTGGAGATCCAGCCTAAGGTCTGGTGCGGATGATACAAGCATCTACCAACTGAAGTGGAAGATAGGTTTGTAAAGAAGGGCCTGAGCAAATGCAGGCATCAGGGTAGCCAGAGCACGGTTTAAGGACGCTAATTAATGGGGATCCTTAGAATCCTAAGAACAAACGGCAAATCCAAATGGGGGAGACGGGTTTATATTCACCCGGCCGGATTATGTTTCCCTGTGAGTGCAGAGAGTAACTGGAAGACTCATCACATTGGATGAAGACGGAGACGCAGAAATCCTTATACATTTAGAATGAAGAAAACGGAAAATCCAGAGTATTTGGTCAACGACCCAGAAGCCACGCCTCTTCCGGCAGACACACAGGAAGTGTTTGATAACTGCAGAGAGGTGGGTGAAAAGTTCGTGCTCACTTACTTCAGAATCACACAGCCTGTCCCTGTGGGTGGCGCTATCCAAAACACCTGGATCCGTGTCCTCCTCCGAGGGGTGCTTTCAGTGACCGCCACAGGACAGTTACTCATAAACTGGGTTTCTTCTTCATCTATGATCTGTGAAAAACAGAGGAAAATAAACACGTTAAAATGCAGCATCCTTGGGGTTGGGCGTTTGCACAGGACTCTGGGGACTCTGAATTGACTATTTATTTATTGACCTGCCATTTGGCATTAATGACCTTGACCCACAGGCCCCAGAACAGTGCCTGGCACAGAGTTCCCAGAGCAATATGACGATAAAGACACTGCACCAGCAACACAGCTAGGTGATGATCTGGCTTACCTACTGTTTGTTCTACAACCACCTGTGCATGCCTTGCTTCAGAGGAGGAGGAGAGGGAGGAGGAGGATGACTAGCGAGCACCGTATGTCTGAACCTTGTTGCTGAGCTGCAGTTTTAGAACTTGATTAAAACGTTTAAAAGCTCTCGTAGTGGAAGCACAGCAGAACACAGAAGTCATCCAGCTTTCTGACATACCAACTCGAGTAACTTCTACTAATGCCTTCTATTAGATTGATAGTCTCTATATTCTCCTAAATTAATCACAGTGACTCTGAAGGACACTACAAACAAGGTAGTAGCCACTCTCATTCCTCCAAACCATGTCAGCCAGCCTTTCTGCCTCCTTGTGTAACTCTGTAGTAGAAGTATATAAGAATAGTTAGTGAGAGGTGCTGTATCCAACTGTGTTCATTGTCTTTATTTCTTACTGACGGTTTCATGTTCTTTTTTAAAAACAATTATTTATTTATCTTATGTATACTGTAGCTGTACATTGTAGCTGTCTTCAGACACCAGAAGAGGACATCCAATCCCATTGCAGATGGCTGTGAGCCACCATGTGGTTGCTGGGAAATGAACTCAGGACCTCCGGAAGAGCATTCAGTGCTCTTAACCGCTGAGCCATCCCTCCGGTACCAGATTCATGTTCTTATAATAACTCTTAGTTAATTTCAATCCCATAACCCTCTCTTATCTCCCCTCCCTCTTCTGTGGAATTTCTTCATTCCAACAAGTACCTCTCCTGCTTTCATGGTGTGTGTGTGTGTGTGTGTGTGTGTGTGTGTGTGTGTGTGTGTGTGTGTGTGTGTGTGTGTGTGTGTCTGTCCTCTCTGGTTTAATTAGAGTCGCTTGCATGAGCATATACGAGAAGTTATTTACTGAAGCGTGGGGAACTTATCAGGGGGTTCCCCACTGTCTTAGTTAAGATTATT